>NW_027509657.1:1200000-1800000 GCF_048541705.1 Temnothorax americanus
CTAAAACTTTATAATAATTTTATAGCAATTTTCAATGCCTTTTCTAATCAATATGAAATATAATATACCTCATTTATAACTATTTTATAAATTATTTATTTAGTACGTGTCTTTATTTTTTAAATCTTGGAAAATACGTGATGTATGTGTGTTAAACGAAAAGCAATTTAAAATTATATTTAATGTACCATTCTATCACTGTTTGCAAATTTAACTAATATAAGTGAACGAGTGAATATCTATTCGCTCGATCATCATGACACTCCAACATCTCGAAATGCGAATTGCACTTTCAAACGGCGCGCACAATTCCGCCGCTTTGTCGAGGTAGATTCTTCCTCTTTCGAGAGAGAATCGCTCTCCCAGCGATATCATTCGCGTAACACATGTAGAAGCGGGACATGTAGAAGAGGGGTTCTCCAAAGCGGAAGGGTTCTCCAAAGCGCCGGAGTTAAATCCGCAAGTGTGTTTCGACGAAAAGACCACGGAGAGGTGGCACACACCCGGGCTTTGTGGGCGAAATATGTGTTCGGGCAACCCGAACCTTCCTTCCCAACCTTCCACTCTCATCAGCCCTTTCAACCGTCCATAGTAACTTGTAACATAGTAACTCGGCCCCTTTTATGTTTACGGCTCTGCGCGGGTTAATAAACGCTCCTAAATTACGCCGTCGCGCCACTCGGTCCCTTCGCAAAAGTGCGAAAAAGCGTATTCGCCTTGACTGCTCAATTCTTTTTTCATACGTTTGGCAATTAGTTAAAAAATTTCCTAATAACAAAAAAATGTGTCCAAAAGCTAATTTATCCTTTAATTATATTTTAAGATAATATCATAAAATCAAACTTATTTATTTCTTGATACAAGCAATATAATTTAGACACTCTCGGCTTTCCCATATATGTATATACAATTCTGAAGAAGAAAATGTTTCTTCTTTTCTCCGTTTTCATTCTTCTCCGTTGCCTTGTCGAAACTTATATGTATAGACATCACGTATTCAAAATTTGCTTTTCTACATCTCTCCTTTCCATATCTATATTCGTTATATTCACTGTATCTTGTTAGCATTCGAAAGCATTGGAGGCTTTGTTATTGGCCGATGCCATCCCGGGACCTTTTGCAGAATACCGTCTTCCCGTCTTGACCCGTAACATTCGGTCCTCTTATTAAACATATTCGCAAGGACAACCCATGCGCGAGACATTGTAACTCCAACGAGCTAATCCTAGAGGAAAACGGGGCAGCAAGAACTCCCGACGAAATCCTATTACGAGGGACAAATTACTTCTGCGAGATATCGATCCTGAGCGCTCTAACGTGACGCATCAAAGTCTCTCGGCTAATTTCTGCCGTTGGTTGGTTCTCAGACAAAAATCCGATTAAGTCGTTTATACGAGACACGTGGAAAATAGTGAAAGAAGCAAACATCGAAGAAAAAAGTTTGGAAAACGTGAGATCAAAAAAGCTCCCTTAGATTAAAAATAAAACATCTTCCGAATATCAAATTTCCAAAGCACATAAAAATTGGTTATTATTCTTGTTGTTGATTTAATCTGTTGTTAATTCTGTCTCTAAAATTTTACTCTAAACTAAATTTAGAGTAAAATTTTAGAGTGAACTCTTTTTTGCCGGATTATTTTATATTAAAAATAGACAAGAAAAAAGAAATAACTAGTAAAATGTTGATAAAAATTTCTTAAATATATATGTTGAGTTTTTACTTTAAGATTGTTGCGAGATTCTCAAAATTACAGTAGGAGTTTCTGGGAAACTCTGAATATGTTCTCAGATGTAATACCAGCATACACGGAAGATGGATAAGATACCAAGTGCTGCGAGAGTGTAACAGAAACCTCTTCATGCGCCGCGCCGTCAAACGATCTTCCCCGATGTATCCGGGCGGTAGTTGTACCGCGCCATATTTCCGGTTACTCGCGGCATCATGAGCTAACATTTGTTCCAGTTATTTCTAGCCGGAACTACCGCAACTCGTTGTGTTGTAATGGGATTACAAAGCGACGAGGTAAAAGCTGCAGAACTCGGGCCCCTCCGCCCGCGTTCCCGCGGGATTAACGCAACCCCGTAATATACGGTAAATTTGCACGGTAATCTCCCGTTTCAACGGGAAGAAGAGATAACGGTTTCGAAGTAAGGAGACTTTCCGACTAAAAAGATTGTAATGTACCGTAGAATATTGCTGCAATTGGTAATAGTTAGCTTTTATCAAGCTCGTGTAAATTCTCGACGAAGTAATATGTACATTTTAAATAAATTTTGCACAGTCATTTTACTTTATATGTAATTGTATATATATTATAGTTTCTTTAATTTCTTAATTATTTCGAGAAAGATATCGAGAAAAAGTTGAATCAAATATTGACTCTGAGAACAACTCTCCTTTATTTATCTTACTAAAGATATTCCACGCATTTTTAATTATACATGTTATTACAAAGCATTCTAAATAAATCTAATTTTTTATAATGTAAAAATTAAAATTGGAAATATAAATCCGTACAAAATTTTCGAATAAAGTAAGAAAATAACGCGGAACTTATTTCTCCTTATGTATACGCTCGAAAGAAAAGGTCTGACAAGAAAACGTGCTAACAAAAAAAAACCATCCCGTGAGGTCGGCGAAATCGATAGAATCTTTCGGGGCATGCCAAACTAGTCCGGTCTCCCGCGGTAGTTTTATTCGCGTTCCTCGATCTCGCCTAATATGTTCGCCACAAAAGACCACGGAGAGGAATTTTCCGGCAAAATTGAGCCCGCGGTCGACTCGGGAAAAGCGAAAATGTTGGGAATGTCTCGATTTTCTTTCCCGAGGGTGAGCGTATCGAATAGAAAAAGAAGAAAGAAATGAGAGAAGCGAGGGAGAACGAGGAAACAAGGAGGGCAAAGAAAGTGGAAGGTAAAGTATGTAAAAGAGGGAGAAAGCGCGTGTAATTGCGACGGGACGAAAGACGGATCGCGAGATCTCGAGAAGGGGGCGACGCGAGTGGCGTTTGCATTGGAAATTCGACGAGCTGACGTCGGTCGGAGCAGACCAGTTTGGCGAACGGCCAGACATCCGGTACCCAGACGTGCGTCGTCCGCTTTCCCATAACAATAACGGTATCAACTAATGAATGCAATGCAGTTTCCCAACCCTTGTCGCCGGAGTCTGATCTACTTTGACCCTCGCCGAGTTCGATGCTCTCCTCCGTGCATACATATGGATCAGCTAATCAAGTTTCAGAAAGGATAATGAAAAAACGTTATTAAAAAGCACTGTCTCGCGGTGCTGGACGCTCGAAGAGGAAAGTGCAATAACTCGACTTAATAAATTTTAACCAATATTCATTTAAGTCACTCGATATTCTCTCCGACCACAGTAATTCCGTTTGTTACTCCCGTTTTGAACGTTTTCATTTTAAAATTTCCCGTTTCGTTAAATATTTCGTTTACTCTTTATAATTTAGTTACGTATTCCTCTCTCTCTTTTCCCCTTTATTCTGTTAAAAAATAATTTTCTTTTCATAAAACTGTACAAATTACATTACTTATATCTCTATAAGACGTTCTCGTAAGCGTGATACAGTTAAAGAAAATGACCCATATAGAAAAAAGGGCCTCAAAGTCCCCGCGCCATTTCCACGCAACGGTATTCGCGCTGTGTGACATAAAAAGTAGCCACGCGACGAGCCGAGCCATGCTGCCGCGCCGCGCCGCGCCGCGCCGCGCGGCAATTAGTTCGGGTAAATCGAATTTCCATGCTAGAAATCTCGACAAAGCGGTAGCCGAGAGGCAGCCGGGGCTGTCATTTAATTTGTATTTAAATTGAGTGCCGAGAGCCACCCCTTCCTCCCTTTCGTCCTCCCTTCGCGTCCCTGTCGCGGTACTCCGGTGGACGCGACCGGAATAAAGTCACACCCGCGCGAGAGGGCTCGTTTTATTTGCAATGCCGTTCCCGAGTTTCGACGTCGCGGACTTAAGTCAATTATAGTGACGTTAATCGGACGAGATAAAGAAAAAAGGAGATTGAAAGAGAAAGAGAGAGAGAGAGAGAGAGAGAGAGAGAGAGAGAGAGAGAGAGAGACGACAGACGACAGACGTATTTCGCTGAATAACGGGAAAAGACGTTTCGATATGCCGGCGCAGCTTCTCCATTTCTTGAAGCAATTTAATAGACTTGCCGAGACAGTCGCGATCAATTATGTCGACCTTGAGAACGACCGCGCTGTCGATAATTAATGAACACCGTCGTCGGTTGTAATTTAGCTTACCTGGCGACGTAATAAATTGCTGCAAGGGTTACGGTGATGTCGTTGCGAATTTGTAACGCGACGGGAAAGCTCTCGCAAAGAATTTGCTAGCACCGGCAATTCGCATTAATTAATTGTGATTGTCCAACGATGCGCTTCGCAATGGTCATTTCGGCAAGTCAGGAATCGAAATAAGAAGCAACAATTAGATAGTGTACACTAAAATTGTAAATTACAAAAAAATTTGACAGTGTTGAGAATATCATACAAATTCCATATCGGAATATACGTATTCTCGTAATGTATACTACGAGAGAAACTATGGAGAAAGAAAGAGAGAGGGAGAAAGAGAGAGAGCTTAGAAGACCCGCAAACATGGGAAACACTCGCCATATTTGAGTTGTGTCTTCTCTCAACGATCAAACCAGTCGGAATTTACGGTTCCCGCGTTAATTAATCACTTCTCCCTTGCCAAATATCGGCGAAACGCTAATGCACGTCGCTAGAGGCGTTTACGCACAACGATGCGGAACAAACGCGCAAGCAGCAGCAGTATCCCGCGATATATATACGCATTAAAAGCGGAAAGGCGGCTCGACTCTCCAAAAGCGACTCTCTCTCACGAGCCCTCCCGCCTGTTCCCGCAAAACGGTAAATCGGCACGCGCATACGCCGATATTGTTCTGAGAGAGCAGCTGAAACAGCCGCAAGGACACGATTAAATTTCATTTCGAGGGAGCGTTAATTAAGCGACACTTAACGCACCTCGCGAAATGCATTTCTCGTTTATTCACGTGTGCATTCGTACCACACGTGTCCCGTGTATGCAACGAATTGGAACAGAATGAAAGAACTAATTACCTTTTTCGAAAAATGTAACGCGAACAAAATTTCAACCTCTTTTTCCACGCAAAATTAAGAAAGGGACAAATAATTTAGAGATCCGCGAATAAAACATAATCGACAAATTGTATAAACATTTTCTTTACATCAAAGTATAATCTTAACTTACTGAATTTATGGTTAATTTATTAAATTTTGAATCCGTCAATTTGATAAATTAGGGAGCTTGAAATTCGACCGAATTCTTATTAACAATCGAAAATCCGTAATCTTAACGAATAATGGTAACAGCGATAGCATTGCAGTTACGATCTAAAAATATTATCGCCAATTGTTCTCCCACGGCGATACGCCTAACGTACTATTGCATTAACGCCAATAAAAATACGTCATGTCAATAAAGATTAATTCATGGAGCAGACGCGCTGCAATGAGACCTGTAGCCAGAAGTTGATGATTCTCCGCACAGACCGAATTGTTTGTCGTTATATATTGTTCAACCGAATTTGCGCGTTACTCATTGGACACAGCGCTTTGATTAGCGGGCTACTGAATTTGCCAAATAATATGCCTCATGTTTGCACGACAAATGATGTTCTATATACATCTCCATATACGTTGAGTTTAATACATCCCATTGACGATATGCATTGCTGTCGAACAATATAAATATTTTCCTTCCCCGCCCGTAGAATATCATATGAAATGTTATATAATATGTAATGTAATGTATAATATATTATACATAATTATTTATAATAAATATACATCATATATATATCGCATTAGCAAACTATACTATGTGCAACAATATATAAGATAATTTTATTTAATAGTTACATTCTCAAGTAATATTATTGTTCTTATAGACGTATGTACATTTATATGTATACATACATGCGTGTGAATACTTTTTCATAAATTATAAATAAGTAATTTTTATTTTTGTGCTTGACCGTTAATATTAATATAGTAACTGAAAGCTTTGAGACACGTTGTGTAAAAGCTTTGCAACGTGAGCACAAATCCATCAGTATTATTCATCCATCACGTTGGACGTGTATGAAAAATAAGTTATATTCTTGGCAGATTCTAAACATCCGAAGAAGCATAAAAGCAAAACGGCAACATTCAACGTTAAATTAATTTTACTGAAATAATTGTTATTTATACTCATCGCTTTTAATTAATTTATCGCCGGACTTATCACGACGCTAATTGTCAACAATTAATTTAATATCATAGTGACAGGTAGTCATTAATAGTAAATTCCGTAATAGATCGCACGTTAATAATGATTAATATCACTTATCGATATTCCTGTCAAACTGATTGTGAGATCGCTGCTCTGCTCTGGCCAATATGCACATATTCACGAATTGACGGTCTCATACATTTTAATAAACGCTATCGAAAGATGCCTCATCAACAATTTCAACGATTTATTAAATTAGCAAATTAATATTTTACATTTATTAATACAAAATCTAATTGTACGTATACACAAAATTTAATTTACTTTACGGTTAAAATCAGCTTCATTAACATTATATGTAACATTATATAAAATATCAAGACAAATAATGAATAGGCATATATAAAATGTTATAAAATTTTCTAGAATTTTATCTTAATGATTAAAAAAAGAACGACAAACTGATGTACTAGTAAAAAATGATATTACTTTCATCATTTTCATTTTTGTTATAAAATAGATGATATCATTGTATTTGTGAGACGTGGGACGTGAAACATAGAATATTGTGAAAAACAATATTCTATGTGCATTAGGTAACAAGATATATGGAGCCGGCAGTGCCGTTAGATTAATGCGTCCCATTGTGAAAGGAGACAGATAGGTTCCCCTCGATATCATCTCGCGACATCGAAGAGCACCTGCTGCACTGTACTGCGTGTCTCTATTGCTACGGCAGGCTGCGGTGGTCGTAAAACACCGGCCGTCATGAAAAGCATATGATTTGGTACGCAGCAATTTTACTGCAATACAAACAAAAGAGAAAAAGAAAGAGAGAGAGTGAGAGAGAGAGAGAGAGAGAGAGAGATCATTAATGTCAGTTCCCGTTTATAGTTATCGAGTGATACTTTGCGCATAACGGCGGTCGAAACCGGCTGCGAATTTATCCCGCGGCGGTTCGCGTTTGTTATCTCTCGCGAGATGTACAGGGTGAATCAGAAGTTGTCGCCGATCATGATTATTTTTATTCTGAATTTTCATCATTCGATAATCTGGGTAACCTCATCCTCAGCTTTCCGTTTCCCGAGATAGATTAATTCAAAATTAATCGGCTATACTTAAAAATGTTGTACAAATTTTTTTTATTGGATATAGAAGATCTCCTGCCTCAATTTTCCGCCCCATATATCTGCAATTTGAACAGTTTCGATGGATCGATGCCGCGACATGTATCACACAGGTGTTCTTTCCTTTTCCAGGACTTTCGTATTAATCGCGTAGTACGGTTATGCGTGATAAACGTATGAAACGAATTATATATCGCCGAAATAGAAACGGACATGCACTCGATATGGATTCGATATCGAAAAGCACGTGCTGCAGCATTATCGGGAATCCCAACGGATTATCGAGACGCGAAAAACGCGTCGGTTAATTTCCGCACGAAAATGTACAAAACCATCTTGAAATTCACGGAAACGCTTTACAGTATTATTTGCATGTAAAACGTATTGAACGTCAGTACCACGCTGAAAATGTTCCGAATTTTTTTCATATCTCGATAATTGGATCATAATTGAAAATTCCATCAGCATTAATTACCGATAAAAAATTCAATAAACTATAAAAAATTTTAGTTTAGATCTAGCTTAACATTTAATGTTAAATAACCCTGTCTGGCATACTTCAATGTAATGTGTAATTCAAAAAATAATGAGTTTTCAGCTGAAAGGTAACCTGAAAATTTTTAACGTCGGATATCATCGAAATTTTTAACGTCGGATAATCATTGAAAATTCTAGTTGAAAATTTCATTAAAATTCATTATAAATCAGTGCATAAATTGACAAAGGGAGAAAATATTAATTGTTAAATGTTTTAACGTTCGCGAATAACAAATAACTTTTAAAATTCGATGCAATGTACAATGATATAGCGAGATCTTGAAAGTATACTTTGTCCATCTACATGTCAGCAGCAATATCGCGTGAAATTCGAAACAAAATGCGCGCTATCGTATCATTTTTTTTTTTTACGACGACACTAGTGCGAGATACAGCGTCACGTTTTCGTGTAAGTAATGTTTCTCCTGAATATCTTTTGTCATTTGAGATGCGATATACGAAATACATGCACGTGTCTCTATAAACGTTTTTTTTTATTTCCACGAGATTTCTTTCTCTTTCTTTATTCGTCTTCCTATGAGCTAAAACTATCAAACAGTTTTTGCTTATAAGTTATTTCTTACTTGCGATTATTAACTTTCTGTTAAAAAATCGCGCGCATTAATTAAAGTCACATTTTACCCTTTTCCCAATATTTATTACTAATTAAATAACAGTAATCGAAATAAACAATAAAATGTATTGTATTACTTGCCATTTTCAAAAACAATTTCACGATTTGAACAATATCCCTTTTTCTCCCTTTCTCTCTCTCTCTCTCTCTCTCTCTCTCTCTCTCTCTCTCTCTCTCTCTCTCTCTCTTACTTTCAAATTAATGTTAATTAAATTTTAAATTAACTTTCTTGAAAGAGGACTTGTGCGAACAATTGTCATAAAAAGACAGTAATAAAACCGAGCTCTCAGTTGTATTGTAAATGTATTGAAACGTAGACTGCGCTTTATTCCCCTTTCACAGTGGAATTATGGCACAAAGGCGCAATATTCCATTTTTCTTGAAAACATATATATCTATATTATTATTAAAATTGCGATACATCTGTATATGCATGTTCAACTTTTTGTGTCACAATTTTAATTAACATTTTTCGTAAATTTCGAACAATATTTATTTCATGCATTTACCAATAAATATGTGTATAAAACGTTCAAATATTATATTTCTTTGAAAGCAAAAGAAAAAGCGATATCCTTTTTATCTGCAAAATAATTTTGTTCTATAATCCTATATCTCGCGTACATTGAAAAACTTCCAATTTGTGTGACTACCGCTCTCTTTCCGGCCTTATAAATACCCCATCGCGTTAAACATAAAATACGTTTTCACTATCCCCGGGAACGAAAGTCGAGGTCCACGATAACGCCGTGAGTCTCGCGATAAAACGAATAAAGAGAGAATCAAATGAGAGCGTTTAGCGTTAAGTACGTGCCGCGAATACGGACATTCGAGCGTCCATATGAGTATATTATTAGTCATTGCTCCAGGATATCCATCGTTAGGTCGAAACGAGCGGCGGCGCGTGCTCTTCGTGCTCCCGCCGACGATTCTCGAGATGATAGCCGCGCGCACGGAATAACTTATGCCGCGCATGCAGCAAGTTCATTATTATTGCTGGTCCGCGCGGCTCTCCGCCTATTTGCATATATCGCGTTGCACATTGATGCACGCGGTATGCAGGACCACAGAAAATTTAATTGGACCGCGACAGAATTTAATTACCGTCGCTGCACTTTAAAGGTGTTCATTGCACCAAAGAACAGCTTGTGCGATACTTTTTGTTTCCCACAATATCGCTCCTCCACCAAAACCACATTCCTTCGCGGTAACTATATACGTATCCCTCTTCAAAAAAAGAACAGTTATATTGTCAATACACTAATACATGTACGGAGCGCATCTGATTGCACATCGATATCCACGAGAGCATTGACAGTCCGTTTACGAAGCACTTGCCAATCTGATGACGCAATTGCAATGGACGCGGTGGAAGGAATATTCATGTGTCGTTCATCGTGTTGACATTTGATTATACAATACGTAGGTGACGTTGATGTTAGATTGTATACAGAATGGAACCAAAGCCTATAGCGGTAAACTTCAGAAGTTTTACACGAGATATGGTTTTTTCGTGTATTAAGAATTTGTAACTGGAAGCTACGCGAATAAATATTATGTATAGAATATGGAAAAATGCGGAATTACTCTCTATATGGAGATCGTAGAGCATATTTTTACGTCCGCACGTATTCAAAATCTCATATTTAAGCAATTGTTTCATATAGCTTAAATAGAGTCACTCTAAACGAACAATATTTATTAACACAACGCGAAACGTGAACTGTGTGTTCAATATTCTGGCAACTACTACCATAACATTCTATACAGAAACAACTTCGAATATATACATTTACTTTACACAAAGCGCGACGAAACAGTCTCTCATATCCCGAAGGAAATCTCGCAGTTAGCAGTGTTATATAACAAGAAACTAAAATTACCACCCGTTGTGCTGTAAAAGTTGATAAAACAATTACACTCGTAGCAACTGCGGTGAAAAATATTTAAAGCCAAGTTTAAAAGTGTGCTAAGATATACCTATACGGTAGCGCGTAATTTTAAAAGACTTTTCTCCACAACTAAAGTTTGTTTGAAATGAAAAAATGAATTTATAAACGTAATTATTTAAATAACTATATTGTAAAAACTGACAGCTAAGCAGGGAACATATCAACGAAACAAATAAAGCATTTTATTTGCAGAAGGTCCGGATATAATTCGCATATAATACAACTGAATTAATGATAATAATTACCAATTATCAATAATTATCAATTATCTTTGATGTTGAAGTATATATTTTATGGGAACGTAATCTCGAACGACGTGCGGGCTCAACGCCGCGCCGCGATAAATAATCTCGATGAACGAAATTCGAAATTCGCTCTGCATTCTTTTCGATTGCCATCAGCATTGAATCGCGCGGCCTCCGTCGCGGATTTATACAGATTATATCAATAAAGATCAATAATCAGCGTGCGAAAGGGGTCGCATTACGGCTATATAACGCGAGTCGGCGCATGGCATGCATTATCATAATCTTAAAGGTGGCTCTATTACGGCGCTTATTGCGAATAATCGCGTTAACTGCGCCGCTGCGTTGCTGTGCAGCTAGTGCTGTTGCTGCTGTTACAGCGGCTCTCTGTTATCACTTCCCGACATTTCGCAGCCGCGCATAGTAGCCGTTAATCTTGCCGAGCGAGCTCTCGGGAAATTGCAAAATTGCCGTGCGTTCGATCGTCTCGATAAACGCGCGGTTATTGCGACCTTAATGAACATGAATTCCATACGAGTCCGTCCCGATAACAAAGTTAGCAAAACTAGTGAAATAAGAGAAAACGACTATTTTAAAAATAATCGTATCAGCAAAGATTAGATTAACAAAAGGTATAATGTAAATCGGAAACACGCATGCATAAATAAATATGAAATTACACCTAGCTTTTGTCTCTCTCTCTCGTTATATTTTTTATTAATTAATGGAAAGACAAAAATTACTAATTTATATTCTGTAGAAGTTATTTGCATCCTTTTTACCTGTTTCATACACGTATATATGTAAATAGATACGCAAATACAAATTTAAATAATATTGCAAGTTATATAGTTTGTTTATTGTTACGAAACAATGGGAAATTTGTTGTTACAGATAAATAAGCCAAGCTTGTGTGTGCGTGTGTGTGTAAAATGATACGTACGATATATTTCACGGAAAAATAATTAGCACTAAATATCGTTCCATATCTCTCTGTTTCATAATTAACGAGATGCATGCATTGAAATATGATATAGGTATTCTAATATTCATGCGGATATTTCATTCGGCATTTTTACAGTCTCATGGATTTTGTCGGACAGTTAAATATCTTTTCATCAAAAGCGGCACATTGCAACGAACAATAGAAAGATAATATAATCAGAAAGCTTCTAATTTATAATTAATAAGTTGCCACAAATAACGCAATGCGTTACAATATTCATATGAGTGTTCCGTTCCACATTTTTAATAATGTACATAAATTTTTTACAAATGCAACCGACAACGTATTTCGCGGAAAAACGGCATTACTGTTGCAATAAAAACAGTATAAATGCATTTTTAAAGAAATTTCATGTATGCTAAAAAATTATTTATAATTTATTTGACAAAATGTCACGTAAAATTTTTATTGTGTTAAATATAATATATTACACATAGGTATATACTTCAATTTCATTTTGTAAATTTTAATACAAATTGCTGTAAAACATGTACGTGTTTTTTTTTCATTAAACGCGACATCTGCGTCACGTAAAACATTTTCCCGGGGGAATCCCTTCAATTAATCAAGCTGGCTCTCTTTGTGCGCGCGGTACACGATACACTACAATATTCATACTTCATCCGTCATTTTGGAAATTTTCCCGGCTGGGAGCATCGCTTCCAGAGGACCAGCCAGTCATGTTTTGCCAATATCGCCGTGACAGCGCAACGCGGCGTCGTTTAATTTTTACTTTCGGAAGGCGGAGCACGCGCGTGGATCCACTACGAAGAAGGATGGCATTCGTGAAATCTTCATTGCGAGGTTTCTACTCTAAAAGACCATAGCGAGATTCTAATAAATTAAATCGCCAACGAAGTGAGCAAATCAAGGATCATTTATTTTATTATTATCAGATTTATCATTTTAACTGTACTTTCTGAGAATGTTCCTTACGTTTTCTGCAATCAAAATTGAGGAAGTGTAACGCTTGAATTGATTCTGTGCATATTTCTATGTTAAAATGTATATTTTCCTCTATATGTATATGTAGATATAATTATATTAATTACTATTATTATTCTTGTCATAATTTTATTGTTATTATTAATTTTTGCAAATTAAAATTAGACATTATGAGCTTTCATTGTTCCATAATTGCAGATTATAAAGCAATATGATTTATCTTATTATTTACAAATAATTTTATCAATCTTAACACCTTTTTCCCGATATTATCTATAACAAATATATTTTTTTAAACTGAAAAAAAACTGTTGGAAATACAAGATTTTATGAATATAACGCTGACGAGGTCGAATCTGAATGGTGAATACAAAATGATTCCCCTTATTCATGAAAATCAATGAGTGGCAAGGGTTAAGTATAGGCGATATAAATATACGTAGACGTAGACAGTATGTCCGCAGAACTTTTATTGCTTTTTAAATCTAAACTGTTTATCACGCAAAAAGTTATATCATCATTTTATTTTTTAATATTTAATTGCTGGAAATATATTTTTATATAGCACGATAAGCTTTGCTTTTATCATTATTACTTTTTATATAAAATATATAAGATAATTCATAAACATGCAAAATTGACTTCGACTACCAATACCTTAATAATTATGATATTGAAATAAAATGATCATTTCAGTATAAAAATCCTAATTTCCATCAAGTTTTGCAATCCTTTTAATTTTACATAAATATGCTAAAGTATTATATAATAACATGACGCTTTTTTATCAGAGATATAAAGAGTTTAAAAAACTGAGGACAGGTAAAATAAAAATAAATGGCGCTCTCTCTCTCTCTCTCTCTCTCTCTCTCTCTCTCTCTCTCTCTCTCTCTCTCTCTCTCTCTCTCTCTCCGTCTAATAAATGATGATTCTGATTCTGATTCTCTCTCTGTATATTGTGTAACAATGTCTTAACGCTTTAAGGGACTTGTCCCAGAGCGTATAATAAATGACGATTAAACAATCAATCAATCTTTCTAATCTTTCGTAACGCAAACTTCGCAAATTAGCTACAAATATTAACTCAAAGCACATCGAGTCATGTATTTTTAAAAGTCGAGTTAAAAATCAATGTCAAAAATTTTATTGAACTATAAATACATTGTTCTCCAATTGATATCCACATTCTGCTTAAATCAATCAATTTACGTTCGCATTTTCTTTTTATAGTTCAATATATAATTATACGATACACTGCACGTTTTACGATTAACAATCGCGTTCAATCGCAAATAAGTGACAGCGTTACACTTGCTTTTAAGTGTTGTCAACCTTAAAATAACGTTTTTAATTATGCCCTGTAAATTTCTCGACATCAAATCTCCATGTCAAAATTCTCGATTAAAAAGTATCCTAAATTGACGATAGAAAGTAATAATCTGAAAACTTTTTCTGACGAATTACCTGAATGTCATCACATTTTTTTTTACAAAAATTGACGCAAATGCCACACACACACACACAATAATTATAGAATATAAAATATAGAATATAGATATCGTAGAGAATCGCTGAGAATCTTTGAAAGATACAATCTCGACATATCCTTCCCTTCTTCAAAATTTTATTTTCTGCCATTTACGATTAGATTTGACTATCTCGCAAAATTCATCTGCCTATGTATTTGAAATTCGAATCTCCCAAGAGCCCCAAGATTTCCCTAACTCATTCCCTTGCACTCTCTAACTTGCCTCTATACCGACCAGCCAAACTGAACTCACTCTTGTGCTTCGAGCTGCTCTTCCACAAACCCCTGAAGAACGACATCCTGGCCCAGCGCAGCACCAGCAGTTCCAACAGCTCCGAAATCTTCCCCCTTGTCACGATCTGCCTCGCCAGCTTTTTCCCCGTTTGAGAGCTCGTCTCCCACTCACAAATCGCGAATTTCGCACCACGTCCGGAACATATATATATGAATCCGAAGTCGACCGATTTGATTATTCTACATCGCTTTCATCAATGCCGAATCGATTATTCTACGCCGCTTTCATCGATCTCTCTCTCGCTTTTCTTAAGAAAGCTCCAAAATGAAGATCGGGAAGAAACGGTGAACAACAGCTGTTCGTTTCCACGCAAGATCTCCCCGGGAGCACTCGCGAAAACGTGTTGCCGCGGTGGCAGCGCGCCGCGATATGAACCGTCCGGAATGGTTTATAGCGCCGCTTCGCCCTTGCGAGCGCGAACATGCGCATCCCAGGCCGTCCTTGTCCCGTCGTTCTCTCTCCCTCTTTCTCCCTCTTTCTCCCATCGGCAACCCGGATTCCGGTTCCGCTTCCGAACCGGATCCCACACCAAAAGTATAAAGATTATTTTCACGCGTTCCGCGACGCAAATTCATGACGATGAGATCGCCGTTTCAAACTGATTTCAAAGTAAAAATCGGGGAGAGAAAGAGCGGAACCGAGAATTTCGGGAGAGAAATTTTGGACCGAGGAAGAAAAGATCCGAAAACAATAAAATCAAGATTTCGAAGGAATAAAAGTAAAAATAAGTAAATTTTAAGAATTTCGTAAATTTTACTCCGAGATAAAAATTTTAGATTGTGCGTGATGAAAATAAAAACGAAAAAAATCCCGGATAGTTCAACGAATTTTGTGTCAAAAAAAACATTTTTTAATTGATGGGAGAAAAAAATAGAAAATAATATTTGTTTTCATTCGAGAAACTGTAAAATGCGCTTGTTCAAATCGCAAAAATGCAAAAAAATATTCCGATATCATGTAACCACAAATGAACAGAAATTAGAGCAATACTCATGTGTTAAAAATGTTGAGACAGTATTAACTTTCAGACGATATTGAATATAAAGGGCGAACTTAGTATCGGATTAAACATCATTGAAGTGACTGTGTCGTCGGGTGAATTTGCGGAGCAATTTGGTATTCATCTCCGACGACATAGTTGCCAAGAAATTGATGCGTTGCTCGGGCACGCTCCAGAAACACGGGACGAGGGTCTCGCCACCTAATTTCATGGGAGATGCCCGAGCTAAACTTACATTGCAGGAACCAAACTTCGCCCGATAATCTCGTAGCAAGTAACGGCCCCGCCCAGTCAATTTAACATGCTTGCCGTTTTTGCATTTCCGCATATTAAAGCGAGCAACGAAAAGTCGGCGTTCCTTGAGAAAGGAATATATTTCGACGCAAGAACGAAGTAATTGATGTCATAATAACACAGTTTAAAATGTTCTATGATATTTGATTGCAACAATATATACGGCATGTGAGTTTAAAAAAATTAAAAATTGTATAACGACAACAATGAAAAATCAATAATAGTTTCTTCCAACTTATAAAATGCGAAGTCAGTCGATATCGAGTTTTCTTGCCGATTTCAGTAGTCGATATCGAGTGCGATTAAGCTTGAATAATGTAGGAATTGTCGGGAAATCGAAAATTGATCGGAGAAACTGATTTCGCGAATTTCCCTGTAATCGAAAACCTTCAGTTAACCTAAAGTTATCGAGTGTAGACGGTCGAATCGGTCGAGTCCGAAATTCCCGGCCGAATCCGAAAATTTATCAGGTGTTCGCGTACCTCCCCTGGTTAAAATACGAGAACGAGAGATCCATTCGATTATCGGGGGTCGTTATACGTTCGTTAGCGCGCGATTGACTTTAGACGACGCCGACGGCGGCTCGAATCGATTTCACATGCGCTCGACGAAATTGCCAATCAATCGAGGAGAATCGGGGAAAAAACAACTGTCCTCCGGGTTGGTAAATTACCCGTATCTATCGACCGCATCCGGATTACGATTTGAACACACCAGCGAAAATAGATCGCCACGAGATAATCGTACACTTAAATAAAACTGCAATTTAAAAGCGAAAAAGAAGAAGAGGAAGCGAACAAAAGATTTATTTATTATTGCAAGACCAGCGTAATTAAGCAACAATTAAAATAATACAAATGTAATATATAGGTATATGTAAAAAACATTAAATTAATGTAATAATTAAAGGATTAAATTAAAAAATAAAGGATTATGTCATATAAAAATCATGTTATTGAATATAAAAAAAAATATCATTGATTGTTAGAGATCAATAAAAAATATTGAATAAAAAGACACTAAAAATGATTAAATAAAATGTACATATGCACTTAATTTAGGAAATTGATATGTATATACAGTATTTACGTTAAAAAAGAATCCAAGTTTATTGGATATTCTCTCGGAAAGTAATCGACTATTAAATTGATTCAAGTGGCGGTCAACGACATAAAAATTTGCGACGAGAAAGAAATTTCAGGGTGAGAATAAGCTGCTGCGGCGACCGGCGTAAAATGATTGACGAGAGAAACTGGCACAAGATCGTTCTTCGACGGGCTTAGTCGAGTTGCGAGTTTTTGTATATGCTCAGCTTAACGGACATGTCGCAAAACTCTGCTCGGCCTCGTTTGCGCCCCTTTTCTCTTCGACATTATAATTCGATCCTTTTTCGTCATCGACGTGATATAAATCAGCAATTGTAAGTGGCAATTATTTTCTATGTGTTCAAATTTCGATGCTATACACAAAACTGATCTCTGACGCGGTTGATTACGACCAAAGTGAAAGAATTTGCGACAAATCGTAATTTTCCTCAATATACTTTCGCTGCGAAATAATCCATTTCAAATTGATCAAAAACTTTCTATGCTCAAATACTTCACTATACTCCGCTTAGAATATCCTATAGATAAAAGTGCAAATAAATCTCACACTGAAATTATATACTGAATAGTTTGAAACGGTTAAAATGCAAAGGGGATGCGTGATTTATTCGCCCGGTGTTTTTTCAGGCGGTACAGAAAATATTAAAATGCAAAAATCGCGGGGCGCCGATCCTGAAATCAAGCTACGGCGAATATTTTTCATTAAAACGCGCGCGACGCACGGCGTTTTTCGGGATAACGAACGGTCTACAAAGACCTTCGCAAAAAGCCGACATCGAACGTCACAGCTGGCTGTCTTCACACCTCCCACATTTCTTTTTCGTCATTCCGCTCATCGATCGGTACTCCAGCCTTTCGCTCTTTTCCCGATGCAGCTGGAATCGACAGGAATTCTGTGTTTGACAATGCTCGTCGGGCATGTTTGGCGAAATCGAATGACGTTTCTCATGACATGTTGTAAATTCGTATAACGAGATGATTGAACGATTGCTTAACCGAACTTCACACATATAATTTTGAATATTTTTATTCTGCCTAGAGCGGTACAGAAAATATATAAAACCTTTCTATAAGAAAATATTTCAATACTTCAATATATTTTCTTGGCAGTCTAAAAAATGTATTTTTAGTTTCGTTAATTCTGGAGTAATTGGGTTCTCAAGTAAAATTTTTTTATTAAGCGGTATCCATAATTAATGTAGAGAATCTAAGCCGATTTTTAGTACTTTTTGAATTAAAAAAAAAAACCCAAATTTGAGAAAGTTATAGCTTTCTAAAGTTTCTTTGATGACGGCAACTTCAAAAGATTTCGCAACAACATTATGACGTCACGCACATTTTCGTGTACTATATTTTCTTCAATTTTGAAGATATTGCAAAAATTCAAAAAATTTACAAAGAAAGTATGCCATGATCTATCAAAATATACTGTTAGGTAAAAGTCGGTTGAAGACCGAATTTTATCACTCTCCCTTTGACGTAATATAGATAGCTTAGTAAATGTGACTATATTAATTGAAAACTAATTAAATTTATAATTGTAACATTAAAAATAAAGTTTGAAAATTATAAAACTTACTTGTATAAATTTAATATAAATAATGCTGTGCATATTTATAATCATTCATTATATACGTTTCGTCAAATAATCTTCCAATTTTTTTAAAATTAAATACAAAATTCGTACCTTTCTTTTTTATTCTCTTTTTACCTTTCTATATATCTTGCTGCTTTAACTAATTTACGTAATAACGTATGAATACAACATCAAATCGTACAGTGTCCAAAAAGCCCATTTGTTCCGTGTTGCATTTCGTTGTGTAATTTCATGTTCATGTATTCTAGGATAACCGTATAATTATTGATCGCAGTATCTTTCCTCTCAGCCGTTATTCCACTCGCTCTGCCACGACACAGCTGATGACATCGTCGACATCGTGTCAATCCCTAGTTTGGCACGCTCGTCAAGCACACGTGTGATACACGCGTGCGTACAGTGTGCGCGCACGCGGCTCGATACGGTCTTCGTGCACGGTCAGCCGTAGGCAGTACGAATTCCATTAATCCGCGCGATTATGCGCTATTATGCGTGACTCGGGATTGCCCTGTAATTTCAAGTCTCTTCTCACAAGATCCGAGCGAGACATTGTTATGCAATCCCATGCACAGGCAGCGATCAGAAAATGTATTAATACAGCGCAAATGGGATACGACCTGACAAAACGTTTACTAAACTTTTGGATATGTGTGTGTGTGTGTGTGTGTGTGTGTGTGTGTTTGTGTGACCCAAAATACTGTCATAACGATATATATATGTATATATATACATATATCCGATATTGAAGATCTGAACTTTGATATACGTCTCATAAAATGTCTCGTGTCAGCAGCTAATTTAGAACCATATATAATGGATTAAAATCTTCGTTGTATTATATTAACTTTATAAAATTTATCCTAAATATAGAAGGTTATCTAAAATGAAAATATGACGTGTGTGTAGTATCCAAAATGACAGCACACCGAAAGGGGATCTCACGAATTATGGACTCAACCTCTCGCTCAACCTACTCTGATCTCGAAAGCTTCATTTATCATTCTACCTTCTACTCACAGAATAGCGCATTGGCCGCTCCAGTTCCAAGATATTGATCTATTAGGATGCGTATATATACGCTCGATAACGCATCCGCGATATTATCATGCAGATATATATGTGCGCAGGATTGTTCAAAACCTACCATTATTAAATAGATATGTATTTTAACTAATTATTATTATTAATATGTCACTATTTCAGTATATTCGCGAAAAGATTTATAACATGTTGTCGACGAAACCTTTGAAAATCTGCAGACTCATTTTCACTCATTACGCTGGAAGAAAGTTGCAACATCGATGCGAGATGTTAGGTGCAGCCGTTCGAGTAATAACAGCTGCGAGTAAAAATGCAATTAAAAAAAAAAGTAAAGTATACAATCAGCAGAAAGCGTGACTCACGTTTATTGGAGGGCACAGTATTTTAATAAACTTCGATTTCGCACAGTAAGCGTATCGGCTTGGGCGTTATCCCGGTTTTTGTTACGACTATGGTAAAAAAAAAAAAAAAGAAAATGCACAATTGCACGTTGCGAAGCTAATTAAATTCACTCGTAATCGCTTTTTTCGAAACAAATTATACTAATCAAGAGGCTCTCGATTATGAGACCAACGCGGTGTCGGATATTATCTCGCGGGAGCGATTCCGTTAGCGTAAATTGAGCATCGTCATTGCGTAAGAAACCGTATAGTAAATCACTCTCTATCAGATATAAAGCGGTGTAGCGCGAAGTCGAAGGACGGCGATCGATGATATATCAACTGTTCGATTTATTCTCGACAATAATGTAATAGTATAATAATAATTTCAAATTTCTATAATAATATAAATATAAATATATAACTTGAGTTTGGACAGTTATATAACATATGAATCTCTCTCTCTATAAATTTTCATTCAAAACATTATTAACGTAACTGTTAAAAGTTGCGTTAAATATATAGATATTATATTTGTAATCTTAACAAATCATGTCCCAAAAACCCAGTGCTCGAAAAAAAAGTTAAAAGATATTCGATTAAAGAAATATTCGCTTTATATATCACGCATATACTATTTATAAATTAATTTAAAAAGACTATACTATATATATCTTCTTTGTAACGTGTAAATGATAAATGAAAGATGTAGAATTGTACTTGTTTAAATCGCATCTAAATGTTATGCAAATGAGAGTTTAGCGAAGTAGAGTATTTCTCGAGAATTTGTTAAATGTTCGAGGACAATCACGTACACTCGTACAGTATCATGTACGATTACAATCATACTTTTATTACCGTTTAACCCGTTTAGTCCGATTTTCGTTCCTTCCACTAAGCGAAAGTCGTGCGACTGAAAACCTGACGAGTAAGTATTGGCCGCGAAACGGATTCACAGGCTATCGCAAATGAATTCCATTCGATTCCTCGCCTTTGACGAGCGCGCGCGAGCGAAGAAATGGATCCTCTTCCGCGACTCCTACAGGTGAGATGAAATCCAATTCTCTACTCGTCGAAGTAATCTAGATTGGGGGAGTGAAGGCGGGAAAATCCGGCAAAGGGAGATGACGCGTTATCGTCATCCTCTGAATAACTCGGACTCTTGGGTATCGCCGCGTATGCGAACTATGCCAGCTATTCCGAGCTTCATCGGAGACTGTACGACCTTACGACACGATCTTTGCCATCGACTTTGCCATTTTTCTCTTCTTCTCGAGAAGTATACACAGTACGTAGATACCGACAAATTTCGCCTAGAGGATAAATTTTTCACGACGTTCCCAACTTCATGACATCATCATCTACGGATTCTTTAAGAAATTTTAATTTAATTAATGTAATTAATTTTTTTTTCGCAACAAAAATTACCCTCTTTCTTCACTGTCTTAAAATTTTTAACGTTAAATACCTTAGAAGAGCGGAGTTCGAACATTTGGTAAAGTTGAGAAAATTGTATCCTGACTATATATAGTAGCATCTATTTCTATTACATCGAAATCATACTGGCTTCCTCTAATTCTATTCTTTTTTAATAAATGCGTGAAATGCAGTAAGCTCCATCGTTGCTGTACGATACCCCGGCTTCGTTAAGGCAATGTAAGAGGAGCATGTCGGTTTGCTATCATGCTGGATGAGTGCTTCAGAATTTCACTATTATCGCGTTGGATATTTGAGCTATTTCGTGATTATTGTAAACTGTACGATTCCATGGAACATATAAATACGTTGTGTTCGCGGCGTAACCGCAATAGTCATTAGTAATTACGCATATTGGTTGAAACATGGAATATTTAGAGAATTACAAGAATATATATTTGATAAAAGAAAATTTAAAGATTTCTAAAGTTCCAGTGATTTCTTAATTTAAATATTATTAATATTTAAAAAATTATTCAAATATTAGATAGACTTAATAGACTTAATTCTCAAATAATAATTAAACTCAAATAATAGACTTAATTCAAATATTTAAAGAATCATATCTCTCAATAAAACAAAATTTTTAATGTAAAATATTTCCATTGTGCTATTAAATATCTTTCAGCTCTTAAGAATGTGCAACATCTCTTTTGATAAATTTATATATATAAACTATTGATCTCAGGTATCTCTTCGCTCATATAAAAATTTCCACAACTGCTCTTTAATGCTTTATCAAACCGATTGACATTTATTTTCTATCCAATTAAGATAACATTTAATCTTTTAATCTCTTTGTAACAATTTTCTATATCTTTTCTTTTTTTACATTTTACTTTAAGAAAATGTAACGCATCAAACTATTGAATGATAAAAAACTGACAATGTCGCACGTCCTAGGTCACTGAAGGTAAAGAACTTTGACCCTTGTATGCAATGGTAACGCGGATCGTAACCTAAGAAAGTGTCGGCAGCTAAGTGAAGACTTCACGTAATAGAAGGAGAACGAGAAACGCGAGACGAAAGTCTCGAGAGGGCTTGCATCAGCCTCGCACACGCGAGCAGCATGTTCTCGTTTTGTACTTATGTGTGAACTTCGCGTACCTTCAAAGGCAGACACCTTGAAACAGGAGACCGACTATTTGGTTCAAGCTGCTATCGACCAAATATATTGGTAGATATTCTACATTTAGAATTACAAATTTTCAAATACTAAATTAATAACGATAAAGTAACAATAAAAAATAATCAAAAACAATTTGTATAAAACAAGATAACAATAAAAAAATGTATAAATAATAAAATAATTTAGTCTTATTTAGCGTTTAGAAATTACTAGACAATATTAGAGATGTTATAAAATGTAATAGAGAGATGTAATAAAATTTATTATTTTTAAAGAAGTATAATAATATATTCCTTTAAACTCGTTTTATTTTGATCGCGTTAAAAAAAGGAAAAACTAAATTTTCTTAGGAAAGAGACATCAAAATCTTCCATTTCAATCTCCCGTTACAAAGCCCATTCTTTGAGATAATTAATTCGAGTTAAAATAACAAGTTCTTATGTGTAGTCTATCATATCTTCTTTCATAAAAAATGGTAAATAATTATTTCATCATTTTATTATCGAACAAAAGAAAGTGCACCAGAATAATAAATATTCGAGAGAATATATGCAAACGTAGATAATATATATTCGCGCTAAGTTGCTCGTCTCTAATTGTAAGATCTGCGGGAAGACCGAGAAGGAGAAGGATTCACGTTCGTCGTGACGGGTCCTCTCAGCGTCTTTCATTGTCTCCTTTTATTCTCTTTCTCTCATTTTCTTTCTCTCTTGCTTGTCAGACAATACCGCTGCTGCAGAGGCGCCTCTCCTTTTCCAACCCGATCGACGATCATATTTCTCGTTTTACGAGAACCTTTCCTTCTTCGGCGCCACTTTCCCGCATCTTCCTTGCCTTCACCTGCCGTCTGCCTTTCCTCTCCATATTTCGAAAGCTTTTTCTTTCTTCTCTGGACCTGTCCGATGATTTCGACTGGCTTTGATCCTAGTGAAGCTAGTCGGCGACTCTTCAAAAGATTTCCACGCTTCTGGGAAAAAGACTCTTTGACATTTTCTTTGAGTTTTTAGAACTTTCAATCAAGGAAAACTACTCGGCCATCGGTTGCCTTGCGATAAAAGTTAATTTGCGGTAATGTTGAATTTTACAATAACGCTACAGCGACTATAGATTATGCTTCACGCACAAAAATCTATGTTATGCTTTTGGTATAATCGTAGAACTTTATCTTCTCTGTTGTATAACTTCGACTTTTTAGTTTTTCTTATCCCAACCACCATTTCTCATAATCATTAATATATATTGATTATTTCATTATCAAATCCTATATTTAAACGTGCAGTATAAAATGTTGACTGCTCCCGTTGACACCTCCCGTTAAACCATAATAAATAACTTAACATTGGAATTGGAAATCCAGGCTTGAATGTCTTCTTCTTACATCACGCTCGCGCAGCTTTTACTAAACGACAGATTGTTGTCGTTTCCTTCATAATCCCATTTAATGGAAAAACATCGCCCAGCTTGCTCGGTATTCCCATCAACGTCGCAATTAGAGGAATTTCGTTCGCAAACGAGAACAGGAGCGAGATATGCGTGACGTCTCTACCTTTCGTCGAGATAGCACTTGCTATATACTATTAGTATACTTGCTACGAGTAGTCGGCGAGTAGTCGACACAACTGACATCAAGGAAATCGCAGCCGTTCGCGTTCACACGTTGGGAACCTGAATTTCGTAGATTAATGTACGTACTAATACGCGCGCTTTTTCCAATCTCAGCTTGTTATTTTGCATGGAGAGTTAAATGGCACCGCCGCAAAAGCGACAACAGCAAATTGCAGATAATCTTCAGACAGAAATGCTTCGGACAACTACAAGAATAATTAAATCTACAAAATAATTTGAATAAAACAAATTCAGTTGAGTTGTGTAACGATAGCGTTAGAGAATCGTTTATCAAAAATTGCTAATATTATGACTCACAATTGCTTCTTTCTCATGATCATTGATTAAAAACTCATTATAATGATATTAATTATAAAATTCATAAAAACATGGCATTAGTGTAATTGACAAAGAAATAAAATAATATTTTCTTCCTATATTTTTTTGCAATTTGTCTTTTTTTACTATTATCTCTGAATTTTTCTTATCATTCTCCTGAGTGAACTTTACAAACTGACATCGGGTCGTTGCCAAATACCAAGATATACAGAGCGGATTCGCGTGTCGTTCAAGTATATGTACATATATGTATATGTAAAACCGGAGATGCTCAGCGAAGAAAAATTGATCTCGAACAAGAAAGGGAGAAAGAAAGAGAGAGCGAGAGATCCGCCGAGAAAATAAGAAAAATTTCGCGACCGTTAGCCGGCTGCAGGTGACCGCGTGCACTTGCATGCACATGAGAAAGACGAGTCCAGATGCATGTCCGAGATCGGCTGATGCAAGTCTGGCGCGGGTTCTCGCGATGGAAAGGCCAGACACGCGAAAGAATTCAGGGTTGGAAGTGTGTAAGTATAACGAGTCGTCGTCGTCGTCATCGTCGAGTTTGAGAGGAAGGCCGATTACAGTCACGAGGAGGAGAAACGAAAAGAGTGGTCGCGGGTGGAGGAGGGATAATTGGGCCCAACGGGAATGCATGCTGATGCTGGCTGATGCAACAATCGGGCCTTCGGTCAGCATTTCCTTACGGCCGGCGCGGCGCGGCGGAAGGAAGTGTACAGGCGATTGAGATCGTCTTTCTCACTTTCTCTCTTTCTCCTCGATTTCGAGATCTCGCAGATCATTTAACTTTCCCCACGCTTCGTTAATCAGTGCGGTTGAATGGTCATGCTGTTAAGTTTATACGTTGCAAATTGAAGTCTTCGCTTATGTGACAGCTTAAATATCTCTAACTTTGTCTTTCTTCTAAAATAATTAAATCGTGTGTTAGCAAAAATGATAAAAAAAATGTACATCTCTGATGGAATTACATTGTAAATTGTTTAACAATAAATTATTATGATTTTCTTATATTCTTGATAACATAGAATTTTATTCGTACTGTGTTAAGAAAACTAATAATAAAAAGAACTAGTATAAATAGCTAAACAAAACAAATTCTTATTTTTTTTTTTTTTAATTTGTACCGTACGAAAAGCTAATATCTAATTGTTCTTCGTAAATAAATGAGTTTTTTTGGAAATATATTATTGTCTTTTTACTATTTGAAAGGGATATGGCGCGATGCTTCTGCCATTCGCGATCGGAAACAGAAAAGCGTGTATCCCATTCTTCTTCGTTAGGACGTAGACGCGAGCACGCTGAAGAAAAGATACGACGCTGAAGCGAACAGGTCTGCCTTTCAGGGGCGCATACAAGGATATATCCGGACTCTCCCTATATATTATTTGGCAAATGTACACCTTGACATTTCGCAAACGGAATGTGACGAAGACATAAACTTCGAACAAAACTTTATGGAGTAATTATTACGTTGCGATTAAGAAATTAGTACAGATTAAAGTTCTAATCGTCCTGCATGAGATTTAGTAGAAAAACAAGAAAAAATACATTTCGAGACATTTGGAAAATAAAAATAATATTCATAGGATCTAAAAAAGATTTAGAAACTGACCAAATTATTTTCGATTTCAGGATATCATTCCGATTATCAGATTTCAGGATTATTATATATCCTTTCAAACAATACAGTTTTTAATTTACTCCTTGTTTTTTAAACATTTTGAGATTGTGACTTTGCACATGTAATATTATGATTTCGCCCGATGTTCCCAAATTTTTGCGTGCGTCCCTGCCACCTTTGTTTTCGCAAGGCGAATGCGGTGATGCCCGTATTCTCGAAGAGCCACGCAAGAGCCGTAAATCTCGCGGCAGCGGAGGGCTGGAGAACGCTTTTTCCACTTAGAAAAGGTGAGAGAAAGAGAAGGAGAGGAAGGAGAAAAAACGGCAAGCGAGAAGGATCAAATGCAAGAAAAAATGGCTGGAAAGAGCGAACTCTTGCGCGAGTTCTCTCGAGGAAATCAAGTAATTTCTCGGGGGACACCCACGACTCCCGCTCTCGTCATCACTGTCCTGCTGTTCATACCGTTGGTCGGAAAAAATGATTATCCTGTGACTACGACGAAGGGAAAGTCCCATGTTGCGGCAGGATCGTCGGAAAAGTCGCGAGAGAAAAACTAATATAGAATCGACCGTCAAGATGTAACATCGACTCGTGAACCGCAATGTAAGTTTATATCGTGTAAACGAGAAAGTGATGTAACGGAAAATGAATCATCTTGTTGGAAATTATTCTTATCTACATTCTTTCAGATAGTTTAGAATTAAAATCGAAATCCTTGACCAATATTGACTATATACATATAACATATATTACCGCATTATATATAGTATCATTGTTAATTATTACCATTATATGTATATGTCAATGTATATATTTTTTATTATGTAATATATATTATCGATAGAAGAGAACGTAACGCATTAAAATATTTTTTCACGATATCGTCGCGTCATTATCGTAAAAGCCGTTTATAACAGAGAGTTCGGCGACAGTCAAAGAGGCGCTCTTTATAATTCTAGACACGAAATCGCAGCGAGAAAGTTTCTTTATTTTCCTATCGGAAAACGTAGCCCGGAACGAGGTCAACTCATGCTTATCCGTTCTCCATGAAAATCGACAAGAAGTCATATCGATCAAAGTCCGCATTAAAAGCATTCGCATTCGTCACTCCTTCGCCGACTATTTAAGTCTCGGATACCGTTTATGCATCCATGTACAGTGTACACAAAACTGACGAAAGTAAAAACTAACATGGATTTATGCTCGCAAAAACTTTCAGCACGGTATTTCAACGTTAACAAACAAATGGCGCATGCCCGACGCGTCGCGCGCGCGGTAGCGTTATTTTCTCTTCAAGCCTTTCGCGCAGTCAACTTTATTTTGATGAATGTATAGACCAATATTAAATAATACTTCACTTTCATATGACATTTTGAAGCAATGTACCGCATCACTCGGTTTTTATAACTGTTTAACTTGTGATAAAAACTGTTTGATGAAAATTCAAAGAGTATAATATATGAAAGTAAATATGCTACGGAAATATATACACTCTGTGGATATACAATAAATATAATTTACCACGTGCAAACGCTCGTTCTCCACACTACTATTGAGAACGAGGACCCGCGGCGAGCGGTTGTTATTCGTGAATATCGCGGACAGTATTCGCGAGAGAATAATATAACGCGGGAAAAGTCCGAGAATTTTCCATAGTGCGCGAACGAAAAATTATACATTCCGGTCGCGGATTGTAGCAATTCTGGAATAATGGAATTACGACAGATGCGGGGAAAAAACGAAAACGGCGAATGTAGTAATCCGGCCGGCGCTTGATCTCTCGCGCGGCGGAGAAGCACAAAAGCTCGGCGCGCGATTCACAATCGATTCATATAATTCTCATTTCCTTTTTCGCTCGCAAAAACGGATCAACGAGTAGAAAATACATCGTCGACTGAAACGTCGGACAATTCGCGAAAAACTAGAACAAAGAGGCAAAGTAATGCCGCATGAAAAATATGTGCGAAAGACACGGTAGAATTTCGGTATGTCATGATTAAAAGATAAACTTTGATATGTAAAGTTCGGAGGTAACCCCTTTTCAAATTCGGGCTCGACTGTATGCCCGATATTCAGTCAAAAATATAATTCAGAATAATAACGGGAAATAAAAGCATATATTATAATCCTGCAATATCTGAGAGATAGACGAGTAGAGGAAAGTGACATAAGTTCTACAGAAATTATTAATTTTAAGTATTTTAATTATCTTGATATATGTAATTTTTACTAATTAAATAAAAGCTCAAATACTAAAACTGTCTCCTTTTTCTTCGTGTTGCCTACTCGATTCTAAGCGTTATATACGACCTCTCTGCATTTGTACATCAGATATATAGGATACACTGCAAATCCAAGTGTGTTATTTTAGCTGAAGCTCTTCTTACACATTTCTTGCCGTTTTAAATCACGTCAATTAACATGATTAAACGTATTAACTTTTAATTTAATGAAACGTGTTATGTGACGTGATTTAACACATAATAAAACATGTAAAAAGAGCTTCAGTCTAATGTGTCATTTTTTAGACGTTTATATACGTGTAAAAATAACACACTTGGATTTGCAGTGTGGGACCTATAGTTTAACTCTGATTTCGAATGGCTCTTATAAAGGAGAGATTTCATGGGCAAGATACTCTCAGTAGTTTACCATTGCTTTCCGAGAGGTGACGATCGAATAAAAATCGACGGTTTTTGGTTGGATTTAAATTCAGATCTTCAACTCTTTCATTAGAGCAACGCAGATCTCTCTGCGCCACGATCGCCACAAAAATTGTCTATTCTCTTATTTATTCTATTGAGAAATGTGACATATGTACAAGTTTATATGTCTTATTCTTTTACTTGTTGTTTTTATATTTCGTTCGAGTTTATCAAATAAAACTTATATTGGGCGCGTTTAGAAACGTGGTAGAAAAACATGGTTTAGAAATATAGGTAACAAGTGGTATTAGTGAGTTTTTCGAAGCCTCGTAGTCCGACGCCAACGTTTCCTGTTGATCTCTCTCTTTCTCTCTCTCTCTCTCTGATGCAGAGCATACGAATCGTAAATCTCTGCGAGTTAAGTAGAGAGCTTTATAATTGTCGATAATCTGTCTCGTTGATTAAATAGTTGAATAGGGTTTTAGAACTAGTTAAATACATAAAGTTTATTATGTCTTCTTTTAATAATTGTTTTTTGTGTGCCAATTAAAACAGTCATCTTTCTTTCAATTTTATTGTACACGAGTCCGTCACACGGCAAGATACAAATCGTGTAATGATCTGTAATATTACCTATATAAAAGGGGGTATATATAAAAAATTAAGTAAATAAGATTGGTTTTCTTGTATTCTGTCCAAAAGTTATTTAAAATAATACTATTCAACATATTTATTTATACTTCAATTTTATACGGTAATTTTACACTTTAATTCAGCATAATCCTCTAACTTTGTCTCTCTTTATAATTTTTTGTATAAATCTCCTCATAGATTTTTATATAAATTAAATGTTTGCTAAGAAAGAATCATCCTTCAGTCCTTTAGAGCTTTATTCATGCTGCTATAATTCAGTCGTATCTCGACTTTTCTCTCTCACTTTTCTCTTTCTATTCCCCCTTCTTTCATTTTCTGGCCCATACCTTGAAGAAATGCCGATCCAATTTCTTTTCTGCAGTTCGAAGACCACGTGTTTGTGCGCCTTCCAGACGTGCTAACGTTAAATTAAGTTCGCCGACGCGACACGAATCCCAGCGACGATATTCCGCATCCTTGTGGCTATCCGAATGTATCTCCAATCCAATGAGTTTGTCAAACGTACTAATTTCCCCTCCACTTATTCTCTTTGATACATCGCGTCGCTGGCAAAATTGATATGGATAGATGAGTTGCGTGTGCTGAATAATCGCCAATCTCGCGCATTAACGAAAATTACCGGAGCTCTCGTATGATTACACTCGTTTTATTAGTCGGTCGTTATACATGTCGGGCCTTTATCCACGAGCTAACGAATGACGTAAAATCTCGCCCTCGGCAGTCATTATTTAAATTAAAATATTACAAACAATCTTGCAATTTATGAATATTTTTCAAATACGAGGAAAGATCAGATAAACCATTATTTATTTAATTAATAATTTCTTACGGATATATATTTATATATATATTTAATATATAAAAAAATATATAATATATTTTCGGATATATATATATATATATATATATATATATATATATCCGAAACATCAACAACCTTCTATTAAATCGTTTCTGAAATTTAATTCTTTTTTCATAAAAATGCATATTAGGATGTTTTTGAACATTCTCTTATACTAATTTTTTTGTTGATGACGTATGTACTTTGTACGAGCTAAAACGATGTTGAAGGAGATTTAACTGACTATCCGATGACTAGCGCAATTTCGTAGCGACGGATTAAACTAAATATTGATAAAGTAACATTGCGATGCGTAGCGATTATAATCGTCTGTGCTAATTCGTCTAGGTCAGTCTTGCGACCCGCCACTGTACAGACGCGTATATCGCGGAAGACTTTCGCAATTCAGCACGATAAGAACGTAAATATTACGCGACGCAAATCTGTCGAAACTCGACGATTGGTTTTGTAATACGAAACTGCGCACACTGAACTTGACACTGCGCGATTCGAGCGGCTATGTCGGCGAATCCCGAGGCCTCCGAGAATTCACTGCTCCTAAGTCGAACAAAGATCAATTGCGAATCTCATCGCGCATGCATTATTGGCATATATAGGCATGTAAATTGCATAATTTCGCGATAGCGATAAATTGTGTTATCGTTCATGTCAAGTTAATTGTGAGATTTGCATATAAATGTGTATTCGAAACAATCACGACACATGAATCTTTTGTGCAAAACTAAATTTAAACAAATTACGTTTCACACGTAATTTAAATAATTTGAATATATATAATAAAATTATGCATTATATATTTAATTACCTATTAATTAATTTAATTCAAAAAATCATTTTTTAAATCTTTCATAAAACCTTGAAAAATAAACTCTCGGATGTAATTTATATCGTACAATTTTAAAATATGTTTAATCCTTAATTCAATAATATCTATTTTAATATCTATTTTGTTCGATAATATCTCTATTAATAAAAATTATATATAATATATATACATATATGTAAAACAAATTAATAATATATCAATAAAATATGAGATTGCAACGTAACTTACAGGATATAACGCAAATGAAGGGTACCGTTAATCACCCGCTATCACACAATTATTGATTATGCCATCCTAATTTTTAATCCAAGACCACGTGTACAACGCATATATTCTTGTGGCGTTATCTAATATGCAACGGTGCATATCGCTGCCAGATTTAATGTCGCTCAAAACGCAATAAAATATATTGTATAGGTACACTGAAGATGGTATGATCTGGTATGGTAAATATTGCAATAAACACGCAAGCGGCGGATATAAATTGCACAATTTCACAACGGCAATTAATATGAAGTGCACCATTATTTATCGTTAAAATAAAATAAAATCGTCTCCGCGTCTGAAACGTACGCGAAACGCGCGAACGAATAAACTTAGTTCCGCCGTTATCTGGAGAGCGCAAAGAGAGTATTAATCTTTCTCGCCTCGACGAAGAAATGCCTGTTGCGAACGCACTCTCTTTCTCTCTCTCTCTCTCTCTCTCTCTCTCTCTCTCTCTCTCTCTCTCTCTCTCTCGCGCGCGCGCGCGCTGTTACCTTCACTCTCTAGTAGAATGTGAAAAATCAATTCTGCGCATCCGGAAAAATTAACGCGATTTAGAAAGAAAATTAAATATCCGGAGAAACTTTTTTAAGCGTTATTATTAATCTAGAATTCTTTTAAGCAATATGTTAGTCTTTTTATACTGCTCTTTTTTTTAAACCAGAGATCTACGAATTTATTTCATTATGGTACACATTTTAAATTTTAAATAATAGAAAAACCTTTTAAGTAAACAAATTATTTAAAAAAATTATTATCTTGCAAGGAAAGAAAGCAAGTCTATAGCAATTTAATGCAATAGTTGATTAGTTAATATTATATCTTGCATTGAACTTTATAAGAAAATTAAATATTTAATTATTAATTAAGTTCTACAGTACAATCAGCAAAATCACTAAAAAGAAAGCAATTATCTAGAAAAGTAAGACATTTGCCGTAAAAATCTACTTTGAAAAGATTACATTTGAACAATAGAATGCACAATAAATTGTAGTGTACTTCCGTACATCCTAACGGCGAAGAATAAATGGATTAAGGTTAATGATACCGCGATGTGCATGAAATCTCAATCTCGACGGTAAATCCTTCTTCGCGGCGAGAAACCGAAGAAAGCTCTCGGCTCCTGCCCGAGAAATCGAGCAAAATGTACGATAAGGGATTTGAAATTTTCAGCCACGACGGTCTGCACCCCTAAACATTTACAACCCCTAAGCTGTCTGCGCTGAACTTTTCCACGAACGTGACTCTGGATTTCATCGTCGGATTTCAACTGCTATACGCGATGCTATTTTCAAGACGAAGAAGTTTAAGGCCTCAGGCTTTAAGAAGATTTCAGTGAAAAAGGAACGTAAATTGCAAACTAATCGATAATCTCAGATTGTTATTTAGGTTGTGAATAATCGTGAAAATAATTTCAAATCGTCTATATATAATCCGGAATTTCTAAAATAAATTCAAATTTTCCATAATTTATATATATAAATATTGGAAATAAGTTCAATCTATAATAATTTGGAATAAATCCCTTTGGAATAATCCCTTGGTAATCCGAAATAAAACATTAAAATACTTAGACTAAATACACAATATTTATTTATATATATTCTTATCCGAATTTTTATTCAATTTTCATTGAAATTCAGTATGTTAAAATCGGTTTTGCGCCACTTTCACAAAAACGGCTCTATATATATCGTTACTTTATTTCTTCCATTCTATTGTTAACACAGACCGCTATTGTTCTTTCATAATAATATTCAATTTATTCATTATTCCTATAAAACACAATTAATATGGAGCTTCCATCAATTGATAACTTCAACGCATCTTTTATTTACCGCACCTTTATTTAACCATCAAGTTTAATCAAGCACAAACGCAACTCGCGTTTATTATTTACTTTCAATTTATCCTATCGATAGATATACAATATACGTTACGTATTATTGATGTTTATGATAAAAATTGGCATAAAATCAATTTTTGAGAGTATATTAACCGTTCTCCTTTCACTTTACTCGTAACATTTTCGAAAGCTTTTTATAATATAATATAACATCGACTCTCGTGCAGCTGCACAAAGACGCGCGCTACATTGATTAATCTACTTCTTGCGAGTGCTATTACTTTGCTACTGCTTCGAGACCATAAAGGTTAACGGCGACGCGTTTCGAGATGGGAAATGAATTTCCGTCAGGTGACACATCAGACACGCGACACAAGCGATCCTCTAACGGCGCGGCTCGCCGAAAAGGACAGAAATTCCGTCACCGAAAATGATGGACACGCGCACGCTCGCGTGCGTATTTGAATAAACGACGACGCCAGATGATGTAAACTCGCAAGCACATGCGAGCATATGCGCAAACTGTAAATTTGTCGACTGGTGCACCGAGTATATGCACTATGGCGCATCGTCGACATTGTGTCGCCGGAAAAATGGAAGCGTATATCCTACAACCAGGACAAAACTCATGTAGTTTGAAAAACTGAAAAAGGGAGAAAATTTTGAAGTATATGTACCTATATTAAATGATTGAGAAGTGAATAGATTTTTCCTGATATATAAGGAGTACAGTTAAACTGGTAAATTTTTAGCAAAATATTTACGTATACATATATATTTTTCGTATTCTTTCCTCTATATTTCTAAAAGTTTACTCTGGTATCTCCGAAAGCTGCGTTATCAACTTATCACACATACATTTCATATTTGTACATTAATAAGAACTATCATAATCATAATCATAATTTAATAAATAATAATTAAATTTAACATTAAATTAATAACTTGACAATAAACAATTTTCTAATAAATTTTTATATAAATTTCCGGTCAAGAGACACAAAATACGCAAAGAGATAGACCAATAAATATCTAGAAAACGTATATATCCGGTTTTCTAGAAGAAATATTTGTTCTAGCATTTATAAATTTTCCGAGAAATTTTTACAGTAATAGTCAGTAAAGTCGAAATCAACGATATTTTCTTTAAAAAAAATATTGAAATAATGATGCAATATTTATGAATACTACGAATTTGTAAACGATTCTTGCTACCGCGAATTCGAGCGAGCGAAATTACGATCGACGAATTACGGCTTATGGCATCGACCGATTTCTGACAGATCTCACGATTGGCGAAAAGTGAAAACTGCACGTAACTTTATTACGTAAAGCCTCTGCGGAGAGACGAAAATTATACGGTGTAAAGACACTGCATAAGGAAGCTGCGTGCCGCCAAATTATCATCGTAAAGCATAAGGCAAAAAGGCTTTTAGCAAAAAAAGTTATTAAAAAATCCACAGACATCTAACGGTTACGAGTGAAAGGAAATCGCGCGCGCGCGCGCGCACGCGTGCATGATACAGGTGTATAATTAAGATGCCGCAGTGTGTATTGGATACAATAAAGAAAAAAATTGAAGTTGATTAAAAATTCCCATTGAGATAACACTGATACGTTGTTTCCAGTTGATCTCGTTGATCTCGTTGATCTTGTACGCGTGAGTAACTCTTTGTAGCGCGAATTATTGAACTTCTCCGTAGCAATGTATAATAAGATTTATTTAAAAAGAAAGATGCGCTTGTACTATATTATACATACTAAATTTTTCTTTATTCTGATGTTTTCTTGTTGAATTTATCTTTGAACAGTGATGAATTAGAATTCTTAATCGCGATTTCTTTTATCACAATTCTCTCCAAGTTAGTTGTAAAAATATCTGAGTTTAGAAGCCATTAAAATGATAAAGTTATTATCAAGGAGAGACATATGTATACTTGGCGTGAGACCCTACCGTGTCTCTTGATATTGTTTTAATTAAAATCAAGTTTCCCCCAAACAATCAATAATCCCGAGAATATTTAGATTTCGCCATCATAATTGCGCAATTCATGTTCGCGTTATTATTTTCCGAGCGTCATATCGCAGCAAAGCGTGTATTTTGATGAATTCAAATACACCGCAATAAATATTGGTCGATATTTATTCGAAACGCAAAAACGCGACGCGGTGAGGATCGATGTATGTACGCGAATCGCTTGACAACTGTAAACATGGCGTTGTCGTCATAAAATAGAATGCACGACAACGCACAATGTATACGTCGTACTCGTATACCTTTAACAAACGAGCGTATACGCGACTTCAATATTTCATTGCATTCGATATATGCTTCGCTCGTTCCATAGTAAGGCAGGACGATGCAATCTCGCGGTAAAAATCGGGACAAAAATTGCGTGCGATTTATACATTTGCATAAAAATTACGGCCGTAACGTGTCAAGGCAATAATATAGGAATTAATTGCACGAGGCAACTTTTTAACTTTTCAGTACTGCATTTGCAAAACTTATCTTCTGGTTTTCCTGAAAACATTTACCGATATACCAGAGTAAAGACTTGTAATTGAAAATCTAGAAATTTCTTTGTTTTAACGAAATAAAACGTTCAAGATATATTGAAATTTTATCTAATATTCTCATTCGATTTTTCTTGAATGATGAAGTAACATTTCACGCAAAGAACTGTTATTTGATAATGTTTGACTTGCGAATAATTTCTGGATAAGTGTTTTATTAAAAAGAACTATTAGCGTCATTTTAAATAAAATAGGTATTATTGTCATCTTAACGAAGCATTATTTTAACAAAGCGTCATCTTAGTAAAGTATCATCTTACGTTATATCACGTTAGTTGATCAAATGAAAAAATCATCTTGTGTCATATATTAATCAATGATTGAAATTTGCACATTATTTCCGAGTTCTAATTAGCCACAATGCGCATCAATCACAATTACTAATCTGCAGATGATTATTCTTAATAATCATAATCATTCCGCTACTCAATCAATTCGTTCATGTAATCGATTTGGTTACATTTCAAACTGTGTCCCAAATCAATGCGGGTCTTCGATAATACCGTTACGCCGATTTACGACGATCCGTTCACGACACAATCAGCGGGGGAATCGCGTCACTCGGAACTGTTTCAGCAGCTGAGCGCGTTGTCGCGCGCGAATTATACCGCGAATGCTGATTCGCTGTCTTTCGAGGAAACGGCATGTCCCGATCAGTTCGAAACTGCATTAAGACGAAGGCGATGGTCCTCGAATCGAGGCGCGCGCGCCTCTTCCTTAAAGGAAGCGCGCCGTCGAGCAGTAGCGCTTCGAGAATATCTCCTCTCTCGTCTCGGGACGGAATTCGATTACGAACGACTTTAGTCGAAGAGATGTGCTACTTATAGCGAGACGACAGCCGAGAGGAAATAGCGCCGCGCGTTGTATCGAGAACGTTGAGCGACGAATAAAAACGAACTTTAGACCAGAATTTTTTATTGATTGAATGAAAATAAATTCATATGAGGTATTACAATAATAAATTTAAAATTGCACTAAAAACCCAAATTATAAAATTGCAGAAAATAATAAGGATTTATATGTTAAAGATTATAATAATTTAAATTCTATCGGAATATCGCGTGAATGATAAGTACAAAAACTGAACTTTAACCTCGCGTCCGAGCGAAGAAAATCATAAAGAAAAATAATATAATAGATTACATGAGGTATATAATTATATAATTTCAGACTAATATATAGCAATTTATACATAAAAAATAACAGTCGAGAAGTTCGTCTTCGTTTATTTTATGTTAATCGATTTAAAAATCAAGGTGACTCACTTTTATGGCGGGAAAATCTGCGGAGTTTTTTGAAGAACGGCATGCTAACTCGCTTTTTCCGGCAATCAAACACTGCGTCGTCGTCGTCGTCGTCGTCGAGATATTGACCCAATATACCCAATCGATCGTGAGCCACGAGCCACGTTCACACCGACCGAGACCGCGAGAAATGAATGACGGAGGACGGTCCTCGCTCGCGAGCGTGCCGACTCAAAGTGCTCCGTGACTCTGGCCTCGTATTTCGCGGCGCACAACACACGCGCGTGTGTACGTCGCACATTCTCACGGAATTTACTACTTCTCCCCCGCGGCGGACTTGCACGCGTTACGTCGCTTTCCCTCTCTCCCTCCACCATGCCGCGATCACGGTCGACGTAGTCACTACGTGCGTGTTCCGAACCGAAGATGCTGACACTGCTAATCATTATATCTTCCTGCGTAATCATTTTTGTGGTCTATTAACGAAAATAAAATGATTTTAAGAACTAAACTTTCGTACCGGAAATAGCAAGTTCATTATTTGATTTTTATCAATATTCTAATTATATCATATTTATGTTATATAGTATATATCATTTGAATGTATAATACAATATTTAAAATTAATTGTTCAAGTAATCGTGATAAAAACAAGCCATAATTATTCTCTATTATAATTATAGAATGTCTTTTTTGCTGAGTCTTGTTTGCTCCGATTTAAAAAATTCCTGAATTACTTACATACTAAAACAATTCATTATAAAGAGAGAGAGAGTCAATAAGTTTTCTTATTACTGCAGAAATGTTGATATTGAAAGAATTAAAGTATGCAAATACTACGAATTCTTAAATAATAGGTAGGTATACGCTACAGCTAAATTGAGCGAGAAATTATTCGCGCGGGTATCATTCGTTAGTGCTCCAGTTTTGTGTAATCAAATTCGAATTAAAAATGCTAACTTTGGAATTAAATTAAAGTTAAAAACTCTGTGAAATTTACTGCAAACAAAAAGTTTTATAAATTCTGAAATAATTTAACATTAACCAGGCATACGGTTAAATTGTAAATATGCCAAATGAATTTATTTCGCCATTTCCATTTCGTTCTCTTGTACCGTTATTCAAAAGCTGGCCGGCTTAACTCACGGGCTTTTATTATAACAATTCTATCAGAGATTCTACTATTCTTCGGTCTCTTTTTTCAGGACGATTCCTCGACTTTGTAGTATATATATGTATACCGGCTATCGGAAATGTCTTATCGCCAATACGATCTACTGAGCGCTCAGGACTTGAGAATTGTTCTCGGCTGTCGCCCTACTATATGCTTCCGCTAGAGGATTCGGCAAGAGTCGCACAATCGTCTTTACGATCGTAAATAGAAAGGCAAGAAGAAAAAGAGCAGAAATTGAACAGCCCAGACAGTGGTCGCAACTTCAACCCCGATCTCTCTTATCTAACCTTGCGGTGAAGAAGTTAGCCTCGGCCAGGTTAGCTTAGGCTACCATCCTTCGGGTATTCACGGATCCATTTACTTTAGGATGGACTTTGAGGTCGATCGGAAAATATACAAAGTCAACAGGGAGCACGATGCAAAAGAAAAAAAAGAAAAAGAGAGAGAGAGACGGATATAGGAGTAATTGTTGGGTGGGGCAGCGGATAATTGTCGGGAAAACTCGATTAGCTTACGAGACTTTGTTAATTGTCGGAAAGTTCAAGCTCGAAAGGTCGCACTGGAACAGAAAAGAGGCGGCCCGGGTTAAGCAGTTCGAACACAGCTTAACTGTAAAAGCGCATTTCCCAAATTCGAACACGCGAAATCGTAAGCGTGCAATGACAAGGTTCTAATATTATTTGCAATAATGCGACTTAATTTCTTAGTCAGAACAAAGAAAAAGAATCTACTTTTAGAAAATAAACTTGTTAAATATATACTACGGTAATAATAACGGATAAATATAAAATTTAAATGCATAAATGAATGTGCATGCAAAAGATAGATATAAATAAAAAATAATATATACATATATATATATATATTAGATAAAATTCTGAAGTCTTGATGCTGCTTTCTGATTTTTTAAAAAGTTCATAAAAGAATTGCAATTCTAAAGATAGGATATATTATTTAAAATTCTTTTTATAGACGTATCGTATTTATAAACGTTTTTTAAACAATTGCGTTAATAAAAATCTAATTTAGAAAGTCATATTTAACATATATAATGTATAATGATATCAACTAATATATGTATCTTATCCAAGCTGGCTTTCTTGTCACAATTATATGTATACATGGCGCATTACCGCGGATTGGACGTACGAAACTTGGCAAAGTGTTTGTAAATAGGCATAAAGTGCAATTTGGAAGTATAATTAACTTAGTAAAGGGAGGGCACGCGAAGCACAGATGTCACACCTCTCAGCGAAGCCGATCTATGTAGTTAGAAACAGGCGCTCGAGTTTGAGCTTGCCTGGGCTTACCACGCGAGGCTTTCTGCGTAATGCGCTTTTCATCAAAGTTTTACGTCGCTCTAGATTAATATTGAATAACGGTAAGGCAATTTTGCATTGCTCAATGGAGAAAAGTATATCTGTTTTATTTATATTCTACCTTAACTCGAACTTTTTTTACTGATTAAAACACAAAATATTAACATTATATTTGTAAATAAGAAAATACTAAATAATATAACGACGAAATAATATGATAAATACTTGGTTTATGATAATCATAACTATATACATAATTACAATATAAATTTACTTAATAAGTCAATATCAGTTGTCTGCGTGAAATATTTATATTACGCTATGATAATTAGCGATTACAAAAAAGACAAATTTACATGAGATAAATTTAAAATCTGTTAACCTTCATGCATTTAAATGTATTTTTACACCATCTTTACTTTCGAAACACGATATTATATAATATACTGAACGGCGAAGCGCGCTTTCATAAAATGTCTGTAATAAGAACAAGATTTCTCCTCTCATAATCGTTGAAACGTCTCGTTCTGTCGACGCTTTTAAAATAAGCAACTCCCGCAGCGACTTTTCGACGAATAGCTAGAAAATGAGTCCGAGTTTCTCGAGGAAATCCAGTTTCGGAGCAAAGTTAAAGCCCTCTTCTTCCCGTTCCCTTCTATTCGTAACTTCTGGTACGCGTTCGAGCTGCTACGATTCTCGATTAAAATTCGCGAGCGACAGCATGGAGAAGAACTAACATCCATGTCCGAAGGCAAAGTCGGCTGTGAGCGCGCGTTAAGCCGACGATTATTCCACCGAGCCGAGGGGAAGGATCATGTGCACGGGTTCTAGTGGATTTCATTAAAACCCTCGTCAAGAGAAATTTGAATATTGCACGGCTGAAACGTGGGTCTCGCGCGTCGCACTCATTCGTTTAGCAAGTCGGAATGATATAACACGATCAAGTCTCGTCATGTCATTTATATCTTGCTTTTCATGCGCGTGATATTCATTATCTCTCATTAATAAAAAATTCAAATTGTAAAACATTTTTTATGTGTCAATTGAAGAATTAGATCATTAATAAATCTTATTACTTGCAATTTTTTAAAAACAGTCTTCAAAATTATTTTAATTTATTTTTAATAAATAATTTATTTTAACTCTGCTATATTTATAATATATAAAACACAGTTTTAAGAAAATTCTTCTATATTTTTAAATAGATTCAATAGATTGCGAAATAGAATTAAATAATTAATCAAATTTATTATTTAAATTATTTTTTACTTGAAAGTTTGCTAATTCACGAAAGATTTTTTATCAAAGTACACATATTATGTCACGAAACTCAGTTTTCCATATTGCACCTATAAATTTTCTATAAGAGAAATTTGACTGTAAATTTGTGAAAAAATATATTATTACTTTCAAACTATTTAATCATCTTTATATACAAAATGAATGTATTACAAGAGAGATTCACTTATAAAGCCATAATAGCAAGTTTCTGCGGAAACGATATTTTTCGATATTCGCGAAGTGTACTCGCGTACCCTCGGTGACTCGACGACGCTCTACGCAATTAGCTAATTGCCGCGATTTAATTTAGCAATCGGATTTTCGCAAAATCACCTGGAATTAAAATTACCGATAACGAACGCGGATAAACAAAATGATACTATATTTCAGGGTTGTGTGGAAAAGTATTCGATTCTAAAATTAATAAAACGTAAAATTAATTGAGGTGATTGAGGTGATCATTACATCCAAAACAATCAACTTCAAAATTGGTACTTAATTAATTAAAGTGATCGTTATATCGAAACATCTTGTTGTTCAACTTTCAGTGTAATGATTCCCCGCATCGATTTAGGAAAAAAATATTATTTTTTATAGTTCTAACATATTTGCAAGCTTCGTGGAAAATACTTTAACTTATTGTTAGATAGAAAACTCTGTTGGCATTAATTTTGCTGAGAGCAATTTATGTTCTAGTATTGAACACGTATACTTATTGTATTTTCAAAAAATAAAGCCATTATACTTTAATAATTATAAAAATAATAACACACTTTAAATAAAACACTTTCCTTTTTGCTTCCTCATAGAGGAAGCTTTGTAATGGTGAAAAATTTTTTTTTCGAGATTTTGATGGAAATAGGTTTAGAATGTTCTAAAATGTCGAAAAATCATATTAGTAAAAAATGTCCGGAAGTATGTATGTATGTGTGTGTGTGTGTGTGTGTGTACGGATTTTTGTACACGCATCTACTTCTACAATTTTTTAGATACCAGTTTGAATTTTTGCACACAAATAGAGTATTATAGAAAGTATGTCCTCCTCAAATTTTATTGAAATCGGTCTACCGGTATAGATTTTATGCAGATTTTCCTTTTTTTGAAAAATGTGTTTTACGCTGCCGCTTTCTCAATATTTGAGATAGCGATTTATTTTTAATTTTATTATGTTTTCCAGTTTTTTCTACCCCTATATTTCATATATAATTCATTAAAATTTGATTGATCAGATCTCGTATTACACACATTTGAAATTTCGAAGAATTTGTACATACATAGAAGCTTTATAAAACTTGATCTGATCAACCAAATTTTAACCAATTATATATGAAATAGGGGTAGAAAAGACTGGAAAATATAATAGAATTAAAAATAAATCGCTATCTCAAATATTTATAATATCGGGCTGATTTTTTTTATCGATAAAGTATTGTTTTAGTTTTTAAGTGGACAAGTATTTTTAGTATTTTTTAGTGAATGTATATAATTATTTACGCAGTCCCCAAAAGAGTTAAGTGTGAAATCAGAACCTTTGCTAACAAAGCTTCCTCTATGAGGAAGCTAAAACAAATAAATACCGATAATTATACCTCGAATAAAATAAAAACTTGCACACTTAGGAACTATGAGGAAGCAATGTGCAAGTTTCTACTTGCACAATTAAAAACTACGAGGAAACAATGTGCAAGTTTCTACTTGTTCTTTCTTCGATTTACAGTTTTACGAGTAAAATAACAAAATGATGTAAATAAAACAATATTAAATAATAAAGAATTAAATATATATATATATATATATATATATATATATATATATATATATAAGATTAAAAAATATTTTCATAAAAATCTTCATGTTTGGTCACGTTTAGTACCAGTAATTTTCGTTAAAAATACATGTCTGTTTTGCAAAAGTATATACACCTGGAATTCATATATTCCGAAATGTCGTACATGCCAATATACGAAGTGAGAACACGGTCAAAAGTCGTCTATCGTAATTTCAACACGAGGAAAGTTCAAACTACGAGGTAAAACGAGTTTGCGCAAAAAAGCCTTGTCTCGAAACGCCCAGCACGTTCTCAACGACGAGAGAAAAAAGGCAAAAAAAAATATACAGGTCGGACTTTTATGAATCCGGCGGTGCTTTAACTCGCACGCGTTCAGCTTCATCGACTTGCTCGTTACGCCACTGCTTTCGCATTAATTTCTACTTCTACATGAGCCAAGCAGGAATTGCAATTAACTATTAACCGAGAGAACATGGATTTCCGATGTTCTTACGACCACCATCGTCCATTTCCTTCAGAGTCGTTCAAGCAAACTGTCTTAAAATTTATTCGTTTATCAGAACATTTACCACACGCCATTTACTTGTTTCCAGAGTAAAAAAATAAAATTATTTTTAATATACATATGTATCAATTAGTTAATTGCTTGTGATAAAATTTTTATTCTTGCTGCGCTTCCTAATATTATATCTTTTCCAAATTTCTAAGTGTATTATAAGTTGAGTATTACAAGTGTATTATAAGTTATTATAATGTGTTGTTTTTTGTCCAAATTTAATATTTTTTCCTTAAAAAAAAACGTTTTTTTAGATGGTTTATAATACAATGTTTACGGCTTGTATTTCCGTATTCAGCATTTCTAAATCCTCTCTGCTCGAAATTTATAAATGTCTAACATAATTTATACAATCTTTTCTGTTTTGTGTGACCTGATATTTTCAATTTTTTTTCTTAAAATTATCAAGTAATTTATACAAGATTTATACGAGATCTGTAGAGATTACTAGTATTCCTATGTAAATACTAATTTCTCTTTGCCCTTACATAAATATCATAAAATATACGTCAAGTAACATTACGAAATCTTTGCAATTTAGTATAGACGTCAAAGTCCCCTTCGTCATCTTATTCCCGTGGTATATTCAATAGCGAAAACTTTTACCCCTCGGTTCGCGCGGCAACGCCAACTTTAATATCCGAATACGAGGAGTTATCGTGCGAAAATTCGATACGAACTTGCGATACTAATATTTCCTGTCGTTGATCGGAAGCCACAGGGTACACTTGAAAGCGTCCGCGACAGTCTACCGTTCGCGTAAACTTTCCAGTTCGGAAGTTATTCCCCATCGCCAACTTTATCCAACGTTCACCACGTTTCCGCAAGAATCTCTTTTTTGTTCTTGAACGAAATTATGCCGTAAGAATTTGGCTGTCGATTCTTTTAAAAAATATTACTTCAAAGATAATTGCGTATGGGAGAGATTTGCAGCTACCGTTAATTTCCCTAATATTTACAAAAGTATAACAAATATTTTATAAATTAAAAATTGTTAAAATTTTTATCGCTTGATGACGATTGAAGCTGGAAAGCTTTGTTGTATAATTATCTTCAAAATTTGAATTCACGCCATTCAATTTTTTTTTTTTTAATATTATATAATTCCATGTCCAAGCACAATTCGCATTTATCTTATAACACGATGACGATCGAGAGCGTATTCGATATCCCGATAAAACGTATTATCAAGCCTATTGTCGACGATTTGTTTTCTACAGACAGGCGACAAGCGCGCGATTCTTTCCATTCATGACAAAAAAAGGTGCTTTTATGGCGCGCTGACAGCATCAGAATGGAGATCACAAAGTGCAGTTAAACTAATTGATAGGTACACGCTCGATCGATTCCTTGATACGAGGGACACACGCATGCGAAATTACACGTTACGTGTCCCAGTAGAATGACGCAATCGATAAAACTCGACTTTCGCCCTTGTTCACAACGATCTTTCCTTCGGCGAGTAAATTACTACTCGTATTTACAGTTGTCATATGAATATTGCATCAAAAAGCATATTAGATAAGATACTCAAAATAACGTTTCATATTCTTCACTTTGCAATATCACATACACTATGAAATATTATATCCATCTGTATATTTTTAAGCTTTTATCTCTGATACGTACATATATCTATATATACGCATTACATATATAATGACTTACGAGAAACTAATTAAACCTACACAATTATCTATAGGACTAATTGATTCGAAAAAAATAATCGACGAAAATGGCCTTGCAATATGAACATAACATATATAAACAAATATCTATGATCTATGGATATCTTATTATATTCACGAAGTTTCAATAGGAATTAATAATAATGTTACGATTTCATCAGTTTCGTGAGTCTCGAAAAATTATATAATAGCTACAGTTTATATTGATTAATATAAAAACAACATTATGCTAAATTTTCTTCACTTTTATACCAATAAAAAAATCTATAATATACCTACGCGCGCGCGCTTCGTTCATTAATGTAATATAACATTTTAAAAAATGTAAAGTGATAATAGCGTGTTTCTACCTCAAATAGCGCTTTCTCGCGCGAAGTAAATCTATACGAAACCTGAATTTAGCGAACGAACGGATAGAAACAACAAAACCCGACACCATGTTTTCGCGTGACGTTAATTAAATTGTCCTCACGCGCACGCGTACATGGCATGTATAATGGAGGTGGATGTAATGAGCGTATTTAATCAGGCTGTTTAATCAAGGTGTCCTTTTCCAGCCGGCGGCGCAATATCGTAAATAACTCTCGCTCGTATTCCCGACGCGCTGTAAAAACGTAATGCGCATTCGCGTCGCGGACGATGGCCGAATAATAACAGTATTTCGGGCGCACAATGGCGCAAAGAGATATATCCCGTAATTCCCTTTTTTTTCCCCCACGCAATAACAATGCTAAAAATTTAAATTTTGCCCGAGCAATTGCCATAATACGCGATTTAAACGCTCAAATGCATAAAGCGTATAAATATACGAACATATAGATTGCACGTGATTATATAATTCCTAAATCAATTTTACATAGATTATGTGCGTGTACATATAATTGTGCAATTTGTAATCACATATCAAAATCCGCTTGTTAAATGTAAAAGATTACAAATGCTGATTTGCCGATTGTAATAGATTTAGATAACTAATGATATATTCATACATATATGAAATTGATTTAATATTACAGCGGTAATACTGATGCAATTTCAATAATAATAGGTATTACAGAATTAATTAACGGCGGGAATGCGAATATCGCGCCACTTGGGGACGCTCTATATATATTATGTGATATTGTCCACAATAGACACCGAGATGAGATTATTGTATATATATATTGTGCCGCGCGAGAGCCGTAGGTATTACAGCCGCGATTGAATTACGCTTGCTGGGAAGCAGTTGCAGGCTCCGGTCGCTATCGCGAATAAGAAACGCGCGCCGCGAAATTATGCCGAAAGAAACGCGACGATAAATCTTTAGGCCAGGATTACTTTCCAGAATGGACCGGAAGAGAAGCGAGAAATGGCGCGGGGCAGCGCGGGGCAGCGCGGGGGAGGGTGTAATCGGAGATGAAAGATGGCCGAAGGTCGACCAAGCATTTTGCGCTTGCCACTCGCTGTAATTTCCCACCAAGGGGAGAAAAGTCGTTGCTCTTTGCCGTTTCAACGAGTTCGGGTTCTTCATGGTAATCGAGGGAACCATTCAGGGCTCGATCTTTACGACCGACGGTTTGTTCCGTATTTATTCTCTCGCCGATATTTCCCCGGCTTTACGGAATTTCAATGAAAGTGGGACTTTAATGAAATTCTATTAACAAAGGTTTCTTCTCTCTGTTTACATCTACCTATTCGCATCAAGTGTGCAATCTAAAGGTTTCAAATTCATCGCGAATGAACGCATGAAAATTTCTATAATGTGTGTATTATTTGTGTGTGTATATGTCCACAAGCAATTATATATATATAATTTAAAATAATATTAGCATTTAGAATCGGAGCAAATAAGCTCGGAAGTTAATTTAAAAACGATTTATGTCAACAATTTTAAAATATCAATGTTATGTCGAGCTTTGATCCACTTGATCCATGGCATCGATTAAAACCTGCTGCGTCCATGAGATTGCGGGAACATGTTTCCATAAATCACGACCTGATCGACGTTTTAACCACGAATACGGCAGCCATGTATAACGCGCGGCGCGGCGTTTCGGGGTGAATAATTTCGTCGTTGTTACCAAAGTGGGATTACTGAAGCGAATCTCGAATGTATTTGAATATTCGGATATCGCGTTTTGACATTTGAATTTACCAGCAAATTGCGAATAAATATCTTCAGGAAGTACAAAAACTTCCACGGAATATAAATAATTCAATTAAATAATTATACTTAAACAATTTAAATGTCTAAAATGTCATATATAAAAGTCATTATTTTTATTCAAAAGCCTAAGCACTTGTTACGTACGATGTATATAGGTAATGCGTTTACCATTTTTTGTACGATTCTTAGCATACATATGGAACGGTTTTGCTAAAGTATCTAAAAATTTTGCTAAATACGAATCTAAAAATAATTTTGTTGCTCCATCAAAATAATTATAATAGGTCGCTGAAGTATGGCGATAACGCTGTAAAAAATTTCGACATTTTAGCAATCAATTTAAGTGTTCTACATAATTATTTTGATAGTACCTACAACAAAATTATTTTCAAATCTGTATCTAGCTAAATTTTTAGATACTTCAGCAAAACCACTCTTTCATGTAAGAATCGTAGAAAAATCCGCATATATCGATTGAAAAACTCCACTGTCAAATACTCAAGTTTTCGATATTTTGCTTGATAAATAATTTAATATAAAATTCTATATTTAAACATATCTCTAATTTCTCACTTCTCGCGTACGTATTAGTAATATAATATACTCTGAATATTAGAATATCTCTCATTAAAATATTTCTAATTACACCAAGACGGAAACTGTAAACCGCCATGAATACGCGATGTAATATATTACATTGTATACCGTCGCAAACGGCACGAAATGGATTGCAGGCTTCTGCCGACCACCGCCGGAGATTTATGGGCGCTTTAAAATGCTCGATGTTGTCGACCACATCGTTAGACCGACGGCAAAAATCGATGCACCGGCTAAATATCCCCGTTAAAACCCAAAGCGACGCATCCCTCGCTCTCGCGCGCGAAAAAGGAGCGTTGTCGGTGAAATATTTTTAATCCGTCTATAGATCGTAAAGCTGTGGTATTTTGGTGCTATACATGCATGGCGTGAATGCGTCAAACCTCTTCGACGACTTTCATATTCAATAAAAATAAATGCAGATACCGACGTTCCGAGAAACTTTTTTAGACGAATTTAATTGGAATATATCAAACTACTGTGGTTTCTGCTAATACATAAATATATAAATAATGAAAAAAAAAAGAATTAGAAAATTTGAATATATTTCTTTGCAAAACTTTTTATGTTTTCTATGAAATTGACGTTTTGAAAACTTTTTATAACATTTACGCTATTAAATCATTTCTAAACTTTGAAAACATTGGAATACAATTTTTTGTCGATCTGCGATATTTTTCGAATAAACATAATTTTTAATTAATAGTATATTGACATTTAACAAAGAGAATATACATTATTTCAATTTATTCTTAAAATCACTTCAGCTCGTACAATTTATTTAATGTAATATTTAATACACGTCTAGCCAGAAAAATCGATTGACAAATTTTTAATAAAAACAAAATGCTGTTTTGCCTGTCAACACACCAGATGTTAAATTAATTTTTCTCTGAATAACAAACAAAAATTAGTTTTGCGAAGCATTTATCACTCGAATTGTTAAAGTAAAAATAAAAACATCAAATTATTATCGAACGATATATCGTCGATGTAACAACGCGTGGGTCGCCAACCACGATTCTTGTACAACAAACGGCGATAACGAGCGACAGTGTCATACGCTTATAATGTTGAGACTCCCCATTGAGAGGAAAAAAAATAGACAAAAAAATGGGAGAGTTCGACCCTCCGAAGAGTCGTATAAGAGACCGTAATATCGCATCTCCAATATAGGAGAGATAAATAAAAATAAGTTACGCTTTGTTCCAGGACGGAGAAGAAATATTTTACATTCTCGTACTTGGGTTAAAGTAGTCTAGCAATCAAATAAGGAATTTTTACAGCAATATTCATAACTCGTGACGGCAAAGCGATCTTTTCACTTACCTTATGTATGTAAAAGACCGTAAAATAAAGGAGAAATATAAATTAAAAGTTATTTTTTCAGAAAAGAAAGAAAGAGAGAGATAGATATATACAATATATGTATATGTGATGAGAAATTCTTTATACTCCCTGTGCGCACGAACTAGAGCTTCAGAATAGAACTGAAAATTTTTAAAGCAATATTATTGTAGTCGTATGACATCGAGGTTATCTTTTATTTGTGCGGCAGTGCAGAGAATTGGAATATTGTGACAGAGTGAGAAGATATATAGATAAGGTTTTTTTTTAAATGGCAATAATTTTTTTTGTATGTAGAAAAATAAAAAATTTTAAAAATAGCACGTACAGAAACATTTTAAAGCAAATAAAACAAGATGTGTAATAGTTCCAAGATGAGCATCACAAATTTATACATTTGCTACAATGCTTGTATAAAAAAGAAAAGTAATATTAATGTATATAAAAATTTTCTGATATTTATAATACCATTTTGAATTATCATATATCTCGTCTGATTTACTTCAGAATATTTCTTATACATCATCCTTAAAATTTTTTATCCCAATTTTAAATAAAAAATAAGGAGTATTGTCTCTTCTAAAAACTTACTCGTGTAATAAGACGAGACTAAATTGCTAAAAATGTTTCAGACATCGCAAAGAGCATCACAATTGCGAAAGGAGAAATTCGCACTTGCGGCTCTTTCGCGTATGGTGCACAGTTCGTTAAAAGATGTTGCGAAATGCAGATGCGCCCGTTTCTCACGCGCGCAAAGTTCCCTCGCTTTCCTCCTTTCTTCTTTGCTCCTATATTTTTCGTGAGGGCCGAGCGAACCCCTTAGGCGTCCTATCGCCCCAGCGGAAATGAGTTTTCACGAGAAACTTTCGAACTCAAGTCGGACTTACCGCCGCGGGATATTTCGCATCTCCGTTTCCCAACGACCGAAGTTGTTTTTTCCCCCTTCGCGAATAACGGGATGGGCTGACGCCGCTGACGGCCGTCGTTGCTCCGCGAGTTTTCATCTGATTGGAATTGCACGAGGCCCTCCTGAAAATACGCACACGTATATGATAAAAACTATAAGAATCTCAAGTACTTTTACGCGAGCGAATAAAATTGCAAAAATAATTGTTGCATTTTTATACGTGGCGTAACAATAATTTGAACCATGTAATCGTAAATTTTTACGCTAACGATATAACAACAAAGGAATAAGGTAGTTCACAATTTCGTCGCGGGTGACGATCAAATAATTTTTATCCCCGAATGAGATTACGGATATGCGCCGTGACGATTGAAATGATCGACATATTTCTACCCGCAAACGCGGCGTAATGAGTAACGATTATAACCTAAAAATTATACCCGCAGCTTTCACACGAAAGCAGTGCAGCAATAATAATACCTCTAAACGAACACGCGCACGAATAATAAATAGATTAACTCACCGGGCGATACGCTGCTCCTCGTCGACCGCTCCATTTCCGATCGACGGCACTTCCGAGACACAGGCACGCGCGTCGTCAATACGAGCAAAAGACGCGAAGCAACGGCCATCGTTTCGCAGGGTGCTCCCGATCGACGAGGAATTAGAAACGGCCAGCGGCCAACTTCGTGCCGGCTCGCGGCTACGCGACTCGCCGATGTCGCCGATACCGAGACACCGTCGACGACAACGAATCGCGGTTCAATCGAGGCGTAAATCCACCCTCCCGCGACTCACACCAATCTCACTCGTCTCGGTTTTCGAGGCACATCCGACTCCGAGTTCTCAGTTCTCGGTTCTCGCCCGCGCACGGAATTCGCTCGAAAAAATACGCACTTAAAGTACGCATCAGGAGACGCGGCGCGGCCGGGCCGGTGCGGCGGTGCGTCGCGTGGCTAACGTCAGGTGACACTACCGGAGTCAAAGCAGGAATCAACGTTGGCGGCGAGTCGGAGCGCGACGCGGTAAATTAAACAATGTATACGATTACCGACTCGGCTCAGTCCGGAAATTGTATCAAAAATCGTGAAATGTAAATATAATTACCCTGATTCATCCTAATACCTGTTAATCCGGCGATCGATATTGTTGTACGTGATCGCCAGTGTAGTTAAAGTGCAAGTTGTAAGCAATCAAATGAGATATAAATTATTGCAATTTAAACATCAAAATAACGTCGGTATTTTATACATTATTACGCGAGCCCTTCGCAATTATAGAAATCTTTAACTTCAATTTTGATCCAAGTCGTGCGCCCGTCTATCTCACTTGGCTCGCGTAGTCGGCTAACTTCGCATTGTCGCGAGACGGCTCGGAGCCAAACGCCGCGGCTGGGCCGCTCCGCGTTTCGCACCGACGTGTTTCTCCCATCGCGAACGGGTGCCGTTTTTCTCATTACGATCGAGCATCGAGAGAACGACCGCGACGAGCGACCAGGCGTTGCCGCGAGGTGTAAATCGCCGCGGAATGATCGCGATCGACAGCGATATTACCTGGTGAACTCTGTGAATCTTGCGATACGTCGCGATGTGTCGGTCCCAACGAGGAGGCGTCTTCGCCTTTCGTCAAGACGGGTTATCTCATTCGTCTCGTGCGAATCGCGCGGCGTTTGCCGATTATATATCCGAGCATTCGCGAAATCGTTAAGGTTAAGAATAATCATCGCTACCGTCGATCCTCCAGATGCGTCCTTCCACGGAAGAACGCTCCGCGACTCCGACTCGCGCATCGCATCGGCGCGAAGTTGCCGCGAAGTGCAATTCGAATTTCTCGCGACTCGGGCGTTTCAAATGTTCGGGATGTCGTCGGGACTCGGGAGTGCCGTGCAAAGTGACGGGCGATCGTCGAACGCGCTCGCGAGTGTAATATAGCTGCTGTTTTTCCGCAATTTGCAATCGACGTGACGGAGCGAGAGGCGGGACGGGGAGGACCAGGATCGGAATGCGGGAGGATCGGGTTGCAGAGGGACAGCATCAGAGCTAAGTACGTCGCAATTGGTGAGTACATTCCGCCGTTAAACGTTTGCAATTGTTGCTCGTTCGTCGTCCCTGCTCGCGACGATTTAAACGGCCGGTAAAAAACGTCACGGTCTTTTTCCGACAACAGTTATTTTTTCTCAAGCGTAAATTGCCCATCGACAATGCGCGGCTCTGATGAGCATCGGTTCAGCGATATGATATAATTGGCGGCAATGGATGCTCGTTCGACGAGAAATCTATTAGGGAATATAAATGCTAAATTCATGTGCATGGATTCGGCGTCGATATTGATTTCTTTCTGCCATGTCGAATTTTTATGGGCATTTTTAATAAATTTATAAGCCGACAAATCTCCGTTTCTCTTTGTGTGCCGTTTGGTAAATTTAGTTTGGGAATAAAATCGCGGCCGTTTCCATTATTTGTAATCATATGACCGACGATTTATTATTAGAGTGCGTATTATATATTATATTGCACAATGAAGCGGAACGGGACGAAAGTGAGGTAAAATTTGGAAAATGGCTTAATCGAGCGAGAATATGATTTAACTCTGCTTATATTAGATTAACTGTGTTTACTAATTTGCCACATTTATCATTTCACAAGGCCAACTTTTACCCCAATAATCGAAAAAACTAAAGATTAAAAATGAGAGAATATTATATTTTTTAAAAAAATTGAAAGAAAGATTATATAAATAAATACAAGAAAATGTAGCAGAAAGAAAAAAGAAAGAAAAAAGAAAGAGAGTTTACAGTGATTGCAGTATGCTGACTATAGTGATTACAGAATTTTACGATAATTTTAAGCGATTGTAAATTTTTACAAGGAAGTTAAATACGTATACATATAAGAAAGGAAAGAGGAGAGAAACCATTTCTATATATTCTAACTTGTTTTTTATTATTTTTTCGAACTATTACGTGGAATTATATTAATATTATTAGTACATCAAATATATTTTATGCGATGTTTGTTTGTTGAAATATCTCTATATAACAATTTTTATATTAATATACATAACATATAACGTATAAAAAAATTTTTTTTTTAATTATAATATTAGATTTTTGTGGCTAATTATACAGTTAGATATTTTGTTTTATATACTTTTATTAATTAAATTTGCTCCACAAAATCTTAAAATAAGATATAACAAATTCATTTCGGCCTTTCTCATATTTCATAATCTTCGAATGAATGAGAATCTAAATCCAACATGAAGAAATTAAATATCACGCACAATAGTGCGAAAGAAAACCAGCGGCGAAAAATCTATTAGGTCGTGATCTTTTTACATCATATATCCGATAGCGTTCGTCCTCGATAAAATGCGAGTCAAATTAGATTTCAGGTCACGGTTCTTTCTCTTGAAGTCTTATCTGCATTCATTGATTATCGCTAAACAAGACGCTTTCTATCTCATATTCGGTTATTTTTTTACTTAACAATTTCTAACATATATACCATATATATACATATACATATACATTGTACATTAATTTTCTCATATATATATTTCTCATTTAAATGTTCAGATAAATTATTAACCATAAGAAACCCTGAATTATAAATATAACGGGGAAAATAAGATTTCGATTTCGAGATTCATGATCGAATGCACATCTCACATTGTTCACTTTAACGTTATATCAACAATTGTCTCTGATGGGGTTCTCTCTTCTCTGTAATTCTCTGGTTGGTAAAGTTGAATTCGTTGGGTTCTTCTTTCACTAGATCTTGCTAGTTGACAGAATTTCTGCACTGGCTTTCCTTTGATACGCACCAGCTGGCGCCACACAGCAGTCATCATCAGTATTCAGTCATATGCGTGAATAGCCAAAAAGCAGTCCGCTTATTACACAAGTTGCATGATATTACTTCTAATAAATAAACGCGCGCGCAAAAATGGCAATGTAAGTACGTGAGTAATCGGATAAATTTGAGATTAATGCAATTATTTAAGCTACGACACGACGATACAACGTTATTGACATTTACTTGACTCTAAAAACAATTTGGCTCTAACTCAACTCTAACCTATACGTGTTACGTACACAGATTTATACTCAAGATCGTTTTAACTTTTAGTAGCAACATGACAACCAAGTTGACTCGCGCACCCATTTTCTTGAATTTCGTACGTCATTTTACTAAACGGAGAGTTAAATGGAAAGATGCGGAGGGTAATCTCGAGGGAATGAATTTTGGAGCTATTAAGTATTTTCCAAGGTATGAGGTTATATATTATATGGCATTTTTGTGTTTTAATCCTTTCGAAGCAGTTCCGCTGTTTATAAGTTACGAAAGAAACAATACGTTTATCGCGAGGCACATTATAAATGTTCTAACGTTGAATCGTAATTCATTCTTTACGTGTCAAGCTCAAAATTAAAAAGAAAATTTTATTTTAAGTTTGAAACGATTCCTGACATATTTATGTAACTAAAAATAAACAGGGAAGGCTCTTGAATTTTTTAATTCTGACAAATTGTTCAATACTGGATAAAATTGTATTTTGAATTTCGAAAGGATTAAGGCAATTCGTGATCAGTGAATTCACACTTGTTACTCCTGGTTTGGGTACTCAACGACATATTTGTAGACATCCAGATTACGTTGATCCGCCGATCGAGCCGAGCAAGGTGTTATTAGTAACGCGGGTAAAGCCTTTTGCGGGTAATCCTTGGTGGGAGAAAGAGATGCTCGTGCAATTAGGTTTCATAAACAAGGTAGCCAAAGTTGTAGGCGTAAAGGCATAGGGTGGTGTTTGACAAATTCTTTATTCGCTTAATCGTCTTACAGAAACACGCAAATGCTCCGGTGATCGTAAAAAACACGCCAGAGATATGTGCCATGCTCTGGAAGGTGAAGCATCTGGTAAAGATCGTTCCCATAAAGTTACCCGACAAATTGCCAACCGTGGACGATCTAAATGGCACATATTTACACGAGAATGGCACGTTTTATGTTATACCGAAAGTAGATTCTGCTCGCGAGGAAGCCGTGGAAAAGTTTGTGAACGATCCAAAAAAACTGAATCGCGATCTTATACAAGACAAACTGAGGTTTAAGTGGTTACAAGGACGTCTTATGTAATAGATATTGAATTCAATAATAAAAATAAGTACTTATTAATAAGCGATTAATGTAAATCTGTCAATGAAGGAACATCTTAAAATAATCCTTTGGCAATCCCCGGTGGGAATTCCTTTCCTGAGAAAAAACTTTCGAAATACCTTGTATAGTATGGTAAGAAGAATTTTACGGTCAGTGTACGAAAAATAATATTCGTGTGAAAGATAGTAATTTTGCGCTTCAAGAGACACGGAGAAAACGGTTGAACAAATAATATAGTTTTATTTATATTTTGCATATGCGGTCAATCGACCAGTTTACAACCTACTAACAATAATGTTGAAATTTTAGTGTTTTATTTAATTCTTAGTCTGTTTAAAGCGTCCCACATCCCCAGGTTGCATAACACTTTTTAATTGATTTCATTCTTAACTTTATTCCAAAACTTAATTCATGAAATATATATATATATATATATATATATATATATATATATATAATGCTGAAAATTAATGATAAATGAAGTGACGGATGATGACTCTTTGCGACACATACTCGTCAAAGTAAATGTGATCGATGAGAGTAGACTCCAATTTTAAAATCTGCATACCCAGTGGATTTGGGACCTTTAGCAGGCGGGAGCAAAATCTAAAAGATGCCCTGCAATAAGATTTCATTATCTCAATCATGGATTTTCTGACTTCTAGTCAAAAAGTTCAAATATAAATGTTAGATTCCGATTTGCAATATATGTATGTATAATCTTACATTGAATTCAATTAGGATTAAATTCAGGACTCGTCATTAGATCGTTATTGCACAATAATATAACGGCTGTAGTGTAATAATAATATAAACTTAAATTAAATTTAATATTACTTTGATTTTTTTAAAATTAAATTATTTTAATATTATTATTATTATATCACAGCCGCCCTCCCTCAGATATATTTATCTCCTTGACATAAAATGGTCTCAACCTCGCGTAAAGATAGCTTGTTGCGGGACACCCAGTATAAGTGGAAGATAAATGCCGCTTTGGGTCAGTCGTGCGGACCTACTTAGATACAGTGTTCCAAAAAAAGAGTCGAAATTCAAAAGAAGATCTACACTTCGCGAGCGAAACTCGCCGATTCCAACTGCCCATCATGCCGCCGATCAGCTCGAACGAATCCGGAAACGATTCGCTAGGCCGTGCCCAGAGGACATTTTCTGTCCTTGCGAGGTTTAGCAAGCGTACTAATAGCGCAGTTCTGAAACTGTACTCGACCGACTAATTCTGGAATTGTGTTTCCATTGCCACCGCGTTAAGGACCAACTGCGACTTTTACTCCTTTGCGATACTAAGAAGTGAACTAGATTGGAACTGCAGTTAAACTAATGTCTCAGCTATTCGTATTCACTACTACCACTCTATGAAAACAACTTCGGCCTCTCGTACATGCACGAGCGGAATTCAAAAAGTCTCGGTAAACGCGAATGTTTTTGGAAGTCCTAGTAACGGAGAGAGACAGTGTGTGTGCGTGTGTGTGTGTGTGATTGCCGTTTCTCTTTCGATTCCCCGTCCTCGCGATCTTTTTATCTTTTTAATGTACAGTTTTCTGAGCGACGGTTTACTCGTGTGTCAAATTTTATCAATCTCTTACAGTGTCATTTTAAAATATAATTTGTAATCAATTCTAATCGTCCTCTATGCTATCACAGTAATCATATTATTACGTAGCTTCCCCAGTATTAATATATTACTAATACATTTTTATATATTAATAATGGTTTTTTTTTCAAACTAACACGATTTTACAGGAATTTAATGCTATCTAGATAACCGTTAATGTTACGTTCTAATTCATAATTGAAATTTCGACGACGAATAATTATTGCGTAACGATCTCGTTGCAAAATGTGATACCCCGATAGCCATGTTTTTTCGTGTGGAGCGACACGATCGCTCATACACTCGACATACAGCAACAAGTGTGACCCACGAGTAAAGCATCGCCCAACGGCGACTCCGATGAGTTTACGCGGAACTGGTTCGTCTCCGATTACGCAGTTTCCAGAAGCGCCTGTCTCTCGACGTGTGATGAATCGAGATTGTGTTCTGCGTCGTCTTGGCGCCGTTCCTATCCGGCATGTACAGCCTCAGTAGTCGCGCTGCTCTCTCCTCCTGCGATCTGTCCGCTGCTTTCCCGCTCAGAAAGCTCAGTAGCTTCATGCTCCGTCTCTTTAGCCTTAGTCTATTCAGAAAATTTGTTTCACCGGCGCTGGACGGACTCGCCCTCCCATTCTGATCGTCGAACTCCTCCTCGAACCTCCTCGATCTCCTCAGCTGATCGGCTCTACGGCTTCTAGGTCTTCTCCTGTCACTTTCGATAGAGTCTTCCCTCCGCATCGCTTCCCGTCTCTCCTCGGCGTTGCGGGAATTGGTCTCCTCCGCTCTTCTCGCGACGGCTTCCAACTCCCTCAGACGTTCGGAACTCCGGGAATTGGGAGAACCGGCCGTTTCCGGTGGCACATCCGCGTTCACGTCCGACAGCTTGCGGTGCAAATCGACGATTTTCCGGCGGAACTCCTCGTCTTCCTGACTCAGCTTGGCGAATACGCGGTCACGATTCTCCGCGTTCGCACCGACGCTCGACTTGGACGCCGTCTGAAACCGCTGTCACCACCATCCGACCTGGTGCTTGCCGCTGCCAGGCGAATCCTCCTCCTCCGGCAGCGGCTCCAGCCGCCTCCTACCCAGGAAGCAGCGCAGCGAACCCAGACTACCGCTGCCGCTCAACAACTGGTCCATACTCAGCTCCGGCAACGAGCAATCTTCATTCTCCGATTCCGGATCGACATCGTCGTCCACCGACAGATTTAGGCCGTAATTGTCCTCACCGATGGCAACGGCACCCACCGCGCCACCGCTGCTGCTGCTGCAGCCGTTCGGCGGCGGCTAGGGAAGTCAGGCACAGCTCGGGCTAGTGATTCTTTGCAAAAAGAAAAACAGAAGGCAAGCGTCGTCATGCAGGCAAGCGTGCGAAGCTTATTCTATCCTGTTTTTATCGCTGCATTCCCGCGTCACACACGTCTATATCAAGGATGAAGAAATCCCCTGATTTAGGTACAGATGTCCGTGATTCGTATTCCATCAGTGCTAGGTGCGATTATCTGATTCTGTGGTTTTATCTACTTCAAATAAGGCAGTCGCATTTAGCGAAAAATCTGGGTAATAAATGCGACCTGCGGTCCCCGGAACAATACTGTCGCAAACATTTCGTCGAATTATCGTGTACATTACGTTTTGTCCATTAAACTCCATTACAAACCATTTTCAAAATAAATGCGATTGCAATTTTTAATGTAGAGTGCAATTCAAATGAGTTAATGCTTCGGAACTAGATGTTATTTTCAAGCAAGCTTATATGAAAGTATTGATACGTATCAAGTGATCACTCGAGTGATCATTATTTGTTTATACAGTGCAGTGTAGACGATAATTTATAATGCATATTGTAACAAACAATTTTTATCGAAAACTCACGTATTATTTAGCTTAGAAATATTTATAAATCATATTGCACCAAATTATTTTAAAAACTTAAACTGATTTCTTCTCTTTATATGAACTAAAAGAATTTATTTCTAAGCTTTAGATTTATATTTAAAAAATATGGAGCATATGTGTGGATGGCTCATCTCATAGTCTTTTAATACATAATCTCCATTTCATAAAATATGTGTTAAGATTTGGAAATAGATTTGTCAATCTTAATCACTTGATACGCGATAAAATCCTTCATAATATTGGGCCTTGGTTTACCGTGCTTCTAAGCTATCGCTTTTGGATATTAGTATCGTGTATTGTAGTTACAAACATTATTACCGAATTGGCGGTGAAACTTTCGTCGTCCGGTCCGCCGGAGGTTGGCGTGCCCCATATATCGTCGCCGGAAGTCGCCCCGGACGTGGTACCTTCCTCGTCGTTTGGATCCAACGAGAACTCGGTTCGCTCCGGGGGTACCGGCGGTTGAAGAAGATAACCGCCGACACCTTCGCTGAGCTGCTCCAGCAAAACCATCTTGCTGACGACGTAGCTGCTCGCTCGGGCAGTCCACGCTCTCAAGCCGGATGGCGGCGATTCCGAGTCCCGGTTGTCGTCGTCCCCTTGCTCATCCAACTCGTCGTCTTGATCCAGGCTACTCATCGTACCAAAACGTCTCAAAGCTCTGCGCGAAAACAGTCGTTATAAACGTGAAAAATATTCGAACAGTCGCTTTCAATTAAATCTTGTTGAAGAGCCAAGTGAATGAAAATGTGGCATCTTGCAATTTCAAGGCTATCGATTTAAATAATCAATAAATGATGAGTAATCATAATGTAATAATATAGAAGACGACCAATTTTTCGAGCAATGAAGGATATTGGAAAATATTTATTTATGAAGAACTAGTGTTTATTATTATAAAGGATGTTAGAAAATATTTATTTATAATAAACTCGTGTTTATTAATCAACCGAAATTGACAAGCTAACATCCTTTATTGCTCGAAAAATGTTACCTTATGCTTTGATCGAGCGTGAATAAGTTCTTTATTAGTATAATCATAATGGTTTCATCGAATTGAAACGTTGGTTGAATGTCGAGTTGAATGTATGGGATTAAAGATTAAACTAGTTTGTTTTTTATTATGTTTCTCTTGCCTTCAATAGCTGAAGAGGCAAATCTTGATATCGATGTTTCTGACAATTATAAATTATCGTACCTGTAAGGAGGTTCTCCGTCACAATCGAGGTCGTCCTCGCTGCCGTCCTCGGTGTTACCATCCGCAGGCGTGTAACTAGGACTGTTACGTCCTGGGCTATCGTGCAGTCCATTTCGCAGTCTGTGCCTCGTGCAGAAATCGGGGGTCGGTGGAAGAACCGAAATCTTTGGTGGCAACGGGGAAAACGGGTCCCTTTGCAACGGCGGCGTAGGACAACCCGATCTGTAATGCGCGATTACAGCGGGCTGTTATAATCGCTTAACAAAATTAACAGCAATTTTTAGATCCTGTATATTTTATCACACAAAAAACATTTTCGGCCTAGCTTGCATTTATAACAGATACAGATAGTCATAGAATGGATTAAAAATGAAGATTTTTTTGGAATATAAAAAAGATTTCAAAAAGATACAAAATATTTGAGTATTTAATAAATATTTGAATTTGATTGCGCGTCAAGATTAGCACCTATGACATCTCCGGCAAATGCTGATGGAGCCCGTGGAGTTCTCCTTCGTGGACACGTGACTGCCGTTTTTCCGCGTCATACTGTTCGATTTCACGGTACTTAAACTTGCGCTCGACGCGGTGCTCTGTTGCTCCACGTCGGAATTCGCCGTGGTGACCTCCTCCGTCGCGGTGTCCTGGCTGGTCGACCGGCTATTGCTCTCTCGGGGGGTTCTGGCCGCCAATTCCTCGGCCGTCCATTCCTCGAACGAACTCTCGTGATCCGGAGGAGGGATCTGGTGCGAATTGCGCACCCATTGAGCTAGGTGATTGTTCTCCCGAGAGTTCTTCAAGATCGTCTCTAGGATCTCGCCGGAGTGAGACTCCTCCTCCTCGTTAGGTTGCCGAGGTTCTCTCGTGATCTGTTATATATAGACGTCAATTTCGAAATTTTGGAAAAAAAATTGACGCTTGAATCCAAGATGATTTTAGTTTCTAATTTAATCTCGTTTCTTCATCTTGTTTTTTTTTGCGATATTACGTGGATAATATTTTTTTTTTTCCAAAAATATACGGTATATCAGGCTAGTTTTGAATATCACAACTGTCGTCATTTTTCACTGACCTGCGAACTTTCCATGCATTCTCTAGTCGCGGCGAAATTGTTGCCGGCAACTGGACTCTCTTCGGGGCTGTCCTGATCCGACGAGCCCAAGCCACAGCCTGTATTCACATAGATGCTAAAACGCAATGAAAATGGATGCTCATGAATACTACTCGGTCCATCCGCGCGGTTCTTCGCTTACACCTCGATTCCCGACAAAATATTCCGCCAGGCGCACATGCGTACTTTCGCGCCGACGCGCGAGTCCGCCACTCACATTTGCCGTTGAAGAAGATTGTGCCAGACGGCCTTGAGCTCCGGGGTGGGCGCTCGAAGAATGAGAACGCGTCTTCGGGGTCGACTGTGCGGGCTGCAACCGCCGCTGTTTATCGTCTCGGCGTGACCGTTGTCCACGCTGCCGTTCGGGTGTATGGCGACCTGCAGTCGAAACTCCGTCGGTCTCTTTCGCACGGTGAAGCATGCCTCGGCGATGCTCGATAATCGCAAAGGTTCTTCGGTGACGAAGAGCACGCGGTCTCGCGATACCCGCGCGAACACTAGAAGATCAGTCAACAGCAGTGCCCAGGACGGTTGCAGACGCGCTCGACCTTCGACCTTAGCGAGAGCTCCGCCGAAAAGCCTGAAAACGTAGATTCGAATATGGCTAATTTTAACCATTTGCCTGGTGATCGCGCAAGTTATTACATTTTTCGATTTAATTTTACAGAATCTCAAAAGCGAAATAAATAAATAATAATCGACAAGTCGATATTTATCATAAATTTTTATTTTTTACGAAAATACAAACAAAATATAAGTTATTGAAAATTTAATTTACTGAAATTTTGTTCTAAATAAAGTCATATGTATAACATAGTTCACGAAATTCTCAAGAAGTTAAAAAAACCATTGTAAAACTTACCATCGTCTTCCCGGCATCGCTAAGGTAAACGGCTTGCATCTCGCGAATACCAATCGAGATTCTACTTCCTGTAAACTTAATAGGGGCCTTCCGGTGTCTCGCGGTGGTTCCATGACACCCGCGTTAGCTGTAGCTTCTCTATAACCCTGGGCCAAGTCCCTCGCTTGTTGGCAATTTCGCGGTGACGCCTGGCCCAACAATTTCGTCATCTCTCTGCAAGCATGAATTTTCTACAAAAACGGTACGGTTTTCTTTTTTTTTGGTGCTATACAAACACGTCGTGAGAAATTACTTTATATTTACATTAAGGATTATTCTTTGTAGTTTTCTTAATTTTAATACAAACTATTCAAGTTTTTAAATTTAAAAAAGAAAATATAAGGTTTTAAATAAGACAATGTCACAAAATTTACAAAAAAAACTACAAGTTACAGTATATTCAAATGTTACTTAAACCTTAAATCAATAATCCTTCAGTAATATTTATCATTAAGTACATTAAGTATAGAGATACATAGATCTTTGTTGCATTGCAAGGGCATGCGTGAAAATCGAGAATTATTAAAAATCGAAAGTTCTTATCGTGATAACAAGATTACAAATACCACCAATTATAAATTTTATTAATCGTTTATCTTTCAGTTGAAACATAACTACAATTGTAACAGTACTAAGAAACAAAGAAGTTTTAAAAAAAATAAAATAAAAGTAGCTCGTTGCGATTGAATAAGATATTTTCTTGATTTTTTAACTTTTTTGTATTGACAATACTGACTTCGTCAGAAATACATGTGTATCACTGTTTAATTACTGCGTTTTAATTTGGCCGAGCTTTGTCTCGTACCAAGATATATGATTATTACCAAATAAAAATGATTGACAAGCGAATTAGAAGGGCTCTTTATGAAGGGCCAACCTGTAGTGTTCTAAGGGTAGAAGCAACACCCCGGTGAGATCGGGGCGCCGTTTATGCGGCACAGCGGGCTCGCAGACCAGCTTGGCGAAGGCCGCGTTCCGTCTGAGAGCGACCAGCAGGCAGCAGGCACGTTGTAGGCCACTGAGGTATCTTCGGTAGGCAGCTGTGATTTTAGGAACTCTACAGAGATAGCTGTCGACACCGCCGCCTTCGTCCCTGATTTCTTCGGACAATTTGAGCAGTTCGTCCAAGTTTTGGAAAAGGATTAGATAGTCCGCCGCCGACAGGACATCTCGTCGCTCGAGCAGCGGGACCATGAAGCGCGTGTGGCCGCTCTTCAGGACGCCCCAGTACCTGGTCTCACGTACGGTTAACTCCTCCTCGGGTGGCGCGTCAGGCGCCAGGTTCGGAAAGACCTGTTTGAACGAGTCGCGAAAAGATTTTTGACCACTTTTCACAGGGAATCAAAATAGACGCATATTTTGATATTTTGGGAATTTTCGCGTTTCGTCATTTTGAGACAAAGCTCGTAATTTATATTTATGTAAAGATAGAAGACTGTGACGCTTATTAATGATTGCATAACATAAGAAGTGAGATTCTTTGATCAACAGTGTATATTATAGAACGGACAATAATATAATTAAACATAAAGATAAAAATAATTTTTGATAATAATATTGAAGAGTACTTGAAATAATGTCAAAAAATATTTGATTTTTTTTATTTTGCCCTATATATAATTTGAAATAATGTGAACAGGCTTTAAGAATTTTTGTGTCGATAATGAGACAAGAAATACTTTGCTGTGTAATGAATAAGAAATTAATTTTCACAATGATAAGTGAGTTAAAATGATTTGGTGATCAAACTTATTAGAATATGTGATGATTTAAAATCGCAGGATGAGGGTGGCAGGGATGTAATAAATAAACAGAACACATGGTTGGAAACAAAACTTGTTGGCAACAAAAAAGAGCAACCTGATCAAGGTACAAAACATAACCGCATCATAACTTAAACGGCATCCCTCACGTGAAAGATGCGCGCGCTATACACTATATACGTTCCGCTACAAGTAAAGTACAAAGAAAGTAAAGAGAAGAAAAAAACAATGTACACAGAGGTGTGTGACGCTCTTCGCACTCTTCTTGTGACGAAAACGAAAAAAAAAATAAGTTCTTAACGCACGCTGATGACGCGTCCAACAAATTCGCATATTCCCGCTATAGTGATCCTCATAAAAATATAAAATTTCTCGACCTAAATATATATAATTTAGCATTAGATTTTGGCGCGTTTTTGATTTACAAGTGTCTTCAAAAAGTAATAGTGAACGAGTCAAAATTTTACAAAGCGGTTGATTATATACATTTGCCAGATACCGCGATCTCCAGAGTATTAATAGCAATCATAAAAGCGAGTTTGCAGAATTAGATCTTGCAGTGCATCGTATCACTCGATCTGTGTTATTTTCTCACACGTCTTTTTGATTGTTTGAAATAAGATTTATTGCAACGATACTCATGAGTGTATTATCAGACACGTTTGCAAGTTTATATGTTTCGTAAAGTAGCATTAACACTTAGAGACGATGCAATTCAGCATATCGATAGCAGTTAAAAAATATATTATATATTTTTTTCTACGATGTTGAGAATAATTGAACAACATATCCCGCCTATGGAGATTGTCTTTTCATGTTGCAATTAAATATTCGACGCATTTCTGTGCCCGATCGATTATTTTATTAGAATTGGGAGCTTCTTTAAACACACTTTCAATCTTCAATTAGTTTACGATCCACGTAATTATGCTTCAATGGCGAACATAAATTTTAGTGACACTCTAGTAGCGGTATTTTCTATTCTATAGTATATTAACTATATTTGTCGGTATCTTAAATCATCAGATAGTATCGCTTGTGATAACTACTAACAATTGATTATAGTGATTTTATATGATTGTTTCGGATCGAGTGGTTTACTTTTTACTTATTAGATATATTTTAACTAATTTTTTAAAATATTTTTCATGGAACATGTTTAAATTATGAGTAATTATAAAATTAGCAATCTTCTCTCTCTCTCAGGAATCAAACTTTAAAGATGCAAATACTTTGTCGGAAAGAATCCGAGATACATTTAAATCCTACAGGAGAACGGAGAGTTTTGTATCTCGAATAACTGACAGCGTCATCACACGTCAATTTTCATGTAATTATATCGTTATTTCACGCGATATTTCTCCGTATAATCAAGATACCGATGAATATGTAACTATCAATACCGCTACACGGGTAACGTTCACACGAGGACGCCCGTACCGACCTCGGCGCTGAACGTGACCGTATGCTGGACCGGTACGTTGGGACCGGCGACGGTGGTGGGCTGAAGAGTGGCGTTCACCGAGCTAGGCCTGTGGGTACTGGACGATTGGACACCTCCTTTACGATACACCTCCAGCACCAGCTGATTCGTGGCGGCCTGGATAAGGCCCAGAATTTCATCTCGTGGTCTCGTCACGACGTTCGTCGTCTCCACGAAGACTACGTGATCACCCGGCCGTAAGCCGGAACGATCCGCCGGACTTCCCGAATCCACGCGTTCTACTCGCGGTGGCCTGCCCCACGACAACGAAAATCCCCATGGGATCTGACAAATGAACGATAAAACATTCGGTCAGCAAAGTTAATTAAGCATTGATAGACATGTCGGTAGAGCAAATATTAAATTGGCTTTAATCACGTTTCTTTTCATTACACATTATATGTGGATGTGCTATAATCTCGTCCGTGTAGAAAGGAAAAGTGTATATAATTTAGTAATTTCTATCTCGTGTCTACTCGTGTTTTAATTTAAAACTGCTGTAAAACACACCTGATTGGCCTGATTGACCGAGGTTTGCCTTATCAGCCTTCTCGTGATAGTACAGGGCGTTCTGCCGCCTTTCGCGGTAAAACCCGGGTGCAGAGGCAGGCCTGTCAACGGATCGACTGGCTCTAGCTCCAGATGCCTCAAGTACATCAAATCGCCCGTCCCTGAGTTGTTATTATCTGACTCGCCATCCTTGGATAATGGCGGCGACACGGCGCAGTCTTGAGGTACACCCGCGAAAGGGGTGCTCGTATTTCGGACGGATCCGGCTTCCAGAGGATGCCATGTCGCTTCCTGCAAAACGTTTTTTTTTTCTTTTAATTCTCCCGATCAAAAAACGCGGCGCATGTAAAATGTACTTTCTATTCTATCTCTGAATTTAATTTAGTTAGAGATTGAAGTAAGGGAATATTAAAAATTTTTTTAATCGCGTAATAATTGGAAATTGAAAATTGTGCTCTGTTAAATTTTCGTAAAAAAAATGGATTTTAGATTACTCGAGGAAAAGAAAATCGATAGATCGACAGATTAAGACAATTCAAGGCTTAGCGAAAAATTTGAGTTAATTATTGAGACGGTCTCTTTTTTTTAAATAAATACAATTGTAATAGAAATTTCGTAATAATAATTTAGCAATGATTCCTATCGCTATGTCAAAATATGAAAAGCAATATTACAAGAACTGAATGTTATAAAGCGAATGTATGTAGAATATATCATTTCAATGATCCAGTATCAGATAACGCTATGTATTAGTGTTCAGAGCAAATAATATGTTTAAAGAAGAACCATGAAAGAAGAACATTTTGAATCATTGATAGATATCATGCCACAACCATTGTACCGTAATCCGTAATGTTCGAACTAGAAAGATTAGATTACGAATTTTATATGGAGCGAGAAAAACACTAATTTTTCAAAATCTGTTTAAACTATCTACACATTTTTTATTAGCCTATTATTGCATAATATATTTGTATTATACTTTCAAGAATTAATATAATAGCCAACGATAGAAAATATTTCAATGGAGTATCTTAAATAACTACTCAAAGTTTCTTAATTTACTTTTTCTCTGTAAGATTTCAATGATTTATAGGAAAAAACTTTCTAATAGACTTTCCACTACAATATTCAAAGCTTAATACAGCAGCAAACTTTAGTAGACGTCTAGACGCATTCGGTGGTGCAAGATACTTGAAATAAATCGGCAGCCAGACGTCTGAATCAAGGGTCTTTCGAGTAAATACTTAATGTTTCGATATACTTACCCTCCTCCTCTAGGGGAACGTGAGTTTTTTAATAATTTATAGCGAGAAACTTTTCGGAGACACCTCCAGAATTAATATAGCAAGAAACTTTAGTGGATGTACTTCACGATGTACGATGTACGCTCGAAAAGCGAATCGAGAGCGGATGTGTCTCTCGATCGAACATCTCGAATATATACTCGAAGTTCTGTGATATTTACCTTATCCTGGGACAGAGGCAGAGGAAGAGTCATGCAGCCCAGCAACTCGCTACGTCTGAAACAGGCGGAAAGGGAAACACGCATAAATTCCCGTCGTCCGGCTTAAAGCCGCAAAATACGTGGACAAACTCGTGTAGACACATACACACGCGTATGCTGTATACAAGTGTATAGTCTATCCGCGAGGAGCATGGTGTATATACAACGTGACCGTAATGTCTCGCGCACTGTATGTGAATAGAGAAGGAAGGAGGGTGAAAAAGGGGGTGAGAAATGCACGTGGTGAACGTGGTGCGCATGATCCGAGGGAATCGATTCCCCTTCTACCGCAAAAGAGGAAATCCTCGGACACCCCCAGAAATTACAATAGTTTAGATATTCGGACGGACCATCGACCGAGAAGACACGCGGTTTGGAATTGCGTAATTTTCTGCATTGCTGAAAATCTTTCGATTCTTAATTTATTAAAAAGTACATCGAAACACGGAATACAGAAACGCGTCCTATAAAAACTCAAGAAGTTTCTTAAACAAGATTTTGCTTATATCAAAAATGCTAAATGAGACATTTTGTATACCTAAAGCAACTTAATAAAATGCAAAACTGTCGGGATAAAAAGTTTCAATTTCGGTATTTATATAACATAAGCGTTTTTCTTCAAAAATCTCCATATATAAAAATATTTGAATTGCAAAATGCTTTGCAATGCAGAATTGCACGAAAGAACTTGCCTGTAAAACAATTATTAAAATAAATATTTTTGCAATTGTGATTAATTCAAGCTAAAATGATTCAAATGGCATATTCTGGAGGGTTTGGAGCGTTTGGAGAGTGTATTGTTTTCGCGAAAACGAAACTTCTTTTGAACGGTATTTTTCCAATATGAGAAATTCTCAGAACAATTTAAAATTAGGTTAATTGAGCAATCCGAAGAATAAACAAATCAAGGCCGAGACGGCGAAAGAAAAGCGATCAATCGTCGATTGAACATCGAACGAAAAGAAACTTTTCTTGCGAAGTATACTATATGGGTGCGCGTTCGCGAAGCGCACTATTATAGCGTCATTCTATCCTTGTTTTACATCTAACGAACGACAAAGATATATCGACGTGCACGCGTAAAAATAAACGCAGCAATAGATGAACGATCAGCCAATACGTATAAGAAAATAAGCGAATTTATACAGAGAGATGCACGAGTAATACAGAAAAGATATAAGTCTACAAGGCAGATAAATTTGTTGCTCCACTAACATAAATTCGATGGACTACTTGTGGCTCTCGTGCAGTGCAGTTCGTGCCTACTTTACGAATTTCACGGGATTTTCCCACGCCATACTGCCCCGGTGTACCTCGAGAGATCACTATCTCGTACACGGTACGAGATATCACGTGCTTGTTGAGCCTCCTAAGTTAACGACGTATCGTTCACGAGGCTTTATCAGAACGAATTAAATCGCGGTTGACTCGCCGACCGAGGTTAATTTCCCCCCTGCTCTGACTGTTACGAAACAAGTGAAATAGCTCAAGCCTTATAGCGGCAATCTGTTTTGCAACCGCAAACACGTTTCAGAATTCGTGCTGAGTTTGCTCTCTATTATATATATTCTTGGCTTTTTATCCTCTTCAAAGAAATTATATTGTATAAAAATATTACGCATAAATATATTTGTCTCTACACAATTAATTAATTTAAGATTGATCTACGGAAATGGATCTAATCCATTTCTTTAAAAGAGCTCACGAGAAAATTTATTTTAATTTAATTTTCTTTAAGTCAAAATCTCTATTTTATCGAATTATTCAAAAAGTGGATTAGATTTACTTTCATATCTAATTTCTTCAATCTCCCTTTTGATTGCTTTTTAATTAATCATGCATTAAACCTGCCGCGGGCTGTCTCTCACGTACGGGATTTCCTGAGAAAATCATAATTAATCTTTACAAAGCAGAGGCACTCTTGTGTTAATAAATAAATTTCCAGAGAACGAGACGTTAGATTCGTATGAAACTTTAGCACAGCCTCTCAAGATGTACGGACTTAATTTCATGTCAGTATCTTCTTGCATCTTAGTATCGAAAGCCCTCTCCTCCAGTCCTCCTTCTCTTTCTCTCTCGTTTCCGCGGAGCATGCTCACCTCGCACGGCGATCCCGGTGCCAGACGGCGATGTCCAGGGACGTGGGTCTGTGACCGGTACAGTGACTATTGTATGCCGGACAAGGGAGTATAAGGGTCTCGCGAAACACCGGATTCGGCGTAGCGCGGTGAACTGCGGTTCTCTTGACGACTCCCTCGCCGCTGGTGTTCTTTAGACTCGCTTTGACGTACGCGTGCACCGGTCCTTCGTACGCCCGCCTCAGATCCTTACACCTTATTACTGCGAGAATAAAAATATAAAAGAATGAAATATATATGTCTAGATATATGCTTCGTTATATTATATTATTCGTTTTAGAAATTTTATTTTATTTAAAAAAATATAAATAACTGCGTGTGCAAACTTATATAATTTTTTGTTTCAAAAAATTTCACTGCAGTCAGTATATGAAAATAGAACGATGATAATTACGAAAAGTAATAAGTCTATATTTATCTATCTTTTTAAAAAAAATAAGGATCTTGAAATAATATTCTCTCTCTCTCTCTCTCTCTTTCTTTAAATCAATTAATCCCGAAATGTAATAAAAACGTAGTAAAAAATAATTAGTGAGTAATTATAAATACTGATAAAAAGTAAAAGTTACCAAATAAATTCTGAACGTAATAGAATATTTTAGCGAACGTAATAGAAGACTCCTTCTTTAATAATTAAAGGCGAAGGTTGTTGAACGCTTGAAATTGGAGATTTTATAGTTGTAACCACCGTGGTAGCTGTTAGAGGTTCCCCTGATTTATGTTCGCATGGTAGGAAAGGAGGAACTGCTCGATAATGTGATGAAAAGGATCAGCACGCTGTTACGACCTTTGCCCTACTTCATTTTCACTTCACCTTCACATTCCTTCTATCCGGCAAGATTTTATCGGCGATAGAAAGAAATTGTGAAGGCGAAAGCAACGAATAAGAAAGTGAATATAAGGATATCGAGAATCAAACTTCTCTTAATATCAGCTAACACTTTCGTTGTCAGTAATCAAGACCAGTTCATTATAATGTAACATTGTCTTGTTTTAATTATGGTTGCACATAAAAACAGCCATATAACAGCTATTTTTCTTATAAATAGGAACTTTCGAAAAGATTAAGAAGATGTTCGTAATACACAGTAAAAAATTTAATGTCCCAGAAAGTCCACTCTAAATTTTGTGTTAAAATAACACGATGAATGAGTTATTTTGTGTATATATACACACAGAAAAAAAAATATTCTTGATTTGAAAATATATATCTTTAGTTTCAACGTGAAAATCTTGAAATGAGATTATATTGCGGTGAACGAAGAAAACTTGCTTGAATGAATCATTATATATAGTTCAACCACAAGAAAAAAAAGTTGAAATAAAAAGTTAAAATTCTTATAAGAAGATATAGATTGTTTTGTATTATATAAGCAAGATTACTATAATCTTCTAAAAATTTCAGCTTTCTATTTCAACATTTTTTTCTTGATTGAACTATATAATGACTTTATTCAATCAAGTTTTCTTCGTTTAACGCAATATAATCTTATTTCAAGATTTTTTACGTTGAAACTTAAAATTTTAAATTAAAAATACCTATTCTTTTTTTCTATGTAGCACTTGAACACGTGCAGCAATAAACTCCGCAGTACGTAGAGCGTATTCAGCCAATTTCCTTTGCTTGCCATCACGAGTTCCGCTACATTTAATCTTGTAACGTACTCATTTTAATTTGCCGCAATTACACTGCTTCGTAATTATTTTACAGTTATAGCTCTTATTGTCTTTGTGAGATTACGCAGTAATACAAGAGTATCTGAAAAGCCGATAATGAAATAGTCTCACGATGCATGATTTGCTCGATTTAAAGTAAACATATATTGTTCAATTATAAATATAGATATTGCATCTAGCTTTGCACATTAATTTAATAATTATCATATAATTATTTCATAGTTATTTTATTTTGAAATCTTTAGAAGAATAAAAATTTTTAATAATATATGCGCGTATATATATCCTATATTTTATTTTCGGTAAAAACACAAACAAGTCTATCTTATTTAACATTTATTTTATTATTTATAGTAATTCTGCGGTTTTTTTATTTTGATGTATATAAATAATAATTAGAGACAACTAAATTCCGTCATTATTTCATTTTCTTAGAATGTTAAAACTGCCTTTTATACTATTTTAATCAGATTAGATCTAATTTATGGTAAATTTCCTATGTAAATACACTTGATTGCGCTAAATCTCTTTAACGTCAGACTTTAATCTACTTGAACCAAACTGTTTTGAAATAAAACAAAATATTCGTATAATCGAATAGAATATATTTGTTCATTTGCATATTGTAGCAAATTTTGTATTGTGCGACGGCACTGCGGACAAGCGGGATCCCGGAGAATCGACGCTCCGGGCTCGCTCTTACGGCCGACTGTACCGCGGCACTCACTACTTGCGCACCCGAGGACGTCTGACCGATGCGGCATTCGCCACTAGCTCCATCCGTGCCGAGGATACGCATCGCGCGATCTACTTTTCGGCGATTACCACGCATCGTGGTATTGTGCCTCGAATAATTTCAAACGTCTCGATAATAAGTCGACGAGTAAGATTAATTAGGCAAGAGAAAGACACGCACATACGCACGCACACTATATTCATCACTATTCATTATTATAAATAATTCTTTTTTTTTAAATAGATGTGTCTTCTTTGCTGAAGTAGATATATCCACAGAAGGAATGTTTACACCAATAAGTAGCGCAGCATAATTATAAGCGAGGTTTTCGGGGGTAAATCGTGTCGACGTTGTACACTGATTAGCCCCGCTCGTCGACTCACCGTCGTACACAAAAACTAAACGGGGGTTTCTGGGGTGACGAAGGACGATAAGGGAAGTCGTCACGGTGTCACGGGAACGAGTCTCGCGGGACCAATCGAAGGCGTTTAACCAATTCTACGAGACGAACGTAAGAGATGCGTCAGCAAACGGCGCATCGACCAAATGCGACGCGTTTCACTCTAAACGCGGAAAGAACGGCTGGCAGAGCAAATCGGCGGAACGGGTCTCGTCGTTGAAAACGAGAAAAGATCGCGACTGTTTACGCGACAAAGGCAACGTAACGTTGATCAATGTCGACGAGCTTACTAACCGGAATTGAGTCGCCGGGGAGAGTCTGTGGGTTACTGGCACAGTATTATGCCGAGTATACGGAGTGCCGAGCGCCCTCGAAGCACCTCCTCTCGCGACACGCAACTGGCGCATGTCTCGTGGCAGCGAAATTTCAGGGGTGTGAGAGGGTAGCAAGCTACCCCGTGACTAGACATAATTGAAGACTAACGTATATTTTTCTTTAAAAAATATGGGAAATTGTATTTTTAGGAAGATACATGAAATAATGTTTAATACGTTGCGGCAAAAAATGCATTGCAGCAATAATATTTTAACAATTATTTTTAGACATTGTACAATATTATTAGCTTCGTTTTTTCACTGTGCATGTCTGGCAAAAAGTCTTTAATATCAATTTTATTTTTTAATATTAATTACGCCCAATTATTTAATATTAACAGATAAATTTTCACAATATTTTATTTAAACTTTAGTAACTTTTAAATCTTGTTTGGATATACTCGCATTGTCCTCTCTATGTCTCCATTAATATACATATGTAAAACAAATGTAAACTTACCTCGAACGTGTATATGCTCCGCCACGAGGGAGCACTCGATTTCGATCGATCCACGACAATTGGATCTCGTCGGCAGCTCGCCCTCGGGACTGAACTTCAAACATCTTCTGACAGTCGCGACTAAGGGGACCTCCGGAGTTGTCGACATAGAAGTAACGAATGATTTCGAGCTATGTAGATCATCCATCATGGACGACTTGAGGCTGTCGAGATCCCAGGAACTAGTCTTTCTGCTAATATCGTCCTCCTTACGATCATCAACATCGTAGAACGACATCTTCGTAGCCGGCACGTGCTTCTCGTCCATGGTCGAGTCGAGATCGGTCTCTAACACGAGCTTCTTCACATTTGGATTGATGGCTTCGATTAACGTGATCTGATCCTCCTTTATCGAGGGACTGCACGTCCTCTTGGCCCGTTTGCCGTCCACCGCTTTGTCGCCGTCTTTTCGCGGACGTTTCCGGCGAATGCCACGTTGCCTCTTCAGCGTGAACTCACCATCGAGGTCGTTCAGAGGCGATGTGAAAGCCCAAGGTACCGGTGAAGGGTCCTCCAGGAGTTGACTGACCGACGATATGGAACTATCGTTGCGCGCCGGCGATTCTTCCTCCACTATCTCCGCGATAGTCTCGTACGTATGATCCGTTGTCGTCGAATCCGGCCGTTTTTCGCACGACGCCTCCAGAACCTTGTTTCTTTCCTCGGCATCAACCATGAGAATTTCCGCTACAGTCTTGCTTCCGAAATTGACCTCTTGCTCTCTGCACATCGTAGATTTTTAATTTGGAGGATTTGTGTCATATAGTGAATTTATTCTCTCGTTACTTTATACATTATATATACACTGTTAATTATTAAAGTATAAAATTTAAAGCAATACTTTGAGTTAAATAACATTTTGTTATTTTTAGCTATCATGTGTGTCGAAATTTATTATATAAACTCCATTAGTTTAATTAAATTAATATTGATTTAATTAAATTAATGACATATTGTGAGGAGCAGTTGCGATATAGTTAAATGGTTAAAATGATTTAAATTGAGTATAATTGGATATACTACGAATTTAAACAGTGTAATTTCTTAAATTTTCAACATTGCGATCACCTTTCATACAAGATAAATTCGCTCCAGTTAAAACTAACAATAAATAGCGGTCAAAAATCAACAAATCACATTTCCGCTTATTATATCGTCATTATCAATTCAATTATCTTTGTAATTTACCTGTGAAGCACTTCCGTGACTGTGTTGTCCATATTCTCGTACTTCGGTAAGTCCTGATCTATGGTGAGGCACGACAATTTTCCGACGAGTGGCGTCTGTCCTTGAGCTGCCTGCGGCTTGAAGGGACTTATTGCTTGAGCGAGCTTAGTGTGATACGGTGTCCGGCATCGCGAATGAATTTTCGTGATCTTCGCCAACTTTGGTAAATACGGCGTTCTCACCGACCGTGTCTTCTGTTCGACGTTCTGAGAATAAGCTTTGGTTTTCGGGATACCCAGGGGCATCGAACCTGCCTCCATCACGTCTTCGGGGCTGGTCGCCATCGAGATCTGGTGGAAGAAGTCTGAGACATGCGACTGCAGATTCGCTCGCGCCTCGTTGACAACATTCTGCGGCAGCTCGTTGTCGCTCTGAAAGTTCTTGGCGCAATTGTTCATGAAGAGCGCGGGATCCGTCGGTAGGGTCAAGGCCGTTGAGCACTTGCTACCTGGTGGATAATACGTGAGCGGTCCGATATCGGTGTCTACTCTCGGCGTACTTTGATAGAAGCTCTCAGACACCGGTGAATTCTCTGCTTCCTGTGACACGGACTGACGTTTAGTTGACCTCAAATTCGGCTTCGTCGCCTGCGAAACGCGTTGAGGAACATTAATCAAAGAACGCTACATTAATCAAAGAATCAGAAATTTAGGTCTTTTATAGCCTTTAACATTGTACTATCACATTTCTTCAATTTATTATATCGTATTATTATAAGAGAAAAGGAAGGAACTTACTGTTACCTGAAAATATGTCCTCAAGTCAGTTCCGCTACTCTTGCATCTTCTCCTCCGAGCCGGCGTTGTTCTAGATGTGTTCGACACATTCTGAGTAGATACCTGCCTGGTTCGGCAGCTAGCAGAAGTTGGTGGCGTGTTGGACAAGTCTCGGAAAGGCCGGCGGGGAGGTTTGTTCAAGGTAGGTGGACCGTGGGGTGTCGAACTGGTTGTCGACAACGATCTCGAAACTGTCCACTTCAGCATCTCTAGATGCTAAATGAGAAGAGAGAATGATAATGATTTTTAAAAATAATTGGAAAGGTCGTTAATATAGGTGAGAGTTTCTCAAGGAACTTCAAAATCGACATAACAATTAATTATGTCTCGTAAAATTGCGCGACTTATATGTTAAACAAATTCATTGAATTTCTTATTAAAACAGAAAGCGTTTTCAACGTCGTGCATAATTAATTTTTTAGGCCATTCTTTTTATGTGTGAATTATCGTCCTTTTAATTCTAATGTATGTCAAGTGTTCCGGAAACCACAAAGCCACGAAGCGATTATTTTCACCTCAACGCATCACTTTCCCCCCGCGTGTTCCCCGGTAATAACATTTCATTAGAGAGTTCTTCACGTCCAATCTAACTATTTCCTTCGTGCAAAGGAAGTGCGAGGGCCGGACCGGGCTGTCATTAATCCACGACGCACGCGCGTACGGCGTACGTAGAACGTATACGGGAGTACACATGAATGGGAAAGTCGTTGGCTTTCGCTAAGTCTCGATAAGGTCGACATCTCGGACCAGGACCGCCTTCCGGCCGAAAGCGAGGTGATCGCCTAATTACGTAGGGAGAAACGTGTACACGACACGATATACACAAAACGCGACAGGAAACCTCGCGACGAAATCGAGAGGAAGAAAGAGAGATAGTGACGTACGCACCTGTCGCGACATACGGGAAATAGCGAAACAGGTGAAAGCCGCCGTACACCTGAGAGACGGTTTCACGAGTTAGCACTTGCCTAGGCACCGTGCTTAACGATCCCTTAAACGGCCCCTAAAACCGAGTGCCGATGCGCCCGTTCTCTCTTTCGCTCCCCGCGCGGAGCGTAATTTCGTAGGCGAGAAGAATCGAGCGCGGAACACGACGAGCGAGGGAAAAAAAAGGACGTGGTCGAGCGTACAGGCTGAATTATTGTTTCGTTTCGGCTCTTGTGGCTGTTGTCGCTGCACATGCAGCCGCTGACTCGCGAAATTGCTGATTCGATTAGCTCGCATGAATGCAGATTTACCACGGTCGCCAGGTTGAATCGGGGTCCTTCTTTTGAGCATGATTTTCGCCTAACTTGGTAATTCGAGATTGGAAATACTATCGTGAACATTGACATTTATTTTATTTTTGGTTTTTGAAGAAATATTAAGACTGACTATTTGTGAATTGCGCCAATTGATCTCCATTTCAAAAAGAAGCTTCGTTATAGATTTGCAGATAAAAATAAATAACGAGAGTTTAATTTCTGTTTAATTTGAATATATAATTATCAATTTTTTTTGTTCGACTCTTAATATGTGTACAGGGTATCCAGAAACGTTACAATTTTTTTTATCATTCTTATAATATACAAATACATATAGATCTTTTACTAGTTATTGCAATAAATATTTTTAAATTAAGTGTATTAAAGTGAGTTCGAAGTATCAAATGTCGACTTCCAATATTAAAATGTAATATTAAAAAATAAGATTAAAAACATTAATTAAATAAAATAAATTTATAGTCTTATTTTGTAATTCGCGCAGTCATAAATTATTCTTTTAAATCTGTATTAGATTTATACATGGATATTTTCAGTTACGTAACTGTTACTCTGCCTTTCATTTTAAAAGATTTAAGCAGTCTCCGTTTAAGGTTGAGAGAAAGCGCGATTTGGATGTATGTACATTTGAATTCACATGCATATACATCTTGATCTTGACCCTGAAGGAAACTTCCTGAAAAGTCGTGCGTTTAAAATCGCGTCCGGGACAGCGTGTGCACAAGCGGTGGCAGCAGCACTAGCAGTAGCAGCAGCAGCAGGTTTTCACTTTTAACGGTTCACCGAGGGGGGGTGCGGCGCATTGTACTAGCTAGGTATAAAAATGCATTCATTTGCATACAGGCTGTTGCCATGCTGCGCGCGCGCGCGCGCGCGTACTCTCCTGTCCTGCACTTTTTCGCGTACGCTCACGTATGCGTGTGCTCGCACTTCTCGTGTATCTACATATGTATACGAATATCTGTCTGTCGCGACAGAGTACCACTACCATTACTACCGGCCTACGCGCACGTAAAAACGGTCTCGGCACCTGCCCATATGGTGGTGAAACGCGCGGTGTGGGTCCCATCTGTTATCGCTCGATCCAGCGCTAGGTGGAACCCCGATGTCGATACGTGGCGAAGATGATGGTTATCTGACATCTATGTGAGGAGGATTTCCTCAACGTATTTCTTCGAAACAATCCTCGCGAAGCACACGTGCCATTAGGGTGTACAGAAAAATCTTTCGTACAGAAGAATACGGAAATCTCCGTTCTGTCTTGAAAGTTTGATATTTAACTGAATTTGTTACATTTATTTTATAAATTTTACGTGCATTTATTTTTATTATTCACTGGAACGGTATATAAAGTCGAATACAAATATCGAGTACACATTTCATCGTATATATATTTCACTGAAAAGATATCATTTAACCATGAAAAATATATTTTTTAAATTTAAATACACATTTTATCGTTTTTTTTTTTATAACATTTAATTATATTAAAAGTATATTTTTTAATTCAACACAGAACTAAACCTAGACCACACCCTGCCATTGCGTAAAAAATTGTTTTATTAAAATTATTATAATATTTAAATTTCGAGAGAGAAAAGGAAAAATTTTTCTTATAATTAAAAAGATCTATTGAAGCAAAATCATTTTCTAATGCATTTCCGGAAGTTTTAAGTCATACATAGTCTCTTCTAACGCTTGTAAGTGGCGAGTCATGCTAGGCAAAATAACATGCGGAATACCTAAAACCTTCGGAATGTTCGTCGACGATGAGTTGTTCCTTTTGGATGAGTGACTACAAGTAACAGCGACGAAAGGCATTTGTCTGCATAATTAGACACTAGTTCGTCATTCAAAATAAACGGGGTATGACAGCCAGCCCGCACCTGCGATAGGACATTGTTTCCGTCTGTTTCCGGTTTGCAACTATACGATATACATATTATAGTTATACACACTAAATTGTATACCTAGAGCGTTCTACTGTTCATACATTTGAAAGGGAAACTTTACGCGTACACATATGCATATTATTTTACTCCGCGAGACGTATAACATCATGAATTGCGAATAACTTGACTAGAAACGAACTGTAAATTTCCGATCCGAATAAAAGTGCTTTTTTATTCGCAAGAGCTTCCTTGCTTTGTCGCATGCTTATAAATGACTACGACAAAAACTATGATATTACTTATAAAAATATTATTGATCCCAGAAAAAATATATCTTTTTAAACGTTCCATGTAAATTTATATTTTTCTAATACACCAGTCTTGTAATATTTTAGAACAGAAAATAATGAGAAATATTGAGGAAATATGAAACGTATTTTTATATCAAAAGAATGTATTTAAAATCATCCATAAATTATTCTATCTTTGCGATAGGCCAATTTCCGAAGAATTGTCGTAGCAGATAAGAATCTACCTAATTTGATCACGCGCCATACCTGCATACAAAATCCTTCCCTTTGAGGTTCTTGCCGTGACTACGATAGTTTCGATTAGAATGCCTATGGAACTCTATTAAGGGAAACCCAGGGGTCCGGCGTCGTAATTACGAGTGCCATGCGCAATAAATCTTAAGGGCTCACTGCGTGTGTTGTATATACGATATAAATATAGAAAGGGGAACCACACTGTACGTGGTCCACCTGTGAATATTATCGCTTCATCTGATCTTCGATATGACCCGCGAATAAACGACCGCTATGAAAGATGAATATTTTTTGTATTTTTGCTTCGGTAACGGAGAGAAGACAAGTGCACAAGATGCAAAAGGGTGGCTTCAAGGATTTGAGTTGTTCAAATATTCCAAGAAGAAATAATATTAAAAAACTTAGCGAACAGATATAATGATATTAACAAAGCAGTTGCGCACATTTAATGTTTTAACTCATATTTGCTCGAAATATTAATAAGAACACAAGAATATAATATAATTTTTTAGAAGTAGGAAAGTGGTATTTTTTAAATAAAACTTTTGCAGTTTTTTTTTAAAGTTATTAATTTTTTTTATAGGTATATGTATCAATATTCATTATAAATATAGTTCTATTTAGCAAATAGAAAAAAAAATGTTTTTTATGTGCAAAATAATTTTTGACATAATTATACTATAATGTAAAGTACTATAATATAATGTTTGAATTACCTTGTAAAGTACTTGTAAATTACCTTGTAATTCAAACATTATATTATAGTACTTTACATTATAGTATAATTCCACCAGTAAAATTTGACTCAAATCGCTGAAGAGAGAACTGTTTTTTTTTTCGTCAATTAAAGTATATGTCATATATTTCAATGTCGAGAAACAGAGACAAGTGTACAAAGCGCTAAAGACACTAAATTGTTCCGCGACTTCTCAATTCCCCATATGCGCCCCTTTTATGGGCCTATAAGGTGTTCGCACGAGGTAAGTCGCGTCGTTTGAGGTCGCGTTGCGAATGCAAGAATGGTCCCCACGACGAGCGGCCCGGAATAACAACATATCGGGGCCTTATACCCGTCCCGTAAGTCCCGACCCCGCTTCTATTCCCGCAAGACGCAAAGCAGGATCGACCTCGTTCCTGTATGCCGCGGAAAATGAATAAAATAGAACGACGGTTGAAACCTTGACATGCTTGCAAGCATGGTCGACAAGGACCCTCGTCCATAATGTATACTATAAAAACTGTTTTTAATAAGAAAGAAGTAGGCAGATTCAAAGAAGTAATCGAGATTGGATTAAGGGTCGGATCTTGCTTGTGTTTTTCTAGAGAGCCCTTCCGAGCCTTCGGGAAAATTTATTTGCAAATTCTCCATCTGCCAAGTTCGAAATGTGCATAAATTGCAAGCCGGACATCATATGTCTTTGAAATAAAATTTCAATTCATTCAATACTAGTTTGTGCATTCTTGCAAACTTTCTTTCAAAAATCTATTCCTTTCTCTCTCATTCATAAATCGACGCTAGATAGATACATAGTACGCGATATAGTCAGTGCCAAATGAAAAGAGATAAAAAATGTGGGGGAACGGAACGAGAAACGGCACACGTTTTCGATCTTTTCTTCTTCGTGGCGTTAATAATCACTTGTCGGAGCCGCACGAGACTAATGGCGGCTGTGGCGCGAAAACCGCCATCACAATGCGGATTATTCACGGGCCCGAAACAAGAAAGATGGTGCCATTAACGGTCTTGATGCGCCCCTCGTTTTAGGGTGCGGCACGGGGAAAGCAAGAAATACTTCGAAAAGTAGCGCGTGTCGTCAAGACTGCGTGGCCGGCATTGCACCGAGAAAAGTGCCTTACGTAGCTGCCCAGTCTATATCTATTTAGAGTCGCGTCGTAGCATATCTGATGTAGGTACTAGATACTACACAGTATGTACTACAAAACTCGTACAAACTTTATCCTATAGATTCTTCAATTAATTTTTTATTAATTACAATAATTATAACTTATACTGTTAATAAAAACTTCATTCGATATTATTTTACATTTTCTTAATTCACAATTTTAAGTGTCTTGCTAATTAAGTATTACGTTAATAATCTACATAAAATCCTCCGTAGAGTTAAATGAAAACTAAATACTTATTATGTACTTGTCTTTTTTGTGGAGATTAGTTGCAAAAAATTTATTTTAAATTGCTTTCAGATACAAAAGAAAACCTCTTTACAAACCTGTTTAAAGGAATTTTTTTTTTATTGGTTGACTCTCTACGCATTTTCAGTAAATGTAACTTACTAACATTTTATGCAGATTGAAATGTTAAATAGATTAATTTTAAATACATTTTTAGTAGCAGCTTTTTAACAGAGATAATTCCGAATAATTATAGAATATCCTATCTACTTTTATGATATAAATTATTACCGTACATTAATTTACATTATTTATTACATTTAACTTTTCTTACAATATTGATATTTTTCCAATAAGTATTTTTATCAAAATAGGTATTCTATTAAAATAGATATCGTATTAAATTTAAGAAGTCTTAAGAAGACGTTAACTCTGAAAGAAACACCGAAGTCTCCCTTTTTCTGTCTCAGTCTCTCTCTCTCTCTCTCTCTCTTTTTCTCTCTCTCTCTCTTTCTTTGGGACATCCTGACAGGAAAGGGGGAGGACAGCTGAGAGAGACTCGTGTGTTACCCGATTTCTTTTCAGGACCGCGCAAACAATCACGCGCGATCTTACATATGCAAACACGCCAGCCGAATGTCGCTTAACAAATAGTGTCTCCGTCGGCTCACACGGAGATTTCAAGTACCTAGGTGCCTCGGAAACAAATTACTTCTCTCCCCCTTCTGACGATTTATTTAGTTGTTTCGAAGGTGTTTCCAAAGCTACAGATTTTTCTCATCGCGTTTACATATTTAAATCGCGTCGAAATAAAACTGATACAATCTTTGCGCCGTTATGAATACTTTTTACAAACTAATGTACCACAATATTGCAAAATGCATAATATATTGCACTTGCATTATAATAGCTATCTTTGAACTATAAGAGATCTTGGAATAATTTAAAGTAAAAAGTATAAAACGGAGTACTAGATTTTTAATTCGCTCATTTGTCATTGTTCTTCAATATAACGTAACCAAAGAAAATGATCTAGTTTATATACCTATACATATAATAAACGTGATGTAAAACGCGTATTAAAAGGCCAGGCCTCCAAGTCGCTGCCATCTGTATCTGATAGGGACTATTTGCGAAACATATTTTCGAACATCAAATATCGAAACTGATAAAAAAAATAAGTAAAAGTGTTTATAATACATCATGTGGAGAGTGAAAATAAATACGATGCACCTTTAGCGATAAAGAATATGAATACATGTCTCTTATCCATATTATCTGCTTCGATATCCAACAATAACCATTTGTGAATCAATCTCCAACTTTCAAACATCAAGAATGAAAATGTGAAGAACGTGATAGGTATATCACTACTGAACTCTTGAAATTTGAACACAAAGGCTTCTGAGCCTTTAAAAGGAGTTGTCTGTAAGACTTGGTCGAGAAATTGATAACCAAATTCCCCTAAGTCTTGTATCCCCAAAAAAGATCCAGAAGCAACTCAACGTCATCCTCAACATATAAGAGAGAAGAATAACGGCCGTCGGCATTTCGAACGCGAGAGAAACTCCAAATTCTTATACCAGCGAAGATCCTCGGAGCCCCGCTAGGCGTAGCGGGGAGGAGGCAGGTGGAAGCCTCGTACCTGATTCTCTTTCACGTTATCACGAATACGCAGACGATTGTGCACATACGCGAGCATCTCGATGTATAGGTCGCGAGCGGTTCCGAAAATACTCTATTCATCGTCGCCCCCTTTCTTCTGGGTCTCCCTCCCACTTTGATTCCTCACATACACGTACTCTCTCTTTTTCTCTCTTTCTTTCTCTCGTTTTCTTTTCTCTCTCTCTCTCTCTCTTTCTCTCTCTCTCTCTCTCTCTTCGACTAAGCCTCAAGACTCGGTTCTGATTTATATTGGATTGACCCCAGGCGCACCTTTTGCTAGCGCCATTTTCTCGAAATGCTCCCCGTGCGAAGGGGGAGGGTGGTTTTTGGGGACCCAACCGACGACAATCAAAGCCGCATTCACTCGCTAGAGGCTACTGCTCGCACCGTCAGCGACAGTGAGAGATTAGGGGAGCGGAGTTTGGCAACGAGAAGGAAGGAAACGCGCGTCTAGAGAGAAAACATGTCGTGCGACAGAGGAAAGAGAGAAGACGGGCCTTGGGCCCGCGCGTTATTTGGAGCACACCTGTCCCACCGGTGATCGCGCGTGTTCCCATGTCGCGCGCCTCCCCACCATCTCCCAGCCTGATCTACGCGCGTTCCCCGAGGAAGTAAAACCCCACGATCTGTTAACAGGCTTTCCCGATCCGCGAAGATGCGTAAATTGAGGGTTGAATTTTTTTGGCGTCTTTAAAGCTATTTATTATCTTATACGATCTTCGACGAGTCTGATTTCGAAATATTGCAGAACTGATTAGTCGTATCAGCTTCAAAACTTGTCTTAGAAAAAGTCGAAAGATAACGAGCAACATATAAAATGAAAATTATCTTTCTCGAAACTTTTAATTATCGAGCCTGCTCTTTTTTTCTGTATAAAAATAACAGTAGTAATCTGTTATTTACATGAATATATAGAAATTTGTTTAGACTTATCTGTCTTGATAATCAAAATACATATTTAGTGATATTCTGATGATAAATTAGTTATATCAGAGTCTTCATTCAGGCACACTTTGCCCGCGGTAGTATCTTTTCTCTCAAGATTATAAATCATTTTGATATACCTTGAATTATTCAGACTTGAATTCATGGTCCATTATGTATTCTGCTCACTGTATTCCATTATGGACGTCGATCTTGGATACGCCGTGCTTAGACGGCCGGGAGCAACCAAAGTGGAATTTAATTTTCAAGATACGATCCACTCGACGATGCGAGAGTGCGCATGAGGAAGGCGGCGGCTGGCCGACCCATCAAACAAGAAGAATGACCCATGGCCGAAAAGAGAACAAATGCGCGGAGGTCGATCGGGAATAAACTGGAAACTCGCGAATCTCTCTCTCGTCTCGAGAGGAGGCGCCGCGCTCTCAGTGCGGGAGATGCTTCTCTCGGAGAGATAGCGCAGCGGATGCTCGCGGAGAGAGAGCGTCGAGCAGCGCGCGAGAGATCTAGAGCATACGCTCTGAGATAGCTCGTCGTAGCTCGCATCTCGCTCTAGCTCTATCGCTCTCTCTCTCTCTCTCTCTCTCTCTCTCTCTCTCTCTCTCTCTCTCTCTCTCTTTCTCTCCGCGAGTGTGTGACGTCTCTCATACACGCACACCCCGTATCCTTCAGAGAACTTCGGAGAGATATTCAGGACGAGACTCGAAAATAAGGTAGGAACAATGACGGCGAAACGAGTCCTGGCAACGGCGTCCGAGGGGCATTTAAATGGCGGAACGCCGAACCCGAGAGAGAGAGAGGGGTTCCTCGAGATGGACCTACGGGGTCCTCACCTTCGGCGTAGGAAAGTTTGTATATGACCCACGAGACTGCCCCCCCCCTTTTCAGCCATCCGCTACCATCTCCTTCTTCCGCGCCCCTTCTTCACCGTCGCGCGTCGCCGTCGTCGTCGTCGTCTTGCGAAATTCCCCCACCTTGCCGGCAGATGTACGTGCGAGGCGCACGCGTGCTTGCCCTTTTCTCCCTTTGAATCCCGTGGGCCCGCGTGTCGCTCGGATCAAAAAGGACTGTCTTACAATTAGACGAGGTTCTAACATCGCTCTCGAGGACGCACTTGTCCTTTGTTCGACCGGTCGACCGGCGAGGAAGTCCGCTCCTTACTTTCCGGACACTCCTCAACGACTCCCGATTTCACCCCTCCTGAACCCCCCCCCCCTCCCTCTCGCCGCCGCGATTTCGCTCGCGAGGCCGGCCACGTTTTTCACATGGTGCCCACGATTTTGCACCGTGAATAAGAACGAGCGTAAGCTCATGTCCGATGGATCTCCATATTAACCCTCTCGGTGCTCTGTGTGTGTGTGTGAGGGGGCTTATTATAATATGATAATATACGTAAGGATATAATACGAAATTATTCTGTCCGCAAAACTTCGCATAATGTTGCACTGAGTGATATATGAATGAGAGTGAAAGTAATTTGTGCGTGTGTGGAAACTTCGGAAACTCAATTCAATTTCTCAAATTTAATATTTTTTCAATTAATATTGAAAAATTATAATATAAGTAATATAGATATGAATATATGCTTGGAAATTCTGCAGTATATTTTCAACTGAATAGTTTAATAAACTTAAATAATTTGATGTATATCTTTCTTGAAGATTTATCTACGTGAATTAATTAATTATTTGCTTTATTATTATTTTTTAATTAATTATTATCACAACATTTTGTGAAAATCATAAATTGGTCACAAACTTATTTAAATGCTTTCTATGCATGATTATTCTTTTAATAAATATTTTTAAAGATTGCGTAATCTCATCAATGTGGTAATAAAATTTGTTCAAATAAATTAAATAGGGATAGAATTTTACTCTCTCTTTTTTCTCAAAGAATTCAATAAGAATGCATGCCCGATTTTCCATACAGGCAGATATTAATCGTATATACATATATGTAGAGAATAAATCACAATCACGTCTTGTCGTACGAATTCTTATTGATAGTTGTCGTGTCGAAAAATCTATATTACTTCCAATTCATTAATCATTTATACTTGATTTGCTTCTAAAAAGAAATGAATCTCAATGGACGAATCTCGATAACAGATACACATGTTCGATCCATGAAAATCCGAAAGGAGAAGGAAGGTTGATTTATATATGTATATATACATGAGAGGGAATCCCTTCGTCTGAGAAAGTGCTAGACAATCGCGCACCGAGACGGATTAATATGACAGATAAAAAGAGGGCATAGTCTGAAAAGGAACAGAGAGCTGAGAGACTCGCGAAGGAAAAAAGGAGTGCGCGAAAAAAAGAGGAAAAAAGAAATGAGCGCACCCCTCTCAACCATGCATAATAGCTGCAATGTGCAAGCAGACAGGCGCTATTGTTTCACAGGTAACTTTCAGTTCTGACACGAGCAAGGCTCAACCGTCGAGCAATTAAGCGATCGCTTACTCCCTCGAACAGAAGGGTCGTGAGATTTCTGACGTAAACGTGGAAGCAAAGTGCGATTTTTTGATGTTTAAAAAAACAGACTTTATTAAACCTATGTGTGAAACTACACAAAAATGCATTTTTTAATCCATTTAAAATTTCTATTTCTCTGACAAAAATTAAAATTTAATTGGACAGTGTCGTATATAAAAAATGTGAATTAAAACTGTAAAATTTAAAAAAGATTAGTCATACATATTGTTAGATTTAAAAACTATACATTTTAAACCTGATTTATATATACTCAAACCTTTCTATAATGAGTTTAGCTGGTTATTCACTTATCATATTATAATGTTGTTTAACATTAAAAATAGTAATTTTTGTCAATATAAATAATTAAAAACTCAATTAAAAATAAAATTTATTAAATTATTTATTAAATTATATCGGCTTTGTTGGTAGTTAAATCAGGAATTAAATCCTCGACTGAACTAAAAATATACAATAAATTTGTGAACAGAAATTTATTTCTTAAAAATTTAATGTTCTGATATTTCTTAATTCATATATACACACAACTTTAGAAATGTTAGAACTTTTGCTAGAAAGATAGTTTGTAAATTTGTTAATGTTACTGTAAATAATATTATAACAAATATTACTAATACTTAAATTTTAATAAAAATATAATAAAACAACTAGATTGTCAACTAAATTCTAAATCTGAAGTGAGTATTAATTAAATGAGAAGAATCAAATGATGCACAGAAAATATTTTGCCAGACAAGAAGCATGAAATTTTCAAATTTATATTCCCTTCGCCTTCGTCGAATATAAATTCCTTTCTCCCACTAATCTCGAGTATCGCACTTCGACCTCTACGTCGAGGTTCACGAAACCGGTCAGCACCCACGAGCTCTGTCTACGCGACGAAAGAAAAAAAGAAGAATGAACGAAACAGGCTACTTACTGCGTCCTTGGCGCCAGGACGTTCAGCTAAACATCAGACACAGCAACCAAGAACGAATCACTTTTTCGAGAGCACGATGTCCCACATAATACAATTTTCTATTGTCCACACTATTCGGATCACGTTCGAGGTATCGTAAGGCACTAAGGTGTCCGTAACGTGGCACTTCAACGGCCGCCTCTACACTGACGAAGTGGGGTGAGAGTCGGGGCCTTATGTAGAAGGGGTCCGTAGGTGAACCTACAGAACAGGAGGGACCAACTCGCTGTCTCTGTTCCTCCTGATAATTGAAGTCCCTCTCTGTTTTTCTCATGCTCGATTCCCCTTCCTTACCTGATTTGACCACGTCGGCCGCTCCAATCGTCCCAGGTGAACGCCGGAGATCCAATGATCTTCGGTATATCAAAAGTGTTGGTGGGTGTCTCGATCGTCTGATCGTATACTAGAGTTTTTCAGCCTCTCGCGTTTAAATGCGAGATGAGTGTGTGTTGAACTAATAATCTTGAATAAAGTTTTTAACTCAAAATTTTTTCTGATCGTTTACGATAACTTCATTTTTTTATATTGCGGTAATATTTTTAAAGATTATATCCATCTTATCGAACAGACAAAATATCTTTCAGAATAAATATTATTGATATCCTTTTCAGAATTCGATTTTTACGTATATCAATAGAATAGAGTCCCGCGTTAAAACCGCGAGTCACCGGGTTCGCACCGAAAGATAAAGATTTTGACTTGGTCGACCACAAATAAGCGGAAGCCTCAAAGTCGTACGACCGCCAATATCACGGCCGTTGCTCCGTTAAATCACACGTTGAGACGAATCCTGGGGCGACACAAGGAGGAGTCCTTTGTGAACTCCCGCGCTTGGCACGTGCCAAGGACACCCGTCGCTTCCTTTCTTCGTCTTTCATTCAGAAGGTCCAATTACTCGGACAGATTCGTCCTGTTCTCGATGACGGTCTAGATTCTGTTGACCAGGGCTCTTGAAAGATCCATCACGATCCATTGAAGTCCAATGTGACAGTTGGTGGTTTTATGCCCAGAGCCGCGAATCGATAACATGCCGGCAAATTCTTTCATCCTCCCTTTTCCATTCTTTTCTGCAACACGAGATTTCGCCAGAAGGCAATGTACGAATCGAAAATGATCTGATAGAATCGTTTAATCTATCGGACAAAATTTATGTCTGTTATTTGCTGCCAATTTGTTTTGTTTCACGAAAAAGAATTAGAACTCATTGGCTGGAATTATTAAAAAACCAGAATGTAATTTTAAGTTATTTTACATGAAGTTAATATTAAAACATTTAAGAGAACTTAAAAACTATAATACAGTGTCAAAAAGTATATTTATCTTTGTCATTTACTGCCACAATTGAGCAGCTGTGTGATCGAGATATTCTCTTATCTATATAAAGAAAAACTTCATCGATTTTGACAAGACTTGACCTCGTGTATTAGCAAGCTGCGTGCATCGAAGTTGCGTCAGAACGTTCCCCAGACAGTCGATCTGTTTATCCAAGGAGGATGAGCAAATATTATTCTATCGCCGACCCGGCCGATCGATTCGACATCGAAACGTTCGAAACTTCGCAAAAGTTTCGCGACGGTGACGTGAAAAATGACACGGAACCGTCGGAAAACCGCATCGGATCAATTGATACATGCGGGACAGCTGCATTCTAAGATGGCTGCGTAGACACGTATTTATACGTGCCCCTATATTTGCTTTATTAAATTTTATTGCAAATAATTTGCAAACTAATATTTATTTCATCTCAAATTAATTTAATTATTTAAATTATTAAATATATATATATATGCCACGAGTCAAATTTTTTTAGACATACAAGACAGATTATTTATACAAGTATAACAAATGTAAATTATGTAGAATACATATATTATATAGAATGAACATGAAATAATTATCTGCAGTTATTAATATATAACATTATTAATTGTGAATCTTTTTTAATTTTGTGTGTAAAGATATATAAATAATATTTAATATTAAATATGTATACAATTTTATTTTATTCTTTAAATTTTATGTTATATATTATGTTATATATATATTGCAGAATATTGTATATGTATCGATTATTGATGACATCTTGCTGAATTTAGAAGACTTAACAGGCATAAACGCATCACGCATATATCGTGTATATAACATCGACTGTACGCCGATCGTGCGAGACGGTAGATCAATGAGGGATCATGGTAGCTAATATGGTCCTATTATTCAGAAACGGGCCGCTGTTGCATTACGATGCGACCACAAGGCCCCGCATGTCGTTGAGGCGCGTAATTAGAAACGGTTTGCCACATCAACGTTTATGAACACAAAGAACCCGTTCATCTAACACGCGATCGGCTGTTACGCTCGTCTTCGACCAGAAGCTAAAACGCAACGAGACGTTAAAAGTTTCTTCTAGAAAAGCACATAAGTACCTCAGTTATTTGTAGCGAATTTGCAGAAAATATCCTCTATTTTAAATCCGAAAATTTATTAAAAAATTATCTCTCTAAAATAAATTTGTATTTTAAATTTTATATTTATTTAAATTATTAGGAAAAAGAGTAATCTATTTATCGCATATCTTTATTATATCTTCTCGTACAACTTTTAATAACTTCTCCTCTATATAGGAAATTGACAATATATCTACAGTTTATTTTATTATTAGCAATATAAAATTGATAACAAAATTATTAAAATCGTTGACTGTTCTGCAAACATAAAATATACTTTTAAATTTTTTTATTGAGCAATTGCGTTGTAATTCTTAATAATAATAATTTAATTAATAAATTGTATAATAATTTATAGTCTTGAGACTTGAACTAGCGTCAAAAAATTTATTTGTTTTGTCACTTTCTTTTACAATCAATTAAAATATTCTTCCCTTATCTGTAATTAAATCAATTAATTGATCGCGGCGATCCTGTTTAATGTTAATGTAATATAAAAAATAACATATATTCTTTTTACAGTACAAAGGGTCTTGTTTACACGAAAATAAGTTTTTTTTTAAAGCAAGATTCAACATGGAGAACCCCCGTTTTTCTCGCTCCTTCTGCCGGGCCCGCAAATTACAACCGCGCGCGATTGTTCGGAAATCGCGCGACTGGAAGTGATTCGAGAAAAAAATTATTTCAAGAACAGAAAAGAATCCTGTGCGTGTGTGTTTGTGTGGCATCTGCGCGATGGGTTCCTTTTGGTCTTCTTCTTCGCTACCCTTGTCGACGGGTTGAGTTCACCGATTTTGAGTACGCCCTTCATTCGATTTCTCACGTTCGCATCACAGGTAACATTCAAAATGTAACATGCTGTCGATAATTTAAATCGCCATCAGAATGTGATATAATTGATGTATATTACAAATTATTCCAAATTCTTATTTGAATGATGAATCGTGGATTGATTTCTCTATAGCAAAGTTATAATATTTGTAAAATGCATACATATTACTTAAATATATATATAATACTTATAGAAATAATTTTTAATAAAAGCTGCTTTTCTTATGCAATACCTGCATGCCGCCACGAATTATCATTCATTAAATGCGCATGTCGCGATCACGCGTATATATAAGTAATGCATCCGGCATAGTCCGTAACAATAGGGCGAGGGCACAGCTGCACCTAATACGTTTCCATCGCGAACGATTGACATCGATTCACTTAGAGTAAATAAGACCCACCTTAATTCTGAACAGTATTTCGCGATCGAGGCAGGTGCGCGATGGAGTACTTCCACGACGGCAGGTGACGGTGTGTTTTGCTGCGGGATTTTAAAATTTTAATTGTATGAAAATCAATTTAACCGATAGCGCGCGCACGAGTAGGCTTACAGCTGCGGAGAAAATGTGCGTGCCTATATAGATATATGATTAACGAGAGATCAGATTAATGTCTATATTTTTACATCTTGTTCAATATTTTAGCTGAAATCTTATTAATTCTTAATTTTACATTTTTACATAGAAATATTTTTTATTTTATTTTAAGAAAATTTAAATTTGACAAACGATTTGAATAAAAAATTTCTATTTATCAATTAAAACTTTTTATTAATAGTTTATTAATTTGCTTAACATCGATAATAATCTTAACAAAGAAAAGCTTCTATAAAAAATGAGCGGAAACAACGTCGTCAGGTAGTAGAAAAATGTAAAGACTGCAGCGCGGATGATGAACATGTCATTTCGACAACAAGGCATCGATAATCGGTATAGGGCACGATAGGCATTTATTCGTACCCCAATATATAACGGGCGAGATGCTTCATCCGGTTGCGGCCTTAATCGTTTATGGTCGCTTTACTTCTATGTCGTTAAATTCGTTCTTTCTTTTTTCTTCTTTTCTCAAAACGCAGAGACCGTGTGATTCTTCTCCCTTGGGCTTCTCTTACATCAATGCGAGAGAAAGGCGTCCGTAAAAAAAAAAATGATGTAAGAGCAGTAACAGTCGCAATGGTACATATATGTATATGTCGCGTTTCTAAACCCCTGTTTTAATGAACGACGTAAGAGATATTTGAAAGATGATGTGCTTCGGAATACGAGACCTCAAGTAATTTAGTGGTTAGTGTAATAATAATGTCAATATTCTTGATGTCGCGTACGTCGTATAATAGTGACGTTCCTATTAATCATTGCATACGAGAGATTCAAATATTATAAATGATAATCTGTTAAATAGTATTAGTACGTTTATTTAGTATACTATTTAACATGCATATATACGCACATAAACATATACATAAAACAATATATTAAATGTGATTAAAGTAATAATCATAGATTTAATAATCTTATTGAGTTAAATACGAGGTTAAATAATAATATAGTCTATTCTAATAATTTTATAAATTATTTTAATTTAGTTGTTGTTATAATATTAGCATGAACAATACAGTTTATACAATACAATTTCCTCTGACAATAGGCTAATCTGTATTCCGGAAATTACATTGTAATGCTAGACAAACTTTTTTACCGGATATACGGGGGGGAGGAGCGGGGGAGAGGGCTGGAATTCACAGGGTGACTGGTACACGCGACCACCCGTCGACCGAAATTGCATATTCATGCACGTATACGCGACTCCCGTTCCTTTTATTTCGGAAATAATATAACAGCAGAGAGAGTGAGAGAGCGTGTTTCCGCGGTAAATCCTTGACAGGTGCTGGTCCTGATTCATACCCCGCTGCCACCGTATTAACCGCATTAATTGACCAAGGGTGCCGCGAACAATATCGACCGACCACAATCTATAAAACGGACTATCGTCTGAAATATCGCTTTAATTCAACGAATTGAGACAACCACGAATTAAAGATCACGCGGCGGTCTACTCGAATAAAGATTCAATATTGGCTTTAATTACACGATTGAAGCTTTAGAAATATCGGGGAGTAATATTTTTCTTTAGAGGAAAAAAGTTAGGTAATTATTATTTATTTGCTTAGATACAAATAATTATTTTAATATAAAAATTACATCAGAGGTTTGATGCCGCCAGAAAATAAAACTATATTGTGGAGTCGCATATTTATTTATATATATATATGATTGATTGAAAATACATGTAGATATATATATATATATATATATATATATATATATATATATAGATTATGAATTTATTTAATTATTTATATACTTATCATATTTCTCACATCCGTTCTCCCGCATTTATTAATTTACTTACTCGGAGTAATCTCGCACGTGTTCTGAAAAAAATTTTCCCTCTAGCGTTAATTTCATTAATTTAACGACAATGAAATATAACCGACAAATTAGGGAGACCTAGGGCGAATCACGGATGTTACGATCGGTAGACACAAGTGGTGCCTGAACTTTCTTATCATGCTTCCATCATGCTTAACGTGACCACGTGTGCGCTCATACATTGTTGAAACGTGTGGAGGGACGCACGGAACGGATTACTTTTTGAAAATAACATAATTAACGATGTATTCGCAACGTATCTAGTAATCTTCTTTTTACCCGTCGAAATGATTGTAAGCATCATAGCCTTCTCTCTTCTTTATCCCCTCAAGAGATTTTCATTACATGCTGCCGACGTAAAAGGATCATCTGACGGTTGTGATTGCGAACTCTAATTTGGGCTAAGAGCCTTCTGAAAAAAGTCTCATCAGTAATCCTCTGCCGGAGCCAAATTGATCCCTTAATAAGAAACACGGATTTATTCGCCAACAGGTTCTGTTGCACGTCAAGATTTGTGCATCAATCATGCATATATTCTTTCCGACTATAATAATAGGTGAATAATGACCGACGAGACGATAGAGTTTCGTCATCTTTTTTAATAGGGTTGTATTTTATTATTATGTTAAAGTATTCTATACCAACAACTGGAGCATATTTTTAATTCTTTTCGTAATTTTGCACGATTTGTGCAAATAATCTTCTTCGACTTGACACAAACTAATAAGAGGACATGTAGAAAATGATGAAATATAGTAATACATAATAATGATGATATTAAAACAGTCCTATACCATTGTCGCAAGATAGATATTACATTATTTATTGATTATATGGATATTATATACCTATATTATATATATATATAAATAACGCAATTTACAAGAATACCGCGTTTCGTTACACGCTTTCATAGATTTCCAACAGCAAATGTAATGTTACATGGTCATTAGTCGCAACAGCGTCTCGCAACGTCGAGAAACTCGCTTCTCATCTCCATTCTTCGTCGTCTAGACACTCGAGTGGGGGACTAGGGAAGAGAAGATGTGTCTCCTCTTCACGGTCCCTCCGTTGTCCGCAAAGCCTAATTTCGGAAAAGGGTTCCGCCGCCGTCCAAACGGGGCCCGAAACGGTTTTGTGCGCTGCCGCGAGAGAGAGAAAAAGAAAGCGAGAAAGAACCCGAAAAGGAAAGAGCATCATATTCGCATGGGGCTTGTTTTCAAATACTGTCCTGGCCTTAGAGATACCATCGACCCCTTTCGTACGAGCTTTTCACGTTCCTCGGAAGTCCGAAGGGCCCCGTGGGCCAAGCTCGAGGGCACAAAGGGGTCATCTCCCTTCCCCAAAGTCGATTCGAAGGACTAATTTTCTAAAACGATCCGTAGAGGTGCGATCATCTGATGTACAAATATATTTTCATACCACGCGTGACTAGGCACGAATGAACATCAGTGTTTGCCGTTTGTCAACCTCACCAATGAAATCTCTCTCTTAAACTTGCACAGGTAGCAAATCTTTAGTGTCATTAGTGACAGGATGCGTAACATGGAAACATTGCACGTGTGAGAAATCAGTTTGACCACTCGGAGAATAGAAATGAGATCCATTCGTGTGATAATCGTATAATAAATCCCTGCATATTTGATATATATTTTATTTGGTATATATTTTAATGTCACAATACTTATTAATGCGAGAACGTATTACGTAGAACGTAATAATCTATTATCGTAAAATTATATAACTTGGCTTAAGGAGGCTCTTACCTCGATCATAATATGACAGATCTTTATGAAATTAATATATGTTGTAAAGTGAACCACAACGGACCGATGCCCAAAACTTGAGCATAGGTTGACGATAAAAACTGTAAAAATATCAGTATTGAAATTCGCATTTTTAACACAGGGCATATGGTAAACACTAAAATTTTTACCGGAAGTGATGTATTTTCTTGGCAAGTTTGCGAGCCAGGTAAACAAAAAACTAAGGAATTGTAGTTAAAATAATAATCTTTCTAATGATAAGAAGAAAACTTGGTGTTGACGATAAGTTATAAAAGATATTGTAGTTTTAATATGACGTACGACAGGTTAGGCGAATGATCTTCCGAGTGTCAAAATCGCGCGAAGTTTCTAACCTCACTTGCACATGTCTTTTCTCTGCGCTGTATGGTAGGGGCATAATTATTCTCTCGCGGATTGACAACCTTTATTTTCGAGAATTTTCCTTTCATTTTCCCTCTCAGCATTCTCAAGTTACATCTTTCTTTTGGCTCCATCTCTTTATCGCATCAATCGCTACAACGCTACACGGCTACACCTCACTTAGCTACACACTGCTGCAGACGACGTTGTAACACGCGCATGTTATTATTCTGCTCTTTAGCACTGACGTAGTCAACTGACTTATTGTATAAATTTTAATATTTACACTAATAGAACATATAACTTACTCTTACACTATGTAAAAATCATTATTTATTTTTTTATTTAATTTTCCGATAATTTTATAACCAATTATTAATGATAATTTTTCGGTTGCTACATTGATTAGAGCAGCCGGGTAAGAGCCTCCTTAAGAAGCTTTATATTGAAATTAATTAAAAATATTTTACTTCTTAGAAATTTTAAGCTTAGAAAGATAATCTCTTAATACAAACTCTGTACATACTTTAAATCTACTTCAAATTAATTCAAAAATAATATCTAGTTATTTACTTACACTGCTACCATAAATAATGGCCTCCCAATCTATTTTCTGCCAAAAATATATCGACATTAGTCTTATCACATACTATTAATCTATTTAGCTGAATGTTTGGTTAATGAAAAAAAAAAAATATATATATATATATATATATATATATATATATATTTATCCCAAAGAAGTTGAATATATATAATTATTAAACACATTTCTTTAAATATATATATACAGTGACATTGATTCTCTTTCAAGGCAAGATTTTGTTTTTACGATTAAGAATACTGTCGCGCATTTAAATCTTGCGCACGTCTGCTCCATCTGCTTTTGCGATCTCTCTTTCTGTCTCTCTCTTTCTCTCTCTGCCTTTTTCCGTATACCGCGGTTCTCTTCCACGGCGGCATGAATATTGAAGGAGACGGATAGCAGGGCTGCCTCTCATGGGAGTACGGTTGTACGCTACGCGTATGAGGATTCAGCTTCCGTTACGAAAATAAAGTACGAGTTGAACGAGAGCGACGGAGCGTGCGAGTTGACGGGACCGCACGACTGGAGAGAGAGAAAGCGTTTGATTGTGCTATTAATAAAAGCTGCCGGGATTCACCATTTAATCCTTAAATATTCACGAGGACTTACGGAATATATTTATCAGATGTTAAAATTATCGTCAGTAAAATTTCACTTATTTTATTTCGACGCAAATTAATGTAATTCATCAAGAAATAAAGGACCTTAATATAATTAATAATGTGCGAGGATAGTTTCTCAGGATAGTCAATTTGTTAAGTAAACTGTCATTAAAAAATTGCTATATTATATATTTAATATTTGTTGTCGCGTATATATATATATATATATATATATATACTTGTTTAATTTCTTAAATAATTTTAATAATAATATTAAATGATTTTCACAGATCGCTTTTTTTATAAATATTGTTTTTTTTTTACAACGATATATTATTTTTTATCTTGATTTTATTTTTGTTTCGAATTATTTGCAAGTTTCGCGAATTCTATTCCGGGAGGAAACTTTGGCTTCGCTCTTATCTGTTATAGTCTTATGCAGCTTTATATCGCATCCCGCTAGTTAGATTTAATTCTCTGGATGTGACGTTTATTTCCTGGGCTCCCGATATTTATGCTGTTTGCCATCTGGGAAATCGTGAGAATCGTACGTGGAATGCGAAGATATTCTCACCTCCAGAGAAAGAATTTATTTTTCACGACACTATCTCGCTTTAAAGAATACTGCAGCTCGAATATTTTCACGAAACCCCATCGCTCATCACACATAACTCCCTGAGCTATGTCGTCTTTAATCTTTGACAAATGTATAGAAGCTTGGAAATTTTTACATATTATTTCTTCTTAACAAAATACCCAAAAATACTGAACACAAACAATGGCAAAAAACAATCCATTTCTTCAAATAAAAAAATTTAAAAAATTTTGAATTTGAATATGAAAATTTCAAAATACGACTTCTCTCAAACTGAAATGTCGAACATTTCTGAACACCGACAGTATCCAAATTATGGACTAAAGAAATTCTAATAAAGTTGGAAATATACACAAAGTACGCAGAAGGAACAGTAGGGTGCAAAACTGCCTAAGAAGACCGATGATGGTACACATGTGAAAATTCTATTTAAAGTGACAGAACTTTTGTTACATTTCGGAAAGAAAATTGAAGGAGACGCTGATAAATAAAACCGCCCCCTCATCGTTCCCTCGCGACGGCAGTTAAGGGTGGTCCTTAACGGCGGAAGGACGACAGGATGATGGGAGGAAGTGTGTGAAAGGAAGCAAGGTCCCAGGACGGTCCAGTATCGCTACAGGAGGTCCGCCGTATTGGGCCCGATAACGAGCATGCATTCTCGAATCAAGTCCCGCATTGTCATCCCGTATTCATCGTGTATCATAATACGATACATCGGCGAGTATTCATCGCCAGTGTAACGCATTATCCTGGCCGCATTATTATGTGCGAATCCGCCGTACACAATCCTGTCGTTTATCCTTTCTGCCTTCCTCTTTCCTGCCCTTCTTTTTGCCTTCCGCGCCTCTTTCGCTCGAGTAAGTGAAAGCATCTGGGCTCGGTACTGCTGCCCTGGGCCCTGGGAGGAAACAGGACTCGTAATTGAAACGATATAGTTGAAAGAAGTCGTATATACACGGCTGTATATGATAGCTGAAACAAAAGCGTTGTTTTTAAAAAGGAATGCTTCAAGTTTCTATGTAATCTTGCAGAACGCTCGGAGGTTACAGCCTCATTAAAAGTTAACGCGTCAGTAGTCGCTTTTACAAAGATTATGATCAAAGTTTTTATATTGTGTAAAAGCAGCCTTCTTATAATCGATTTGCACTTTTTATTTCACATAAATAATTCTTTCATATTTGGTACTATTTAGAAAAGTTAGTCAATTAGTAACATAAAACTAACTGCATTGAAATAATAAAAAGAACCTTCGTCAATGTTTCATATTTCTATTGCGTATTTACAGTACCTATATATATTTTTTTACGAACTATTATATATCTTTATAGAAAAATTATTGAGAACATTTTAATACAGAAATAATATTTTTCTTTTTATTGAAATAGTGTGTGACATACATATAATGTACATTTTGATATACGATAAAAATATTGCTGTGTAACTCGAGGCTTTCTCGTTACAAGAAAAGGGTTCCCATGTGAAGGTCGATCCATATTGCAGGATCGAGAAATTTTTTATTAGCTCAAAAAAGAAGTTCATTAGTCACCGGATAGTTATTTGTTACGTTGAATGATCGAGAATGCGCGCGGCTCCATTGTAGAGCGCCGATCGCGAATCAAGGTGTATCCCACAGTTCCCCGCAAAGTGAGCCGCGGACGATTGATCGACATATTAAGGGCAATGAACGAGCAACATTTCTTTGAATAGCCATATGGCACAACTTAATAAAAGGCTACCCAGCAACTGTCAGTTCTTGTCAGTTTGAGCTATATTATATTGATGTTTCACTTTATAAAAATGCTTTCGAGACAATTCTGTCAACTTTTTCGAACAAGAAATACTATTACACAATGCATACGAGTTATATTTCGCCTATGAATCTTTTGACCAATTCAAAATTTAATTTTTTGGGGAGAATATTGAGAGAAATTATATAATATATTGTATCAATTTTCTGTATTAAACATATTTTTAACGGTTATTTTTTCTTATAAATATTCCTGTAAATAACATAAGTTTCTTCGCGCGCGCGCGCACACACACACAAGTGTTGAACAGTACCTATATAATTTTCTACAAACGGATACTTAAATGTTAATACTATATTTTAAAATATAGAGTGAGTAAATAAATGGTTCCCGATCCCCATTAATGGGAATGGTCAATTTTCCTGGATACATTATTGTATTTTGCGTACTGATCGCCACTTTTACCGTATACGTTCACCGAAAAATACCAAATACCGTATGTCGTCTCGCGCCGTTAATATTCCGCTGGTGCACGGTTAAAAATGACGTCGGCGGGATAAGCGTGGACGATAAGGTGGCCCGTAATTAGCTTCTCGACATTACCGTGGCGAGTGCACTCCTCCCCCCGAGCGGTCCGCCGCCGAATGTGCCGCTGCGTTTGTGCCGCTCGCATTATGCACGTGTATGCACGCCCCCTCCCTTTGTGCCGAGGTGGTCACAACCCTTGACATATATTACGTAGCCTGCGCAACACCACGCGGAATACCATGAATGCGTAATTTACTTTTAACCGCTGACCGTGTTGGCCACCGTCGCCGCCCCCTACGGCCAAGGGGGGTCGACCGACGCGACGGCGGGTATAACGGAGTTCACGCTCTGTTAAACCAAAAGGGAGTGCCGCGTACCCCCGCGTGTACTTACCCGAATGTACGCCGGCCACGAAATTGCGCCACGTGTTGTAACTTTTCTACGCGACCCCCTTCACGATATTATCAATGCTTCGGTACAATACTTTGCTGTCGATACTAATCTATTTGACGCTTTAAAAACACTGGATGATTTCTTATCAATCGCGATGCATGCATTATTAATTATCACGCGATAGAGGACATGAATAAATCATCTTTTTTTTCTTTAGAGCAATAAGCCATCAAGATAATATCATTCATTATGATAACCATTTCAGGTTTTTCTTCGATATACTTTAAATTAAAAACGCTTTTCTGTTATCTCTCAAATTTACAGATTTTCATGAAAGTAAAAAATCTTAGCATTGATAATAATATCAGTAAATATTTAAAAGTATAAATATTTTTCGCTCGTCATTAAATCCGAAATTTATATTTTACTTAATATTAATATAATATATAAAAAATAATAGCATATAAATTGTGCATACAATTATATTATTATCTAACAATTTTCAAGATTTTTTATAATAATATCAATTTTTAATATTTGTGATTTTTGAACGGTAGATACTTATAGTCACAAATTTTAGGGGTATAAATTTGCTAGCAAAAAATACGCGACGACAGGATTTTTACTAGGGCATAAGATAATGCGTAAAATTATTCTCGTTCTGTCATCTCGCGTCTATGCAAAAGAAACGAAATGTTAAAGAGAAAAAGAAGTTTAAAGCGGCGGTGCATCTCTCCGGACGAGACACCGCTTTCTCCACCACTAATTGGCGGGAATGACGTATGACACTTCTAATTGACCGAACGAGGGGTGAACCGAAAGATAGAGCGTTACTCCTCACCCTTCGTCGGAGAGATTTTTCAGCTTTCCTCGCTTTTTCTTCTCGAGGAAAACAGTAACCGGAACGTTATCTGTGTTGGCCTTGTCCTCGATTTTGTGGACGCTTTTGTTTACCTCAAAAAATTAATTTTTAAAAGATTTCTCAACTTTTTATTACATATTGATTAGAAACTCAATTTATTGCTAATTTTTCATCATCAAATCTGAGTTAAAATAAGGTATATTAAGCTATCTGAGCCAAATTATTAGAAAACAAAAAATTTTATATGGAATTAATTTGCTAATTATTTGCTATTTTTTGCTTTTAAAAATAATTTTTTTGTTCCAGCTATTAAAAAGTTACGAAAGGCTGGATAGCTTATAAGCTATATTAAAATATATTAAAGCAAAATATAATAAAGCAAAAAATAGCAAATTAATTTTCCACTTTTAAAAAAGGCGTGTTAACTGAGTGAATTTCGTTTGTATCGAAAAATGGTCCTTGTAGAATCTTCCATCGCATCGTCAGATTTGGAGCGACCTGAATTATCCTTTATTTTTCCAAGTATCAGTAAGAAAGAGCTCTTGTTATCTACAGTTTGAGAAAAATATCTGAAATTTTTTCTTGTTTCTGAATTATAAACATAAACAATACAGATGCGCTTTTATCGTTGGATATATAATATTTATTGAAAGACGAAATTTATTTGCTCCTTTTTGTATTTCTTTTTCTTTCTCCTTTTCTCTCTCTTTATTTTTTTAACACATCATAACGATATTTTCATGTCCCTAAGAAGTTGCTATTATATTTTAACTCAAAGTTACATCTACCATTGATAATTTTTTAATAGCCACACATTATAAAAAGTTACAGACATTAAAAAGATTATTAAAACACTATTCTTGGCGAATAAAATATTATAAAATAAATTAACGTTTTTATATGTCACCTATTCTTCGCAATGAGAGAGTGCCATTGCAACTGTAACGACGAACCGACCGTTAGTGACCTGCCAAAATCATCGTCGACGCTCTCAGGCCCCCTTGTCCTTTTGATCGTCCTTAACGCGATGGCTTCACGGTGGCCGCGCAATGGTCACCTCGGCTTTCCACGCCGTGAATTCATCGTTCTTTGCCGAAATTTAAGGCGTCACGGTGCATTTGCACGTCGGTATTCCCCTCACGAGCTCGCGAGGAAAGGCAAATTCGAAAAGAGACTCACGACAAAAAGTCAGTCTGGAGCCTCTATCGATTTGTAACGTTTCTCAGCATCGGCGTCATGCGTGATCGCGACAAAAGGGACGTGTCATTAAAATTAATTTACAAAACATTCAGACCTTTTGATAAAAAAATGTATTAAGATTTATTAAAATATCCATTGTGTTGAAAATTCGTTAAATAATTTCTATTTTGTGCAATTGCAAAGATCGAACATAAATCTCGTCGATACTAGACTTACTTGCTGCTCGACAAGTAAGAACGACAAGTAAGCTAACTTGGCGTAAGACGCAATATGCACCCGATGCGTATCGAGTCGCTTCGTAACAGTCGCTTCATATACCGTAATAAAACGCGACAGACTTTACACGTTACTGACGGACGGCGCAAGGTGGTGACCGAAAGTCGTCCGACGACGAAGTGGCCATCCGGAGGATATGGAAATGTTATGGAAAATAGCCTAAACGGCATTTCCACGACGTTCCTCGCCGTACTCTCGCACATGTGTAAACGACTTTACTCGCCCATCGTTGGGTCATGGTGGTGAAGAAAACCGCAGATGCGGTTTCACGCGACCCTTCCTCGCGTTACAGAACGTTGGACATTCACCATGCAAGCCCCGCAAGCCCTCGAGTCCTCTCACGAACCTTTTGTTGTCTTGGTTTGTTTAATTCGAAACTCTCTCGAAGTCTCGCGGTAGATTGAAGAAACAAAAATAGCCGGGCACGCTTTGCAAATTAAATCCCGCGGGAGGAACGAGCGGTAAAGAAGAACAATTCCGTTTACATAAATAAAACATGAACGGGATCTTTTTCGGTTGATAGACGACACGCATCATCGTTGATCCGTTTTTCCGTCGTTATACAGAAAAGTAAAAATAACTCGAAATGAAAGGGTTGGGAAATTACATATAGAATTTGAAGGAAGGGGAAGTCACAACTTCTACAGAAATTTAAAATACTTTCGCAGACAACATTGACATCGATTGTGGCAACTTTGCAAGTTTTAATACGAAACTCAGGAACTAAATTTTAAGCCAAACCTTCCTAAAGTAAATTATAATTGCGATTCATCGGAGGTGATGAATTCGACTTTGCAGAGTTGGATCTCTACCAATTCTCCTCCTAATCCGTCTACTTTTCGTGAACGTTGTGACAGATTTATGCATATCCCCGTATGTCCTGTTTATATTCTCGCATATGTGTGTCCTGACTCAGCGTGCGCCACTGTGAACGCTGAGATTTTTAGGGGGATTACGAGTTCCTTGGCGATCGCGTAGCTCTCTAAGGAACGTGACAGAAAGGGAAAGAGAGAAAGAAGGTAACAAGAAGATCGAGCTGCGGGAGAACAAAAGTCGCCGGACGGCGACAACGACGACGGACGTCGTCGCGCGGGAACGACACGGCCCCGCGAGAAAACGCGCTCCAGGCCCGCCTAATAATTCTCCGCGGACGACGCGCGACGTGTACGTGTCACGGCGTCGCGACGCGCGCGTCCGTCTCGCCGTTGCTGGAACGGCGAGAGCTCGCGGGCTTATATCTCTTCTTTTTTTTTTTTTTTTTTTTTTTTTTTTTCGAGAAAACAAGACGATTCCCCCGAATACCGAAACGGGGAGATCCCGCACCGAAGAGCCGGGAAGAGTCTTGAGAGACGACTTTGCACTGTAAATCCCGGAGGTCTAAGGTCTAATCGAAAACGAGATACAGTTAGTCCGTTTCCTTCACGCGTTCTAGGAGGATATCTCTGAGTGGTCTGGATAAGAGATCAGAAAGATTATTTTAACACGTAGACATGTAGAAAACGTGCAAAACGTTCAAAAGTACAAGGGATAATGTAGAGATAAACAAGAACGTTACGACGAGAGTTGTGAACAGATGACTGATTTGCTCTACTTCATTTTAAGAGTACGTTCCTAATATGTTCCTAATCAAAGACAGTTTCATACAGATTCAACTGTGATTAGGTACGAATAATTAATTGTAATTGGCTTGACTTAGTTAATTTAGTTTTCTAACCAATAAAAGCTTTATTAGATATTACAGATTTAAATCCCCCATCACAGATTTCAGCAATTTATGCGCGATTGCTGGTTTGCGAAAGCAAACTTCGAATTCATTGGGACACCTGCTCCCAGGAAATCATTCTGCATGTAAAATGTTTCGACCTACAAGATTATTTGCATTTCCTGCGAAGAATAGACGAACTTAAACTGCTACCTCACCACGGAATTACGAGTCCGACGAATTTCGCGGAAGTGCAAACGGCACGATTGTTCTGAGCGATGATGGCGTTAAGTGTTCATTAATCGTCGCAGAATCGACCCACACGACGTCGCGGTTTATTATCGTCGAAATAATTCGGCTTTAAGCGGTTCCCAAAAGTAGCTGGCGGATTTTATTGAGGCAGGCATCAAGCGTGACTTTGGTCTCGTAAAAGCCTCATATAAAATCGCAGGACGATATAGCTGTTGCGTGATGTGTATATCCTCGCGCACCACTAACATCATTCCTATCTCTCGAAGTATACAGAACGGCTTCGAAATCACACGCTGTTAATTACGCAGAAGATTCGAACTTGAATGCATGATGGTCATTTTTGAATGGCCGATCGTATACTCTTTCTCACATTAATATTAAGTTTATATAATTAGTCTATCAATTATATTACATTAGATGTTAAATTTTTGTTGAAATAAGCTTCCCTAAATCTATCCGAAATATAAAATCTAGTTGTTCGCTTATTTCTTCGAAATGTAATAGAAATTTCTCAAAAAAAGATTTTAATTTAATTATTAATACTAAATAATTCCAGCGCGCTGTTCCATAGCATTACGCGGTAATGTTTGGCATCTAAACTCGTCACTCTTCTTCTTTCGTGTACATTAATGTCGAGAGGAAGAGTGCGTAACTTTGTGACGTTCCGCGGTATAGCGCGGTCAGCTGTCGGCACTCAGTCGTCCGGCTTTTAACGCACTTTCAACCGTTTCGCGCCGTAAAATTACCATCTCTTTTCTTCTTCCTATTTCTTCTGCATCCCTACGTCGCGATGGAAACGTCACGAGCGACGGTAACGGCAAAACGGAGTAGTTTGCTGCGCAATTTGCTTACGCCGACGGAATCGCATTTGCGCATTCTAATTTTACAAGCGTCAATCTCACGTAATTGAAAACAGCGTTAGATTTTTTAGTTTATTTTTCCGGCCCCCGCGTCGCTAAAGTTGATAAACGCAACAAATGTGCGAAGATCCATCGATTAGGTACCGAAAAAAGAAGGATATAAGAGTTTTGAGATTAATACTATTGAGATTAAATTTATATTATAAATCAATTAAAAGTTTACGCAATAAAATATATACACACATGCATGTATATCTATTTATCCGTTAATATTGTTTCTATTTAAAAGTGTTTCGCTCTTGGGAGAAAAAGATTTCAAAACACTATTCTAGAAGATCCTAAAAATGTTTTTATTGTGTCGTAAAGTTTCTCTCGCTGGCGCAATCTCACCTTAACTCGCTGCATTATACTTTCGTACGAAAAGTCGTTCCAGAGAGTTGTCGTATCAATCATCTGGAATAGGAAGTAAAATTTCTCAGGGTTTGCACTATTTGATATTCGATATTGATCTGGTATTAGGAATCAGATCAGAGAGAGAGAGGGAGAGAGCCGATGGAGCCGACAATATCTGGGGTGTTAACAATGGATTATAAGGGATCAGAAACAACCTTTACCCAGTTTACAATTCAAGGGTGAGTTGATCATATTTTTTTCCCGAAGGGCACACATTTTCTCGCGACTTTAATATTTATACAAGTCGCCGCGGTTTCAATATTAATGGTGTGCCTTCCAGTCCTAACTTTCTATAAAAGAATTATGAGGTATTACTTTATTGACCCGCTAAACAAGCAAAGTTATAAAAAACTGAGTTTTTCTATGTGACTTTATTATGGGAAAAAAGACCAAGATTTTCGAAAGAATTAACTGTGCCCCCTTCTAATCTGACATTAGTGTCTCAACATGTTTAATAAATTACAGTTATTTGGAAGAGCATATAAAAACGCGATTGCAAATGTTATGACAGGATTGCAAACAGAGAGGGAATCAAAATAACATAAATCAAATAACAAATAAAAAATTACCAAAGAGATCCCTAATATTTAGAAATCTTTAGTTCTCTACTCTGTTATAAAAAATCTTTTAAAAATAGCAATTGTGACAATAATTTCTTTCTGTAATGATAAATAATATTCTTATTAAAATTATATGCTATAGAAAACCATTAATTTATTTAATTGGAACTTCTTTTGTCAAAACGCTAAGTTGGGGACAGCAGCTATATCAGTTAACAAGAAAAATGGATAACAAGATCCTTTCCTCAGCGTTTATTCTTTTCGGATCATTCTGAATGGCCCGACCCTGTATATCGAACATTGTGAAGGATACACGACACCCCTGTGTAACGGGATACCAGCCGCCGGTGAGAAGAGAAGGTCGAAGTGTGTGGTGGAGGAAGATGATGAAGAAGACTTGTGTTCTGGTTTATAAAAATTGCTGCTGGAACATATCCTTGAAAGTCGAAACCACGCGAGAACGCCGGCGCCCATACATCACCGCTAACACGCTAATATTTTATTAACACGTTGACACACACAAGAATATAATACGATAAATAATTTATTTATTTTTTTTATTATTATATTATTTTCTTTTTTCAAATTTCCATTGAGCTGTAAATTGATTTTCTAAGATGCTCCACGACGACTTTTGATCTTATATTAGATTATAAATAGTATCTAAGAAAGCTTAATCGAAACTGTACAAAAAAAAGGATTAATCCTTATATAAATAATTATTATTTTAATTATTATTCGTATATTAGATTTAGCTGTATAACAGACAGAGCCATATATTACACAAGTATGACGTTTTAATTTTTTTTCTTATGGAAGGATTTCTTGCACTCTATCCAATCGCTACGCAAATCTGCGGAGAACGTATAGCATTTAGAGTGACACCGACAAAAATAAGTCGATTGCCTCACCGCGCTCTGCGTGCGTTGCGGCGCATCTTAATAAAAGAGCGTGCACATACGTCCTTCCGCCTCTGAGGCCGCCGGTGGCCATTTAGAAACCAATGAGCTTCTAATGAAGGTGGAGCTTGCGACGGAAATCTCCACCTACTCTTAAAACGCTCTATTTCCCTCCGCTCGTCGGGCGACGAGCGACACAGCGCGAGCCGAGAGAGGATCGCGGAGAACGCGAGAGAACGAGAGAGAGGAAGAGAGAGTGTGAGAGAGAGAGAGAGAGAGAGAGAGAGAGAAAGAGAGAGAGAGAGAAAGAGAGATCGGAGGTGGAGAGCCGATGAGGACCTTTAAGTACGTCTTAACTCGGCCAAGTCAGTTGGCATCTCGCTGCCCGAGAGCAAAATGACGCCTTCGTTTTCGAGCGCGATCCCGCGATCGGACGAGCCCGATCGGCAGGTTGTAACGCCGCTGTAACTCCGCGACAGTGGAAATTACGGTCTCCGCAGTTTACGTCACGCTTAACGCAAATTGCGATCTATGACGGACGTGTATCGATCGTTTAAGTTCGGAAGTGAATAGAGAACTTTCAAGCCAAGTTTGCTTTATGAGATAAAAGTTGGTCCAGCGGAAGGTTGATGAGAAAACGTGAGGGAAAAGTGGGGTAGTAGTCGGCGGGTATCAGGTATATATGTCAGGAAATTTTATGATCGAAGTTATAGGAGGCATAAGACTAACGAACTTGATCAAAACTCGGTGTAGAAGTTGCGAGAGTATAAAATTACGTTGATTGGAAAGCGCCAATTGTGAAATGTCAACTGGTATCGTAAAACTCCGGAGTATCGGATATCTCGTGATTTTGCGCAGCAGTGAGAACGAGATTAATTTCTAATCGTTAAACTTGAATTTTTCGACGTATTTCCATAAATATACCGCAATCAAGACCCAAGCATTAATAAAGTACGACATCATTGTTTTTCAATTTTTATTACTTTATTTACTCGATTTTATCAGTATCTTGCTGACATAAGAATTAGCTAGGGAAAAGAAAGAAAAAAAAATATGTAGAACAATATATCCATAATCGGTGAGGAAAGCTGAGGTCAAATCATGATCGTCGTCGCGCGATAAAATGCCAATTGCCGGGTACCGTAGTTTAAGGGTTAATAAGTTTAATCGACACTCGATAAGAATTGCCTCAGCTAGGTCATTGATTGGCCTAGCATAAAATTCAAATACGTCACGAGATTTTCAGATTTTTTTCAAAAGTCAATTCTTTCTATACCTAGATAAAAATTCAGTTGTACACATATGTATTATAGGCATTTATATTGTTTATAATTTTTTATAAATATAACAATATTACTTATGTGCATTTGTATATTATAATTAATACTTATGTGTATTAGCAATACGCACAATATATCTAATTATTTGATCAGTAATATAAATGGCAAGAAAATAAAGAGGCAATCACATAAAAAATGGTCAATTCGGAAAAAAAATTCAATAAATATCAAAGATCCGTGTTCTAATAATTGGGGCAGTCGGGAACTTCTCTAGCTAGAAAAATCACCGCTCTAATTATTATTCGGGCGGTGAGGGAATTCGGAACCCCGGATGTGTATACCTAACGACGACCAGAAGCCCGTAACGAATTGTAATTGAATTGGGACGCGTGCGCGGATTTTAACCGCCTGATTACGCTCATAAATATCGAAATTAGCATATTTTCCGACAGCGAAAGAAGCCAGATGAATTTTACTTGAATATTGAATGAGACGCGCGTGACAAATCGAAAATTGGACGACGCATGTGTATTAACATGTACATATATCTTTATAAAATTACCGCCGTAAGTGCAATAAGGCATTCGCCTGTGACGAGAATAATTTACGACGACAATTCAATTCGTATTGCCGTGTTCTTGAGATTTTAGCGATAATTTTAGAACGATCGATCGCAGTCAATTAATAAAACGACAATTTATAATAAATGCAAAATGAAAAAAAATGTACGTTTATATAAGATATAATTTATTAACAGTGATGCCGGAGGCTTTATTCTTTTCTGTCGCACATGTTTTGTCAATCACTTTTCTCGTCGAATCGTTTTTATAGAAAACAGTCTGTAAAAAGTGTTAATTTTTTTTATTATTTTACTTCTAAGTAATAATTAAATTAAAATACGTTTTTCTTGCAACGTATTTGGGTTTAACGTAATAACTTTTCGATGTTTCTTATACACATTTTCTGTTATATTTTTACATTACAGAAGGTGCTTAAACTGCCAAGAACATATTTCATCGTGAGAACGATATTAAATTATTGTACTTTATCAACGGTGTTTACGTCTATATACTCGGTTAAATTTTGCAAGACAGATCTACTAAGAGAATTATTTATATACGGTTGAATTTCAAACAGTCTATACGAACACTTTGCAACCGCTGGCACGTGGCCCTAATTGCACCGTCACGCTCGAGCTCGAAAATGCTTTAATTAACATTTCCCGAGACAAATTACGCATAAACGTGCGGGTTCCGCACACTCACCGCCACAAATAATCGTCATCCTTTATCGATCACATACGTTAAATTAATAAAATCTTTTATCCGAAATCTTTCGTTAAAAGATTCAAAATTCTATAGTTCAACGTGTGCACATATATTTTTCTATTTCAATTTAAAGCAAATAATTACAACTGAGAAAAGTAGATGTAGATTGATTTAAGTTCTGAAAAAAGACTGTTTCAAGAAATTGAGTTGATTGTAGCGGATTGGAATTGCTTTGCACCAAATCATTATCATCTTGTTGCTTTTCTGCCTCGTTCAAATTACGAATAGACCTAGATTCTAATACGTCACACCTCTATTTAGCCACACTTAGTGCTAAATGCGGACGCCCAATTCCAAATTTTAATCTCCCGATACGAAGATTGCGCTCAGGGTCAACGTGAGATAAATAGCATTACCCGATTTAACGTTAAACGGTTAAACGTATGACGAGAATATGTGCTACAATCAAGCCAATTCGCAAAAAATATTACGGTAAAACACGACCATAATTCATAACGCTGATCGTTGTAATTTCGATGTCACATTTTATATAATAACGTCTCAGATGGAAAATGATCACAAATGCTGCAGATTGGTTCGCCAGAAATATAAAGAAGAGAAAAGAGAAGGAGATATTATTATTAAATCGTTAAAACGACTGACTTTTTAGATATGATTGAATAATCATGTGTGTTACGAGAATTTGTCATAAATTATTACATTATTATCATTAATATATTAATAATATTAATCTGTATTATCACGTATGAAAAAATATACTTGAGAAGAAAGACTCACTATATATATTGTAAACATATCTACCAAGAAAAATTAATAAATAAATTTATTATAAGAATTAAATTGATTATAAGAAATTGATTACCACACAGTTATATTTCCTTTTCTCTTTTTGTTTTAACAAAAAATATACAGCCATGTATAATGAATAAGCGAGAGTGACAGAAATTAGAGTCATCATATGGAAAATTACTGTCTTTTCGGACACATGTATAGGCTTAAAAAAGTCCCTTAAAACGTAACGCCGCAAGGTCCACCCTTTTATTATTATACATATGTTGAAAATTCGTTTGACATCGTGGTGGAACACCAGCACGTGGACATGCGATATCGCGCCTCTCACAATATTTACACTGTAAACCTATATCTCGCTTGAATATCATCCAAAGTAGAACGATACACAAATGTGCGTTTCACGGCACACATCTCAGATTCATCTCGCACACACGTCTCATACGTCTTATATCACGTCGCGAATTGGCTCGTCCAGATTATCTTCGTGCATTTTGAATTTCCACTACAATTCCGAGCCTCGCTAATATTAAGTTTCTGGCTGATATTTTGAGAATCCCGGCTGAATAATCATGTCGCGTGAAATTAAACCGCGAGTCTGGTCGCAGCTTCGAGACGGATTACATCGTGTTTCAACGGTGTATATAGCACGGTGCAATTTGGCGCTAATAATAGCAAAGTGACAATAGTAAAAATGTAACTTTATATTGTTAATTCGAGTATAATTGCAATGTATCAATATTTCAAGACATTCTATCTCGCAGGTGAGATTCTATCTCGCGAAATTGAGACGACGATGCTCGCGTCGACGCCGGTGATATAAATACGCGGGATGTGAAGGATGTGTTAAAAAATTAGGAAGACCCCGCGAGAGAAGAGCGGAGAACTTGGCAATGGTATTCGTATATTGATTGCCATGCCGACGTGAGGGAAGGTGCAGCGCCAAAAGAGAGCGCGGTGGTGAAGAAAAAAAATGTTAGCCGCGACGGACGCGGAGCAAGGCGCGAACAACGGCGGCGCGATAGTGTCGCAGCTCGCGAATTCGCACACTCCGCAGGATTTCACGGTCTCGCGCCTGCTGTCCACGCCGACGCACTCCTTGGGTAAGGAATACGAAAGTATGGTATTTTATAATTGTATATAAAACGGGACATTGTGTTTAATTATCTAGCAAATTGTTAATTAAACGTTCTCATAACGAAAGACTTTTTAATGAAAGTTTCTTGATACTAACTTGCGAATAAGAAAGTTATTGCTTTCTCTTATTTTCCATCGTTAATTATTCGAAAATAGCACTCGATATTATTACTTTGTATAACTAGAATCTCACTATAATTATAATTTTATGAAATTGTACGTATACTATAATACTCGCACAATTAATTTCAATGGAATTTTACGGAATATGGAAAATGCGTTACCAGCGCATGAGAACGCAGCATCTATTGCGAGTGATTTAATCGTGTCCCTTCGCATTTAATCCGCGGTTCACGACGCACTTGATTTCATCGAAATCGCGCGTTTCCAGTCATGCTGCTCGCATTATGCCGCTTTGATGAATGCCCAAGTATAGAGGAGTCATTCAAAGAATGGCCGCGGCTGTTAGCCGACCCGCGCGCGCGTTCCTTTTTTTCCCCCTTTTTCCTTTCTTTTTTTCGATGCAGGCCGCCGGTATCGCGAGCGGCATCTTCGAGACCGCCACGTTTCGCTGTGCGATAGAGAGACCATCGAGAAAAATAATTTCGCATTCTTCTCGCGCAGCAACGTTTTTACTCGCGCGAAAAGTATATGTATAACCGTAAGCGATCGAGATTGACGTTCGTTCTGCGCGAACGATATTTCTATTATGTCGAAAATAACAGGTTTCGATATTTTCCGTCGAATATAATTGAATGTGCACATTTCGAAAAGGGCGCATCTCTGAAAATTAAAATTTTTCAGGAACGAAAAAAAAATTGATTTAATTTTAAACCATTGTACCCAGTGATACAAAACTATACAATTTGCATTTTAGAGTCCAGTCATAATAGAATATGAAAGAAAAAATATTTTTAAGGTATTACATTATATGATTAGAGTGAATATTCGTGAAAAGACCTATATAAGCCAAAAAATGCGAGATGTGCTCTTTTCGAAATTGCACATTTAATTACAATAAAACACTGGAAACTTTTAAATCTCGAAAAGCAAATTATACAACCATTTAACGTGAATATACAATAGCAGAAATTATATAACAATCTAATGCTTAAAGATGCCTAATAGGAAAATATGCCACTCTTTATCAGGAAAATAAATGAACAAAGAAATTTACAGTTATATTTCGAAGACCGCATTGACGGTGAGATATCACTGACAATTGTTACGTTTCATAGATTGCAGCGAGACTTCTTCTGCTGCTGGAAACAGAAGACCCAGGAGAAGCAGAACGACCTTCTCGGCGCAACAGTTAGCCGCGTTGGAAAGGGTCTTCGAGAAAACGCACTATCCGGATGCCTTCGTCCGCGAGGAACTGGCGACTAGGGTGTCCTTATCGGAGGCCAGAGTGCAGGTAATGTAATGTAATGTAGTTGCATGCTCCACTATGGTAAAAAGTAAAAGCCGGGACAGATGTAAACGAAAGTTTTTCTTTTGATAAATAGATTTATAAATTTTTGAGAAATATATTGTATACGTATATCAAAAATCTATCTAGAAATTTGTAAGAAAATAATTGACTCCTTTCTTCTTTATATTTATTATTTCATTTAACATATATATATGTTTACAGTCTAATAAAAAATTCTGGTTTGTTTGACTTTTTATGTTCAATTTTACTTTAATATTTCTAATTTCTAATAATGCACAGTAAAAACTATATACTATCTATATAATAAATACATAAATTGTATTGCTTGAGAGCTGATCTCTTTAGATTATATTTCTACTTATGTCATATAAATAACGAAAGCGTGAATTGTGGATTGGTGCGAAGCAATTAACAAATCATTTCCTATAATCATTTCGAATGCTTATTTCGTCCGACAAATATTTGATGCATTGTCAATTTCTCTTGGTGCGTAATTTAGATTATATAAACACGTTTGTACCCCATAGTCTCATTTATTTTACTGGCTTTAAGAATCTAAATATATAATAGAAGTGTGTGAAAAAAGCTCATAACGTTGATTGTCTCGAGGAACATACAACTGAATTGAAATCCAGAAAATATTAGATAAACGGAAATAAAGAATCAAATTGGGATACATCGGGAAAGTGGATCATTCGCACATTGAAGTTCGATCTTTGTTCCACCCTTTGGTCGAGGATGATGGAACGCGGCGGAACGACAAACCGCCGCCTCGAGATGTTCACCAACCGGCTAGCCAATCAACCGAGCGACCGACCAACCCACAGAGGAACGAGCGGACCGCTCTTTGAAGCTGTCTTCCACTCGGTAACCGAGAAGACTAGCTGTCCGAGAAAGTATCACGACGTGCACACGTGTTAGGCTCTTGTACCGAACGTAACGCGTCGTCAGTAACACGAGGGAAAGAAAGATGAAGAAGAAGGGGAGGAGGAGGCGGCGGAAGGTGGAGGTCGCGGACAGCTAGGCAGAAAATCGGAGGAGACAGGTTGTCAGAGCGGCGAGAGAGATGGGGAGAAAGAGAGAAAGATAGAGAGCTATGATTAGCCGGACGGCGACGCGCGCTCCAGCATCTGCGCGCTCCGGCGTCGTGCGTCGAGCACGTGTTTGCGTCGCCGTCGCCGTCGCCAGCGGTCCATGCCGCGTACACGGTACACGCGTCTGTCTGCGTCGTCGGTACGCCTGCCAGGAGCCGTCACGCTGTCCCGTCTTCGGTCGGCGCGCCGCGTCCTTCCATCCCTCCGGCCCCGCCGCGCCGCCGCGTCTTCCCGCTCGAAGACGCGAGATTTTTGGAGTAACGCGAGACGAGAAGGCGCGTCAATAGCGCGAGAGAGCGTATCAACTGTTTCGCCGACGGTTTTTCGTTAGAAGAGGTGATTCTCTGAGAGCGGAGAGCGCGTTCTTCAAATCGAATTTATTTGTCTTGTGCAAGCTTGGTCTTCCTCGCGAGTGATGTCGGACGAGGAGCATTTGCGATAGAGTCGGGCCATGTCAGATCCATTAGATTTTCGCCGAAGATGTTCCTAAAAGGCGGCGTGGCCCTTTGAGTCGGATTTGTTTGAGTTATATTCTAAGACTTCAATTCGTGGAATTTATTTGAGAGACAGGCGTACGCTTTTGAGAGATTCGGAAGAAACTCGATGAAGAGCCCTAATCAGTGAAGCTAAATTAATAAATATATACTTACACGTTATATAGATGACTAAAATTAAGATCCGCAAATGAATAAACTACCATCGCAGAGACGTTGAAGCACGACTTTGAGGAGCGTTAATCTTTTGGGTCATTAAATTGAATTTATTTATTGTGAATTTACTGTAATGCGTATCCAGACACGTTTTCAGCAACAATTACGCCCCCAATTCTATAATTGATTCTTAAAAATTATGTTTTCTTATTGTCGCGATCATGCATAGAAGTATAAAATTGCAATATTACTCTAGGAATTCTCTCTAGTCCTTATTTTATTGAAATTTTTATTCATCCAATGAATTTAACACCCCAGTATCAAAAGAATAAAGCGCACAGTAATTTTAATGTGCTCCTTTCATTTTTTAAATATTTTGTTTTTCTCTTTTTTTAGAAAATATTGAGTAAAACTATATATACCTACGTATTGTCCTCAATTAGTAATAAATTATAGAACAATCAAAAATATGCAACATGTAATAAAATAATAACAATGACTTTTAATTGAGATGTAAAAATCCCAGGTGACCATTTATGCAAAAAAAAAATCAAACACCCGTTCTCCCGGGTTAAAAATAGCAGATATATCCCCTCTGGTTTTCTTCTTTTATTATCCCCCAATCGCGCATAAAAACATCGCACATAGAGAGTTCGTTTTATCATTTTTCATTCTTGTCAATCCCCAGAGGATTTCATCTAATAATCGACAGCGCAGCTAAAAGCACCGCCAGCAAAAGTACCACGTCGTTTTTTCTGTGCAGGTGTGGTTCCAGAATCGGCGGGCGAAGTTCCGACGGAACGAGCGGAGCTCGGCGATGAGCCGGGGCGTCTCCGCGGGCAGGGAGATGGAGGCCGCGCTACCGCTGCGCCCGATCAGGGTGTCGCATCCTCCGCAGCATCCGGCGGAGAGCAACGCGGAATCGTCGCAGGGCGCGGCTGCTACCACCCAAGTGACGGCGCAGTATTCTTACGGCGATTATTGGCGAGCGACGCCGCAGCATTACGCGGTGCAAACCGCCGCCGCGACCGCCGCCGGCTGCCACGGCTTCGCCGCGAACGGCGGCCTGGCGAACGTCGGCCTGCCGCCGTACCATCATCATCATCATCAGGCCGACATCCACCACGGCACCCTCGACGGTGCCGCCGTGAACGGTCTGAGCGCTCTGAGGCTGCGGGCGCATCCCTACGGCTCGACGTATCCAGCGATGCACGCGAGTATGTGACACCGTCCCTGGAAGTCGAGTCTCCGAGAACGCGAGAATGTAACGCTAAGTCTTTGAATATGTAATTTAGCTCGAGAGAATTTAAGCTTTTGAAATCGAGATCGAATTTACTTAAATCGCACACACAAAGAAATATTTTTATAAAAAAAAAATACCTATATGAAAAATGATCTTCTCTCCTCGAAGTTATAAGACTTAAGACGCGGCGCGAAACTGTTCCTTAGGAAGTATCCAGTTATAAATTCGTGCATTGAAGACTGGAATATTTATTACGATTTTATTAACTTTCTTCTCTCGCGGAACAGACCGTTCGAGTTACTCCAATATTCTGGAGATATGAAGTGACGTAGATATGTGAAGAATAATTTATTGGGATTTTTATAAAAGTGACCAGAGTTTATTCGAATCATTCAAACCAAAGATAAGCTTGACTGTTAAGAATAAATTTGAGATCGTAGTCAATTCAAGATGATCTCGCGCAGCATCTAGCATCCCTGGGGCTATGTGCAAAAAAGGTAATTCGGATATTCTACGAATTATCGCTGCAAACGTCCAACGTTGATCGTGTGCCTTACAACCAACGACGATGTTTAACTGATTAGATTAGGTTTAAGCTGTAAGTTCTGAACACACAGGGTAACAAGTAAATAAGTCATAGCGCTTCTTTTTCCCGTCGATACAGTAGCATATTAAGTTATATGCGGAAGTGTATTGGAATATTTTTAAGTACAGGATATACAGACGGCATTCTACACGGATTCGTGGCCTTATACAGATATATGTAGATGGTATAGACAACATCGTGTGCAATAAAAACATTGAGATCGGAGAACGTCTTCGGGTATGTTTTCTCATTGATATATACATATAGGTATATAATCAGAAAAGTACACAACATATAGATATATGTAACAAATACATGTATATATGTACACATATCGAAATATATATTGGCACAGGATTAGAATACAGTCAGCCGACGTATACATATTGATCGTTATCCGTATTTTGTGTCTCACTCAATGTATTATTCTCCCTCAGCAGGTACTATGGAGTTTTTTAAGCTCGTGGCACAAAATGTTGGTGTAATTAAAGGTAAAGTGCGAATAACGCAAGATCTCACGTTCATAAAGTGGTGATTAAAATTATTTTCTTTATTAATTCTTCTTTTAAGATTTTTTAGATTTTAGATATATTTTTTTTAACTTGGACAATATTTTACATGGAATAACTTGAACTTTACAGCTTAAAAAGATATATATTACCTGCCGAGGGTTAAATATCAACGACTACATCAATCATGTTGGACCATTTGATAATGATGTTATAATTTAACAAGACAAACATTCAAAAAACATCAAAAGGATACCTACAAGGTATCCAAAACGTTATAGCGTCTAAAAATGGACGCTTTTTCAACATTTTTACAACATTTTTCCCGACTTGTATTGCCTTGACGAGTATATCAACAACCTTGAAAAATTTCATCGAATATAAAATTCGAGATTTCCATCTTCATAAATTCATTTAAGGTCGATTGTTACGATTGTTATTTCCAACATATTTTTTATTATGTGCCTCAGTACTATACCGTTACTTGAACATTCTGCACAGCGTTACTCCAGTCGAGCTTGGACGGCACCAGATAAAAAGCCGGTGCGATCTTGCTTCCGCAGGGGCACTGACTGCCAGCGATCCAGCTGTACGCGCCGAGTTTTGTGTTACATTTAGGACAGTTCAATTTGCCCTCAACGTTATGCGTAATGTCGGGCATCCAGGCCAACGGTTCTACGAAGTAGATCTTGTCGCAGAGCTCGACTCGCGCCGAGTCGTCTCTCCTCTGGATCAATTTGTCATAGCTCTCGCCGTCCTTCAGGACGCTTTTGACGCTGATATGCCGCCAGATCTGCTTCTCGCGCGGTGCATGGGGCAAAATGTTGCTGGCGCTCGCCACGATGCGACGGCACTTCTTACAACGATAAACCGACGGCTCAGGACGCATGGTTGTCAGCGCGGGATCCGGCTTGATTAGGTCGACGCAGCTCTGGGGAAGAATGCGAGCTTTGCGCACCTTGTCGGCGGCGATCTGCAAACGATACATCTTGAACTGCACATTGGTACTGTCGACGCCGTAGTCCATGTTCTCGTAGAGCCGCAACTGCGCCACGAAGCCGGGGTTCGGCGCGACAAAGCGACGCTTCGATTTCACCACTTGGAGCGCATTCACGAAGCTCAACTTGCGCTTCTTCATGATGTACGCGATCACCAGGGTAGCGGATCGCGACACGCCGAAGTAACAATGCACCAGTACCCTGCCGTCAGAGTCGAGGGCACGGTCGATGAATTCGTAGGAGTCTTCGAAGTGCGTCAGCAGATCTTCTCGCGGCATATCCGTCATTTGAATATACTTTATGATTAAATTCGGAAGACGTTCCTGGATCTTTCTTGGCAACGGACATGAATCTATCGTTAATATACGAGTTATTCCAGCGTCCTTCAGCCAGTCAACATCTGTGGCAGCCGTCAGATTACCCAGGAACAAGCCCGGCTCGATCTCGTCAAAGCTGCACGGACCAGCATCAAAATCTTCTCTCGTTAACTTACTCTTGTCTCCCTTCGCCATACTCAGCACTCTGCAATCATGAGCGAAGCTGCGGAGGATATTTCTGAACCTAATCTTACCATTAGGATTGCTATCTACTTCATCGCATCCAAAATAGGTGGCGGATCAAATTATGACGCATTCCACATTGATAGATAACATTTAAATTGAAACAACTGGTACAGGAACGGAGAGTGGAAGTTGAAAAGGTGGAAGTACATTTTCGCTACATGTTTAGGTCCAATGGCACTTATTTAATTATTATTCTCTATTTACATATATCATCCTTATAAAGATAAACATATATAAATATATTACTGAACAAAATATAAACAGGATAAAACTTAGAGATCACTAAAATTAAACGTATGTTCAATAAGTAAAATGTCTGCGGTACACTAGCAGTTCGCAAGCAGATGCGGGCAGAATATTACAGTAGATTAGCATCAACCGCATCTGTATTACTCATTTCTGCTAGCAGAGCTCGCCGGTAGAGATTAAGCAAAATCTGTCTGATTTCGCGTAATCATTAAAAACGGAATATCATTTCCGCTATCAATTTGTTATCACAATAGGCTAACAGATTCCGTCAGATTTCTGCCGGCAAGATTTGTAGCAGACACTTTGCAAAATCTATTTTCGACAGATTTGACTAAAGATAAACCACAAGCAACACTAAACATGTGAGGGATGGATGAATTGGCTAATCGCGATAGACCAAGGGACACGATAAATTAATGGTATAAATTATAAAATAAACTTGCCTGGACAAAGAAAAGGTCATCCTTGTCGACAAAAGTATACAATACAGTAATAACGGCCATCAGATCTACTTTGGAGAGACATGCCTTGAAAAGAAGATTATGTCGTTCGACTTGCAACTCACTTGGTGCCTCGTGATTTCTATTAAAGTATCTCGAATAACAAAACGACACGCGCGCGATATTCCACCTGCTGCAGTCCGACGGGACTATTCAAAGAGGACGGCTTTCGCGATCACAATGATCACATCGTCTTCGAGAACTTTCGGGTCTACGCAAACGCAACGAGCCGGTGACGCTCAATTGCGAAATATCGCCGCTATCCAACATCCAACCAACGTTACTGTCATCGAAAATGTAAATAACAATTCTCAGAATCAGCTGTGCACCTCAACGATTCTCACATCGCGTCCCGTAGTGGCCGTAGTGCCGTACAGTGCCGTAGTTCGGTGCGTTCGGTCAGAAAGAAGTGGATGTATCGAAAAGTGGATGTATACATAGCACGGACATGGACCAAATTCTCATCGACAGCATCGAAAAGTGGATGTGACTCGTAGTTCCAATTTCTGAAAGTGGATGTGTGGCGCTACTGTACGGCCTGCAAAAGCGTTCCAAGAAAATCGCCGTCATTGCGCCTCTCATACTCTCATCCTTCTCTCTGGTTCGGTATATTCGAAGATAAACCCAGGCTGCTGCCAGTGAAAGAAGTGAAATTGGCAGTACTGAAAGTCACTGCGTTTCCATGTGCGATGACATCACGTGCCGGATAGAAGAGCAAATTACCATTGGGAGACTGCTAGAGCCACCTTTCCTTGCCTCTCGCCTCGCTGTACGTGCTGTGCTGCGCACGCGGAAAAAGTGAGGTTAGGTTAGGTTAAGGCGTGCGACGTCGTGCTGGACCAGCTGGAGACGGACGACCGCGCGTGAGGCCGTGTCTGCCGTGAGCGATGTCGAGCAAGGCCAGAAGCAGGAACGGCGACGCGATCGAGAATGGTGCGGCCGACGATGTCGCGACGAAGCTCGCGGACGTGGAGCTCGGCGAGGAGACGCCGAGCAAGAAGCTCACGCACAAGGAGAAGAAGAAGCTGAAGAAGCAGCAGGAGTACGAGCGGACGGTGGAGATGATGACGAGGGCGGGCGGACAGGGTCACAGCGAGCTCGAGTCCAATTTCACAATTTCGCAGAGCCAGACGCAGCAGCGCGGTAATCAGCAGCTGGACAACGCGGTTGATATTAAGGTGGAGAACTTCAGCATAGCGGCCAAGGGCAAGGAGCTCTTTACCAACGCCAGCTTGCTCATAGCGCAGGGCAGGCGGTACGGCCTCGTGGGACCGAACGGGTAGGCTCTTGCTTTGCTGCATCCAACAGGCTTCAGAGATCTCAGTTGTTACTATAAAACAAGCGTTACAAGTGGCAATTACATCTTACAAAACTTGAGAATTCCTTCTTAATCAATTATTCGCAATTTAAACAGACTTTGATTTTGTTATCGTACGTTGACGTTTGATTCTCTAACAAATTTGCTGAAAGGTATGCGTTTTTACCAGAGTTATGTATAAAAATATTCACCTGAATCTGAAAAATTCAGTGCATTATTTACATGTACAAAAATGTAGTGTGTAATCTTTATCCATCTCTATATACTTCATAAAACTTAAGAATTTTCTACTTATTCAAATATTTGCAATTTAAGCAGATTTCAAGTTTGCAATTGTACCTTGACATTTGATTCTCTAACAAATTTGCCGAAAAGTATGCATTTTTACCAGAGTTGTGTATCAAAGTATTCAACTGAGTCTGAAAAATTCAGTGTATTATAATTTACATGCATAAAAATTATAGTATCTAACCCTTAGGTCAAATATTTTATGGATTATCATAATATTAATAAATTTGCATATTATATATAATATATTATAGAAATTACATATTTTGTAAAAGAAGCAACGTTTCTTACCAACAGTATATCATTTTTTATATTCTTTTTTTATCTCAGTCACGGCAAAACTACCTTGCTTCGCCATATAGCCAACAGAGCCTTTAATATTCCGCCTACGATAGACGTTTTATATTGTGAACAAGAAGTTATAGCGGATGATACTCCGGCTGTAGAAGTAGTGCTCAAAGCTGATGTAAAGTGCACGGAGCTTCAAGCGGAATGCAAAAAGTTGGAGGAGTTGACAGAACAAGGGGATACCACTGTGCAGAACAGATTGCAAGAGGTAATTTAAATCATCGTTTTTATGAACTTCGAACTTTTTCTCTGAAAAATAATTGATAAGTTATAGGAAAAGATAATCTGTAATTTTATTATTCGTCAATTTCTCTTTCTATGTTTTCAACTTTATTTTCTTTTCGAAGAAGTTGTGACTGTTGAAAAATTGGACTAATACGATTTGTACGTTATTTTCAGGTGTACGATGAATTGAAGGTCATCGGAGCGGATTCGGCGGAGCCGCGAGCCAGGCGGATCCTCGCCGGTTTGGGATTCAATCGTGCAATGCAAAATCGCGCGACGAAGAACTTCTCTGGTGGTTGGCGAATGCGCGTTTCGCTGGCGAGAGCGCTCTTCTTGGAGCCCACGTTGTTGCTGTTGGACGAACCTACAAATCATTTAGATTTGAACGCGGTAATCTGGCTGGACAACTACTTACAAGCCTGGAAAAAGACTCTGCTAGTTGTATCGCATGACCAGAGTTTCTTGGACAATGTGTGCACGGACGTGATACATTTGGATCAGCAAAAGTTGTTCTATTACAAGGGAAATTATAGCATGTTTAAAAAGATGTACGAGCAAAAGAGAAAGGAAATGATAAAGGCGTATGAGAAGCAGGAAAAACGCTTGAAGGATCTCAAAGCGTCCGGGCAGAGTAAGAAGCAAGCTGAGAAGAGACAAAAAGAGGCGCTCACAAGGAAGCAAGAAAAGAATCGGACGAAGATGCAGAAACAGGAAGAGGATACCGGACCCACGGAACTGTTACAAAAGCCAAGGGAATACATAGTGAAATTCACTTTTCCAGATCCACCGCCGTTGCAACCTCCGATTCTTGGTCTGCAAAGTATGTAACTAGCTCTTCTATTTGCTCAATTATTCATCAAATTGCATTTGGTAGTTACTTGAGAAGAAAACCATCATCAATACGAAGTAACGTAACAAAAATATATAAGTTGTATATTTAATTTCTTGTAGATGTAACATTCTGTTACGAAGGACAGAAACCGTTGTTCATTGACGCGGATTTCGGTATAGACTTGAGTTCCCGAGTAGCAATACTAGGCCCCAATGGCGTCGGTAAATCTACCTTCCTGAAATTACTAATGAGTGACATAACGCCTCAGAAGGGAGAAGTTTCAAAGAATCATCGACTGGTAAGTGCAAGATAGCATGTGTTAAACGACTAAATCATGCTTTCTTTATTTTTCAAACATTTTTTAAATCTTTATTTTTAAACCTAAAGTAAATTTGTCGCCAACAATATAATAAACAATTAGACTTTTATTTCATCCGACTACGATTGAATCATCGTGACCTTAATCGTCAAGACGTTTAACGTTTAACGTACATCAATGGTCGAATTGTCACGATGATTATTTGCCAATTTTAGTCGGATGAAATGAAAGTCTAATTGTCTTTATTTTTAACTTCTTTTAATAACTATATATCGCATATAATCTGTTATTTTAAATTAATTTATGTCTTACAGAGGATAGGAAGGTTTGACCAGCATTCTGGCGAGCACTTAACTGCCGAAGAGACCCCGGCGGAATATCTAATGCGACTATTCGATCTTCCATATGAAAAGGCGCGTAAGCAACTGGGCACTTTCGGCCTCAGCTCTCACGCGCATACCATCAAGATGAAGGACTTGTCAGGCGGTCAAAAGGCGCGCGTTGCGTTGGCCGAGCTCTGTCTAAACGCGCCGGACGTGCTGATCCTGGACGAGCCGACCAACAATCTCGACATAGAGTCCATCGACGCCCTGGCGGACGCCATAAACGAGTATAAAGGTGGTGTTATCATCGTTTCGCACGACGAACGACTGATTCGAGATACGGAATGTTGTCTCTACGTGATCGAGAACCAACAGATTAACGCTATCGACGGCGATTTCGACGACTACAGAAAAGAACTGCTCGAGAGCCTGGGAGAGGTCATCAACAATCCCAGCATAGCTGCAAATGCTGCCGTTGAACAATAATCGTCGGCCAATTAGCGTAATTGACATCTTGGTGGCCTGTAATAATGTATGTAAAAGCGATAATTGGATTGCGATTGAAGCCTTCGTACGGATGCCCGTTTCTCCTAAGAGAGCGCCGGATCCAAATTTTGTATTATAAATACCGTGCAACCGAGTGTAAAAAATAAATTGTTACCAACATGGGGTTTGAGTCAATTTAAAAAAAAAAAAAATTAATCCAAGGTTATTCTTTTGTGTCAATGTAATTTATTAATTCTTTTTTAATTTCATCAAGATGTAAGGCTGCCTGATTGTTGCTGCTTTTTGCACCGTAAGGTTTTCTCTCGGTTTCCTCCAATAATCAGTTTTTATTCTTTGTAACTGAATTTTTTATCTCTTTTTCTCTAACGTCTAATTGTGTATATATTTTAAGTATGTACCAAAAGTAACAATATAGCTACAAATGACAGGATATGATGTAATAAGAGTACTTGCTAGAATATTATATGTATATAGCACGTGCCCAAAGTCATGATAAAAAGGTGCAACCATGATAAAAAGAGCTGTTCCTCGACTGCACTTCCCGTACTCCTCTTCTTTTCTCTCTAACGCTTAACATATAGCTATCTCATATCGAGTGCAAGACTTAGGCCATAGTGCAGCTACAGAACTGTATGTATGTACAGAACCGAGCACTTGTCGCCGAATCGCCCGAAGCCCGAATGGTACTAGGGAAGGCTCTGGAAGATTCGAATATAGGTTCGTTGTTCGTTCTACGGGCTCTTACATCCTGCATTGAAAAGTCTCTGGATCGTCTGGATACCTGCACCGGTTACATCCGTTGCATCCCGCTGTCGTGTAAAAATTTGTGACATTTGTTGCACAATTCAGTGACGCTCTAAAATCAACAATGGCAACAAAGGCCGACGAGGTGAATATTTATCGTTATTGTCAATTTTCTGTTATACTTTTTTTACACTTTATGCATATAAAATCCTATTTATGCTCATTTTTGGAAGAAAGAATAATTATAACCAAATTTTGACGTATTAAGATGATGCTATGATGCATAATTATTCACTTTCCGACACAATTGAGAAATTCTTCGGAATAATTTATATCCATAATATATGCATAAAAAAAAATGTTTTAAAAAATTTACTAATATATGAGTTGAAATTTTTAAGTATGAGAAGAAAGGCTTTTTGAAGGTTCTCGCAAATTAATTTAATTAATTAATCACATTTTTTTGCTGGATAAATTTTATCAAGCAGTATTTTTTCCCCACAGATGAGATTAGATATTGAGGAGCTCAACAGCTTACTCGAGAAGGCTAATAGACAACGAAACAAAGATACATTGATGCTGGAAATCAGGAAACTGCAAATGGCAATGACAAAGTTGGAACAGAAAGATACGTCTGTCAAGGTGACAGCGCCTTCACTCAATGCTGCCCAAAAGTGCTACGAGGTAAAATTGAACAACTATGGGTGGGACCAGACGAGCACGACAATGAAGATCTACATAACGCTCAACAACGTTCACCAGCTGCCCAAGGAAGCCATTGTCTGTGGCTTTACAGAGAGATCGCTGGATCTGCGCGTATTCGGTCTGGACAACAAAAATTATCACTTGCCGATCAATAATCTGTGCGCGGAGATCGACACCGAGAAGAGTACCTTTAAAGTGAAGACCGACATGGTCGTCGTGTTGCTCGCGAAAAAGATTGCCCGAGATTGGTCGCACGTCACGTTGGTGGAGAAGAGAATCAAGGATGCAAAGTCGCCGTCCATGCCCGAGCTGGGCGAGGATAACGATCCCAGCGCCAGTCTGATGAATCTCATGAAAAAGATGTATCAGGATGGCGACGATGAAATGAAGAAAACGATAGCGAAGGCGTGGACCGAGAACCAGGAGAAACAGAGAAACGGCGCGGCTTTGGACTTGTAATTTTGGTACCGATCTAGCTATGATCTAGATATGTTTTATGTATAACTTTTTTTTATACATTAGGCAAGTGTAATATAAATTTTAGAGGAACGCTCAGGTAATGAGAGTATAGAAAATCATACGGTTTATCTTTTCTTTGTTGTAAAGAGAGTAAATAAACGACATTGGTGTAACTATTAGTTAAGGTTTTCAAAGAAAATTTTTTTAAATCTAATTGCATAGTTAAAGAAAATAAAAATTTATATATCTAAATTTTGTAAGCATTTACACATGATTTATGAATATTTTTAAATTATAATACCAGCCTGACCGAAGATTTAGTTGTGAGAATCCACTTATCGGTCAAAGTTTCATGTTTATTAATGTTTTTAAAGAATTATATTTTAATTTTATTTAATTGTGAAATGTTTAATTTTTGGTGCCATGCTTATGATTGCGGATGAGTGTAAATAAATATCATTTTGTTGTTTAAGAAAAGTTACACCATTGTCACAGCACTGATATTGAACTATTGGGAAAAAATATATGCATATTGCGCTAATAATTGCTAAATACATGCATTTGCATTTTTGACGGATTATTATACATCTATTGTGTGTCATTGGAGGAATCAATAAAACAGCATGCTTCAATTAACTAAAATCAGGTATCTTTATTATCTGCTCTTGAACTTCGCAAACCATTCTTCAATTTACATCGTGATTGTTATCGATATAATATACAAAACATTCTTGATAAGCTCGATCAACCGTGGATCGCGCTTCGCAGATAAATAAAGGACTTGTATGACCTAGATGCAACAGTTCGTTGAATACTGTTTGCGATGTCGTTTAACGTTCATTAAGTGTTCAATCGAATACCATGGTCAATTGATTTATATTAATATTACATCATGACAAATGCACAGCCCAAGTACAAAACTCTTTGGAATATAAGTAATAAGCTACGCTAGTTTTACATAACGTTCTCTCATAAAACGATCGAGACATTTGCAGTTAAAAAAAAACCTCAAATCTACAGTTCCGCGTCTACTAAGGTAAGAATGGAATGATGCGTTGCCTATGAAACTATCATGTGTTTTTTTGCAAATTGGCACTGAGACGATAAATCTTTGATGGACGACGTTCTGGTTAAATGTAGTAGCATCGTTAAGATGTTTTTAAGTAATTTACAACGAATCACAGATGTTCCTTACGTATCTGCAATTAATCGCTTTTACATAATTAAGCAGCACATGCTGATAAATCGATAATGAAACTTATGCTATTCTCGAGAAGAAGGATAGACGTCGACACATTACTTGAAGATTCGAAAAAGAAAGTTTTTTTTCTTTTAGTTTCTAAGTTGCAAAAACTTCACTCCAAATTGTCTATTTTTATTTATGCACGAAACATTATTCGATTATACTAGAAATCGTATGTTAAACGCAGCGTTAACAGCGTACGATTGAAAATTGTGCGTTTTTTTTAATCAATCAGGAAGAGATAACACTCTAACGCGACCGATTCGCGCGTTCGAAAGTGTTCCGTTTACTTGATTGCAACTATGATCGATTAACACGAGATCTCGGAATTTTCCAAATGGCATTCTTCATAAATTACGTTTCTTTATCGGATGTCGATGTCGCGATGCTTTCACGTATTGATACGTTGTTATCGAAATTGACGTCCGAAACGTCTTTTTGACTAACAAGTATCTGATAAACAAGATTATATATATATTTCGCAATGGCCACATATCTCGATTCATTTTGGTCATGATATAAAAATATTCCTGCAGCTTAATCATCTCTCATGACGAATATCTCATATAATAATATAGTAACATATAACAGCCGCGAGAAGAGTGTACGCGAAGTCTTAATCTAAAAACGATTCTTAAAAGGATACATGTTTCGTTAAATGAGCCGTTCACATTCTTAAAGTAACACAACTCAATTCGTGTTACGCATTTAAAAATAACCAGCCGGTTAGGATCGTGTGCGATCACGTTAATGTGAATCGCGTAGCACGGAAATTCAAAGAATTTTATAAAAAGAATTTATAAACAAGATTAATACTTTTCCGAATAGATTAACATACATATAATATGGACATAACACTGTCGTAACATAAATTTTGAAATTTGATCGATTTTTGTATATATAGATCGCTCGTGTGTGACTTTTTGAATGCGTTGTAGAACATTCGACTGATCAGGGGTAATTGAAATCTTAAAATATCTGTATTTGTATATCCCAGAGAGCAAAACACCTGTCATATTTACGAAATATGTGCGTAAACTCGTGACGAGTGTTTGCGCGAATAGCATGTAAAGCTGCAATGCGCCCGCAAATGCGCTCCCCCGCTCAGCGTCAATATTACACCTTGACCATTGGTTTAAAGAACACATCGACACTCTATCTTATGTGTTTTACGCAACTCGATCTTAACTTTATTTATTATGTATGACACTGAAGAGATCTAAAAGTAAGACCGAAACGTTTGTAATTTGTATGTCATATTAAAGTTTTTTTTTTCATGTTTAAGTACGCAATGTTTGTGGTAACAATACATATAAATTGTTTTCAGCAATAGGTTTGCATATTTTTGCACACTCGTTTTGCTATCTGGGACACTTAAGCAGAAGTTTTCTATTTGAATATACCCATTTAAAAATTACAGGAAGCTGTTGAAAGTCAATGCGAAAGTGCACTACTCTCACTTTAACAGCTAAACAAAAACGATTATAGCATATTGTTCGGATTGTGCTATCGTATGACCGTTGCAGCTTATAAGAAAATTTATATTTGATGCAGAACGTAAACGGTACCACAGTGCGGAAGTCGCGCAAACGATTGAATGATCATATGTTGATCGTTATAACGTACGCGATAGCTAGAATTTGCGGCTGGTGAGCAAGCGTTTATGATTCTGCAACAAACTCATTCGTTTTTTTCTTTATAATATCGGAAACCGAGACACGTGCCAGTGAATATATTTGTGGTAGCATATATATTCTGAAGCAATGACTCTTGGAAGAAAAATATCAGCGTAGTTTGCGTAATACTTTTTTTTTTGTCAACTAGATTTTTAATTGTCAGCTATCATTGTGGTGCTAGTTACATTAAACTGCTGCGACAAGTTATTAACAGAAAAGCATCACGTAAACTACGCTAAACTGAACACAATTTGGAAAGTAAAGTAAAAGAAGATATTACCTTAATTATAGGATATCGCATTTCGTCCATATTACGAGTATTATTTAAACGTGCAGTAGATCATTCGAGGAATGTCCAAGGATTAAAATTTAATGTCGAAAAGATTACCACCCCAGGGAGCAATATGACGTGTCTAAAGACGTCTTAATGACGTTCTCTAACGTCATTAAGACGGAATTAATACGTAATTTGACGTCACTCTGCTGCCTGGAACGCGCCGATCACGACTATTTTATCGCGATATCGCAATTATAACTAATCGCGAAACATATGTACACTGCAGCACAATGTGCTTCAAATTTAATACATTATCTTCCGATTAAAATATTATTTCTCTTATCATCTCGATTATGAACAATTATCTCGATGTACAATGACCAGTCAATCAACAACCGAAGTTAAATTTTACGAGGAAATATACATTCAGAAAATCACTCTGAAAGAACGTCGAAATTTTCTCCCTCTTTTAGACATTTAAAATTAAAGTGCATTTCTCCTATGATCATATGTATCTTAATCGCTTTACAGATAATCATACAGAAACGAGTGGAAGCATAAAACAGACGAGTGGGAATGTACAAGCGTATCTTATACATAGCAAAATATATCTAATGGAATTTAGTGCAAAGTTAAGTATAAACGTTAGTAATGTTTTCACAATTTATGCAAAAATGCATTATAATTAACGAATCATATTTACAACCCGTAACTCTATGAAAAATCATGATATACATATCGAAAGTTCTTCCTTTTCTTTTTCGCTCTCTTCGCGTTCACGATAAAGAGTATGTACCATATACTTCATGTATGCGGTTTCTTCAAGTTACGTCTAATTAATTAAGAAACGAGGTTTATAATTCTTCAGCGACGCATATAACTCTTCCGATTGTATACTTACTTTATCATGCGCATTTTTTTCCCTTTCGCTTTAAAACGCATATCTCTGAACTAAAACGTTCGTTCTATACGCAGCAATCAATTCGTCCAAACTTTCGTGTATCGCAAATGATGTATTGTACATCAACAATAAAAATTACTCGATAACTTAATTACGATTAGTGAAAAACCGTCTACGTTCTTGCGCGATTTACGCAATGAATAAAAAAAATTAAGAAAAAAGAAGAATGTAGACGGGTGTATCGTATGAAATCGCTATCCACTTTCTCTGGGTTTTGGAGAGACATATTAAAATATAAATTAAGATATTATATCATATTATCAATAATACAATAAGAGAACGTTAACAATCGGACGCTTAGTCTTTGGTTCCCGCGTGTGGAGGCTTATTCGCTAATACTTTTGTAAAGAAGTAAACTTGCTCGCTTATGTAAGACGAGCTCGTTCTCATTATAGTCCAATAATGATCATTCGATGTACGTCTTACCGGACAGAAAGGGACTGTTGAATCTCGCGACTCGTCGCGTGAAACACCTCACTCATGGCGCTTCGCGTTTTTTCTATTAATTCTTCCACGTTGTCCGTACTGAGTCCCTCGGTTGAGATGGGCGGCAATGTCGTCACGAGGATGTGTCCTTTAATTAAGTCGATTTTAAACTACTTCTGATAATCTCGTGCAATTTTCAAGTAATTAAAGAAATTATTTTCACAGGTCTCTTTCTAGAGGGGCAATTCTGTTATTCTATTATAAGTCATTGCTAAATTTTAATAATTAATTTTTTTCATACGATTTATCATTTATTAAAATGTAAATAAGGTCTTTGAAAATTGAAAATTTTTCAAATTAACAAAGTTATTACCGACCTATATACCTTTAAAATTTAATTCTTCAAGATTTAAAGTTTCTATATAAGAATTTCTTTTTTATTTTTTAAATATTTTTCGAGCTTCTGTATTTTTTGTAGCCTCACAATTACTTACCGGAGTCAAATCTTTTCTCTTCCGCGGATAAGAAATAATAAGAGGAGAATACAACTGGTAGTATGGGTAATTGCGACCTGATCGCGACGTGGAAGGCACCCTTCTTAAACGGATGTATCTCACCGGTGTTGTGCCTGGTGCCCTCGGGGAATATCCACAGCTTGATCTACAAAGCGTCGTGATGAAAAGCATATAATAGAAAGCGAATGGTGGCCAAACACGATTCACGCGCGACCTTCTTTTACCTTCTTCTCCGTGATCTCCTTCGTCGCGGTGTTGAGGGCGGATCGCGCTTTCTCGGAGTTCATTCTGTCGATGAAAATCAGGCCGCACAACCACGCGGCCAGGCCGACCGGCCATGCATAGAAGATTTCCTTCTTGGCAACGACGGTGCATTTGTCCATCACCGGCCAGAGATCGAACATCCCCAAAATGTCCAGTGAGCTCTGGTGGTTCGCCACGATTATACATGCCCTGTTCTTCTCCAAGTGCTCCCTTCCTCGCAGCTCCCATCGCAGACCTAGCAGACCACTTATGTGATGGCATAACGACGATGCCAGCCTGCAAGAAGAAAAAGAAAACATCTTTTAGCATAAATACAACTTAATGAAGCAACAATCGGGCATTTTTTTAATAATTTGAACGCCGACAAGAAAATAAACAGGAGAATCTTCCTAATTTTCGTCAAGTTCAAGCAGGTTTACAGATGCTATTTAACTTTTAATTGTATATTAATTGTGATAAAAGTATAATTAATATACATTTTTTTATAACAAATTAACTGTCTGAAGATAAAAGATGCTTAGTTTGTTCTTCAGATACTTATTTCAATTTTATCTTGCGCGTGTGTTATGAGATAAGATAAATGTTTATTTTATTTTTCGCTCGTCTAAACACGATTTCGTATATTATTAATAATCGCGTAGAAAATCATAATACAATCGTGCATAAAATGTGCAAACGATCATAATTTTTTTTTTTGCATTTTTGGAACACAACTGTATTTTTGCAAAAGAGTTACATCAGCCTTCTAAAGAATCCTACTTAAGAATATATAATTCATAGGCTGCGTTTGTTTTGGACGCTTTCGTGCTGAAAGCATCACTCCATCTTTTTTCAACATGTAATGAGCAATAAAGATAGACTGACGCTTTCAGCACGAAAGCGCTCAAAGCGAACGCAGCCATAATATGCAATTAAAATAAGTTAATATATGAATAAGTCAACACAAGAGAGATCACATTTCTGACCAAAGTTTTGAGAAAAAAAATAAATAATCCTTTAATAACACTAAGTGGTTAACTTTTTAAGTATAAATTATGGATGTCCAATGCTGATGCGGCATGTCTCTCTCTCTCTCTCTCTCTCTCTCTCTCTCTCTCTCTCTCTCTCTCTCTCTCTCTCTCTCTCTCTCTCTCTCTCTCTCTCTCTCTCTCTCTCTCTCTCTCTCTCTCTCTCTCTCACTCAATTTCAAAGATATGAGTCAAGGCGATAAAATACTTATCGAGAACCTTACTTATACCGTACGTATATTGAGCTCTTTAAATTCTTTAAGTGTTAAAAGGCTATTAGAGAAACTTTTTAGAACTTTATATGCAATAAATACTATGTATTTATTCTCTACCAAGATCGTTGATCGGTATATGCACCTATGATTCAGGGAACGAGGATCACGAGGATTTACGCGTTTTGAAAAATAAATGCCATTTTTCTGCCCTTTTTTTTCATTTTACATAGACATGGAAGATACAAAACAATTTGATGAAAAAAATAATTTTAACAAAACCGACATTAAACTAACTAGAAATAGAGCTATCGACACAATTCTGTTAAGGGATCATACTTGAAAAAAATTCAACTTTACAATAATTGGTGCTTTAAAGAGATTTATAAGTGTCAATAGTTGCTTTCCATTTATACATTAAAACTCAGATAATTCTCACTTGTGACGTCGTAACTCAGTTGAATGCACGTTCTTTTTGCATGCTGGCAAGTGAGATTCAACTGAGTTTTTATCCACAATCGAGACCGTGTGTTTTAATGAATCTATAATAGACTCACATTAAAAGTGAGGCTACGAATCTGTATTAATTGTTACGCGATAGCTTTGTCGCCAAAATAAGCAGGTAAGTGCAAAAAATGACTTATCTTACCTGAGTATAAAAATACTCACGTAACTGTGAGTGACTCAGCGATCACTTGAGTGTAAATGGAAAGCAATCGAAAGATTTCAAAATTTACTCTTTCCCCTCCTAAAGTTACTCCGCCTAATTAATAAATATTAATGCCGTTAGCGTGTATACGGATTTTAATACAATTAATTGATTTAAAATATTTAAACTTACATCTAGTGTTTTAAAAAATTTAAATGTCGCGATATATTGAAACGTTGCGTGGTTTTGAAAATCGTCCCTATTCTCTTTTCACTATAATTACTCCGTTTAATTAACAATCAGTTGCTATTTATATACACATATGTAAATTCTAATAGGTTCAATATTGATATTTGGACAGTACAAAGTGGTACAATTACCCAAAATGTTCGGATATTTCCAAGCGTACTGACAGCTGAGCTAGCAAAAATATTCAATGTCAACGAGCTAAATATAGCAGAGTCGTTACTGTCGGGAGTGTCGCTGATCCGAAGTGATCCCCGCCATCCCTCAATATAATTACTCTCACGCGCTTGGGCGACTTTTTCGCCACGGCTGGTCCCTACGTGGCGACGACTACGAGTATCGTCGCTCGTCGGACATTTGTCATTTTATTTGTGGCGGAGTGCTGCCATTGTTATGGGGGAAGCGGCTTATTTTCTCCAATACGCGACACACAGCTCCGTACGAGACAGCACAACAAGTTTAAATCCTAGCCCCCTGCTTCCCGTCTCCAGGAATTGTCGCCGCTCGACATCGCCGCGGTACTCGCAGCAACAACCACAAACACCGCGCCGGCACCACCACCACCATTATATATCATCACCGCCACCCACTGAACAAGCAGCGAGCGCCGGTCAATAAATTCTCCTGGCCGACCCGGCGGTCTCCGCCGCGACGCCTGTCCTGTCAAGCTCTGGAAAAAAACAAAAAGAGGCGCGAGAAGGTGGTGACTGCCGTAAATACTTACTTACGGGGCGAGAAATTAATCGGAGCTTTGGAGAACGGAGCGCGCGAGAGAGAAAGAGACAGAGAGAGAGAGAGAAAGAGAGAGAGAGAGAGAGAGAGAGAGAGAGAGAGAGACGAGTGGGCCGCGCGAGCGGTATGACGGCAACATAACAATATCGATCGATCGGCGGGTAGACACTGATGGTAGACTACTAACAGGAAATTCTTGACGTTGCCGGGCCGCAGCGAGATGACGGGCATGAGGAGGACCGCGTTCACCATCACGATGCCGTAGTAGATGAGGAACTTGAAGTAGTAGCGGAAGGTGCGGCTGGTCTCATACAGGAACGGCAGCACGAGGATGAAGCCGACGAGGATCACCTCGAAGCACGACGGAGGCATCTTCGGTTCGGCGCCCGCGAGGACGACGAATTCCCTGATGATGTGCGCGCGAACTCCTTCCGCTCTCCTCCCCCTGTGTTTTTCCGCCACTTCCTTTACTTTCGGCGACCCGCGACGATTATTATCTCGGCTCTCACGCAACCTTTTTATTATCGACGACCGCAGACGGGAGAGCTCGCTCGCCGCTTCCTCGACCCGGAGTGATAGAGAGAAAGAGAAAGAGAGAGAGAGAGAAAAAAAGAGAGCTTTGGCCCGGGGGGGAGGGGGGCTTTCGACGACGGGTGTCCCTTCGGACGGGAGCTCTGCCGCGACGTAACACGCTGCTGCGCAAGCGGAGCACTGCCGTTCCAGCCGTCCGCGCGGCGAACGTTAAATACAGGCCGCGCCGTTTGCCAAGGGGGAAAGAGAGACCCCCTCGGCGTGTTCTATTCTACCCCTACTGGCCGCGATCCCCGGCCCCGGCCTCGCGCGGCAAGCGGGGCCGCTAATTTTTTTCGTTGTTGAGGGCACGGTCATATGACACATTGAGGGGAGCAAACGTATGTATTTCACTAATAAATATTAAATATTGTTTCTGTACATATTGATATCGTCGAACGCGATAAACAAATGTGCTTCTCTAATATATCCATTTTTATCAATGCGGATTAACTCTAATCTCGATTTAACTTGCTTTTTATCTTCTTCTAGTTATAAGAATTGGAGTAAAGTAATTAATTAAGGAAGTTTAGGGAGAATAACGCGAAGGAACGTTTTCGCAAAATCAACTATACTTCGTCCTTAATTACTTTTGAACACTTAATTGTTAATGTTATGCAAATAATGACATCACCTGCAGCACAATAGCATGCAGCACAAATTATTGTTGCATTCAGCAAGAGCTGAGGTCAAAGTCAATATATTCTTTTTTTACCTGTATCTATTTTGCATATAGACGCTACAAAGTGCGCGCTATATTTATTCTCCCTAAACTTATTAACGTTTAATATTACACGAATGTCATAAATGTACATACATACACTGAAATCGTTGCCTGTTTTGTTGCAAAACAAAGATATTACTTTTATCCTCGCTTCTTCTGTTTAAAAATGGAACTGGCATTATTACATTATTTGCATATAAACGCTAAAAGAAATATACGTTTGCAGTTATTCACTCAAGAATTATATAATTATTTAATTAATTAAATATTGATAATTGATTAATATATTAAATTATGCATCCACTCTTAAGAAAAGGCATATGTTACTTGAGGTGAATAACTGCAGTTATTCATTCAAGTAACATGCCTTTTTTTAAGAGTGGATGCATAATTTAGCACCTTAGCTAAACTTCACACCCACAAATATTGATTGGAAAACCGACATTCCGATCGCACTTAATCATCAGAGATAAGACGGAAGAGAGGAATATATTGATTTTTCTTTGTTCAAATATTTTTCAGATGCGTATACGTATCCGCAATGATCAATCGTGATCACCTGATTTTTTTGTACATAAAACGATCATGAAGTTTCTTATTGACAGGTGTAAAAAAGATGACACGAAAATAGATCTTACATTTTTTTTATCTCTGCAGCAATTTATTTTACGTTTTAAATTATTCAAAAGAAGCGTATCTGGGGCGATGCGACGATAAACAGACCCCATACATATGTCAGCGCGAGAATCGTGTTTTAACAACTCATAAATGACAGCTGTTATTATATAGATTGATTTTCATTATCTTGATGCAGTTATTCACTCAAGTAACATGCCTTTTCTCAAGAGTGGATGCATAATTTAATATATTAATCAATTATCAATATTTAATTAATTAAGTAATTATATAATTCTTAATTGCACATTAGCTATACTTCACACCCACAAATATTGATTGGAAAAGCGACATTCCGATCGCACTTAACCATCAGATAAGACAGAAAAAGGGAATATATCGATTTTTCTTTGTTCAAATATTTTTCAGATGCGTACGTATCCGCATGGCATGTATGTATGTATATGCGTATACGTATCAGCAATGATATCAATCGTGATCACAGATTTTTTTGTACATAAAACGATCACGAAGTTTCTTGTTGACAGGTGTAAAAAAGATGACACGAAAATAGATCTTACATTTTTTTATCTCCAGTAATTAATTTTACATTTAAAATTTAAATTATTTAAAAGAAGCGTACCTAGCGCGATGTGGCGATAAACAGACGTTATATCTAGCCGTAATCTTTGGCTATGACTGTTCGATCAAATATTTCGAAAATAATTCGAGCATTGATAACGTAAGAAAGATTTGGAAATATTAATTGATGTCTGACACTGAACATTGTAAATATTGTGAAAATTACCAAAATATAAACATTATAATAAATATATAAACAAAGAAATCTAATATATATGCATATTATATATAACAATTATTTATATTTATTAGAAAAATATTTTGTCGATTTTTATACTCACGTATATTTCTTTCATTATAATAATTTATATAATTATTTTTAATTGGGAGACATTATAAGTACTATTTCATTTAGGCCTTTCGGCAAATGCAGATCTGAGACTGTAATATCAAAGACGATGACAATGATATCATGTAGGCGAGAAATATATCTTGACGGCTAGACCGTTTTTTTCTCCGATTATAAATTATAAATCTTGAAAGAGACACGCAAAAGACGAGAGCTATATCCCGCAACGGCAGTATAATCTAAGAAATAATAACTTGAAAATCGTTTCATAAGCCTAATTTTACATGGAAGAAGAACATTTAAGTGACATGACATTATACAAGATATTTAAAAAATGTTCTGATCTTTTTCTCTCATACATTCTCAGACATGTTCCTTGATTTTTTTATTGCCTGGATTGAATATTGAATGTACATGACATAATTGTATTGACATTTTCACTTCACAATAAATCTTTATATAAAGAGGAGAAGCAGTCAACGGACATGCCCATCAGATAAGAACACTTGTTATAACAATCTTGTTGTTTGTCATAGATCTTACCGAAAGGGGCCAACGGGCCTGTTCCCGAATTCGACATATAATTATTGATTAAAACGAGATAATCTGATAGCTGCCATCAAGCCTACAAGTCCATGAGCTCACAAATAGTTGATTAAAAAAAAAAATTTAGGCTACATAAAATAAAAATTATATGTTTATACCGAGCAAACTCTTTTAAACCAATAATTTAGGCAATTATGTGATAGAATGAATACGCTGTGGAAGATTCGAAAATAGAATTCACGTAGGAATACTTTACTACAAATATATACCTGACACATAAATACAAAATCGATACAAAAGAAGCCTAATAAACTTCAGGATGTCCGCTATGAAACCTTGCATGCTCTACGTGGCGTCTCTTTATATCTCCCTTAATGTTAAGTTGGTTTTACAAATATTGAAAGTTTACGAGCAAATTGCCTATATAAAAAAGAAAAAAATATATTGACATTGAAAGTTTTATTCGTGACGGCCCGAAAAGAGAATTGCTTCTTCACTGTTGCTTTATTCTTTATGTTGTCCAAGTATTTTAAAACGATAATAATACGAGTGCCTGAAGATAATCCAGGTCATTGACATTATTTTAAGCACATGCATTTGCTAATAGCGTCTACGCTCACATTACACAAATAATTTTCACGTTGATGCGAAAGAGGGTAAAAGAATACAACATTTCAAAGACGTCTGCGAAATTGAAGATACCGACAAAAATTTATTAATTTATTAATTAATTTATTTATAAATTTATTTATAGGAACTCCTTAAAGGTGCGTGTCCACCTGCGAGTAAGAACTCTCGAGAGCAAAAAGAGAGAAAGAGAAAGAGACTCTCGAGAGTATCTCTCTCTCTCTCTTTCTTTTTGCTCTCGAGAGTTCTTACTCTCATTGTCAGGTGGAGACGCACCATTAAAGCACGTTATATACGCATTGGCGCTCCTTGGGTGCATGGTTATAATATGCATATAGATATGCGCGCAAATTTGTCTGGATTGGCCCTTACAAATTGAACAGATTTACTAGATTTCGACAAATGAAATTGTAGCTTATATAGGGATTTTCTTCACTTTTGTAATTTTTATCTGAAAAAATTTATTATTCAACTTTTTTAATATTATTTCAAAATTTTTTTGACAAATTTTTGTCAACGGAACATTAAACACACTGAAAAAAAAAATGTAAACTGATTTTTACATTGGAACAATATAAAGGCTTGTTCGTTTTAGCTGAACTTTCTGCACAGTTCTTTCCTCTTTTATTTCTTTTCACGTTGAAGAGAAAAAGGAGAAAGATGAACTGTACAACAAGCTAATGTCTACTTCTACCAATATGGATTAACTTTAATCTCGGTTTACTTTTTTATATGCATATGTCATCGTATCAATATCTTTTTCTAATTCTTATAGAAATGGACACAAAACGAACAGGCCTTAAAACTGCACTCATTGTGCACCAGTGTTGCACCAGTGGGTCTGATCGCGTTGCTTGCACTTTTTGCACTCAGCATCTTCGCTTTCTCTCTCTCTCCAACGGCCGAATATTATATTTATCTCATTTCAAGTGCAAAAATGTTTGGGGATTTCAAGCAACGCGAACAAGCCGAGTGTTGCACCAGTTTTCCCAGTAGAAATGCGTCGGCAATCGGCAAGTTGCGGCGGCGAGGGGACTCGAGCCTCGAGGAGATAGGCCGATGTTGCTAGCCCTGCTTCACGTATTCGAAAGTTTTGAATAATCTCTAATCTCTACTTTTGCTATTCGCCGATCGCCAGATAAAGGAAGCTAGAAATCCCCGTCTTATCTACAATCCGCTTAAAACATGGTTGTAAATTTTTAAGCACATTTTTGTCTAATTTCCTCCCTCCCTCTCTCGACGTTGCACAGCGCAGTCTCGTTTCTCCTTTCGCGTCCTTCAAGAAGAATACGCTATACGCCATAGAGGTCTGCTGAAGTTTACATCGTCAGACCGCCATATACCGTTCTCGAAGTAGGTGGTAGGAGCAAAAAGAAGGTGGAAGGAAGGATCCGAGCAATCCGATATCCGATCCGAGATCCAAGGATATACGGCGATTGCGCGACCGGCAACGGCGGCTGGCGGCATCCGCGCGGCAGGTCGAAGACTCGGCACGTGAAATTGTACATTTTCATGGAGATACGTTGCCAGGTAAGACTAAACGGATAAAAAACTTCGCAGATAACATTAATATTTTCTCTCTTTGCTCGCGCGCTCGCGTTTCTTTTTTCCGTATACTTGAAGAAATCTTGGAATCTTTCCGTCTCAGCTACCGCCCTAACCTATTTCCAACAGCGTGCGTCCGACCCACGCGTGATTCGCGTGAACCTCGAGCCTCGCGGATACATTTGTCGCAAATCGCTAGAACCTGCGAAACGATATTTTAACGGAAGTTGCACGCGTGTTTTGCACGTTGCGCCGGTTGCGTCAGCTTTCTATGCAAGCCTTTGCGTTTGCGTGGAAAAGATATCGCAAACGTGTCCCAATTTTTTTTTTTTTTTTTTTTGCTTACCGTCTCGTTTCGCCTACACGTTTTCTCGTGCCTTCGAGAAGAACATCTTCCTTTGGCTTTTTGTAAATTTTTCCAACTCAATGAAATTCTAACGCATCCTCGATCTCCTGCTTTTTTGAGGTTAGATTATTTTTGCTTCTACTTTTTTTTTAATTTCGCATTATCTATAGGTATGCTCTTTCCTTTTTTTTTTTTTTCCACGTTAGAGAGAAAAAGAGAAAAGATAAACTGCGCAAGAAGCTCAGCTAAAACGAACAGGCCTATTGGCAAAGGTCTTTAAGGTAGTTCTCCGGTTCTTGTACTAGAGAAAATCAATTTTCTATAGATTTTCTTGAAACTGTGAATATACGTTAATTTAGGTGTGCTTTATGCGTGGTATAAACTTCGGTACCTCTTGCGGTATAAAAATCGAGATACCGAGCCTCCAAAGTTTCAATTTTTACCAAAATTTAGTAAAAGTTGAAACTTTGAGGCTCGGTATCTTGATTTTTTTATACCACAAAAGGTACTGAAGTTTATACCACGCATAAAGCACACCTAATTAACGTATATGTACAGTTTCAAGAAAATCTGTAGAAAATCGATTTTCTCTAGTACAAGAACCGGAGAACTACCTCAAGTACAAATAAATTATTTATATTCTGAAATTATACACACACGGGCTTTAAATTTTGCTAAATTTTATTGTAATTCCATTCTAATACATTTTTTTGTAAAAAAAAGTAATTTTATCGATAGAATATTAACTATAGAGATTAATATTTTTGAAATGACATTAATAATAGGGTCTACCGATAAAACATTTTTTATGTGAGATGGATTTTTGAGTCAAATTTGAAGCTCACAAGTTTCAGACGTGTAAGAAAAATTGAACACGTGGGAGGATAAATATCCAACGCATTTCTATTTACAGAATATTTCTTTTTATGAGAATTTTCTCACGTACGTTGTATTTTTTAATATAATTTTCATGCGCGCGCTTGTATTTTAATATATTTTATGCCCGTATGTGTGTACACTGATTCCTTAATTTTTTTTACTTGGTACATGGTATATGAAGTTATAGAATGGAATTCTGACACGAACTATAGATCGTGCGGGGGCCGGTTAAATCTGAGATTATGTAATATTAGACTTAAAACGATTTTATGTACATACATACACACATACATATGCAAGATCAGATTAGGGCCTTGGCACATAGAAAGACTCGAGAGGTGAAACGATAGCAGGAAGAGAAACGACAGTTTGGATTATCTACGGTTTACGTTAGGCCTAGGCTCCGCTCGCTTTGGGTGCTTTCGTGCTGAAAGAGCGTCTATCTTTATTGCTCCTTACATGTTGAAAAAGAATTGAGTGATGCTTTCAGCACGAAAGCGTTCAAAACGAACGCAGCCTCAGAGACTTCGTAATAAGAGACTGACCATAAGACGGCCAGTTTCGATTGGCCTGCCAGTTTTGGCTGCATTACGATATTCACTGTCGGTACTGCAAATCTATATTTTACGTCACGTACACTATAGATTTTCAGTACTGAAAGTTGCTGACAGTGAATTTCGAAATGCAGCCTTTGTCTAAAGCAAGAGAGAACAGAAAGAGATATAATAGAGAAAGAGAAAGCGATATGGTTATGCCTTAAATTCTTGACTGTGATTGGCTGATTCGTTTACCGTTTAAGTTTTTCAAGTGTTTCACGACCCTTACGAACCTTGCCTTATGTCTTCGATCATTCGACACGTGTGCCTCACAAGTATTTCACAAGTGAAAACTAAAACGATTGTTTTCGCTGCAATATATAGGCAGGGACCGTATTCTCGAGCCTGCCTTAATGATTTTCATATGTGACTTTCTATTTGAAAAGCATTGAATTTCGCATGCGAGTTTCATGAAAACGATTCGAGAATAGGGCCCCATGCAGATTATAAAAGTTTGCTATTATGTAATTCTGGGCTGCGTTCAGAAATTCGATCTGGGTAAGGGCCTTGGCACATAGAAAAAACTTAAGCAGTAAAACTGAAGCAGTAAGAAATCAACGTTAAGTTCTTGACTGTATTGGCTGATTTGCTTACTGCTTGAGTTTTTCTGCTTGTTTTTCTATGTGCCAAGGCCTTAACTCTAAGCTACAGTTCACATCACGCTACGCTATAGCATTAGAGTTACCTAGGTGCGCCTAGGCGTAATTCTTGAACGTACCCCTGTAGAATAACGCGCTAAAAAATTATATCAATTTTTTACCCTTTCGTATGATTGATAATTTACCAACAAGTGGGATTCAATTGACCACGTCGCTAATTGACTGATTTAAAATAAAGATATCTGATTGGCTGCCCCAGTGGACAAACTTTTTGCACCGGGGGGTTGTGGCTGTGACTAATCGCAACGTGGTCAAATGAGACGCTCCCTTTACCAACATATTTCTCTAAAATTTTATTAAATATAATATTTTATTTTATTTTATGAGCGTTTTGATTTTACGATAGAAGATGATAATAAGAGTTTTTTTTTTTTATAAATCCAAACAGAGATTTTTCAAAGATGAACAACGAGAAACTTGACGAGATCCGCCAGCTTATCCTGGCGTTATTGGTCTCCCGGAAAGGCGCCACAGCTGTACCGCTTCTAGAGAGAGACTATTATGATGCGGAGAACACCCGTATACCGTATCGTCAATTCGGTTATTCCAATTTAGTGGAATTTCTCCAAAGTTTCCCGGAACATTTCATTGTCGAGCAGTACAACGGCGGTCACTACGTACGCGGGATTCCGTCGGAGAAAAGTAGACACGTCAGCTCGTTGGTGTCACGCCAGAGGATGAGAGAGCCCCCGAGAGCCAGATACAACGGCCCACCCCGTTTTCGTCCGCCATTTAATCGGCGTCCTCATCATTACGCGAGGCCAGTTCAGGAATTTCACATCGCACCTGATATGTTATGTCAGCTTATGCAACATATCAAAGACCATCCAAACGGTGTGAGTCTGCAGGACGCTGTGACGATCGTACAGCGGTCAGTGTCAAACGTCAATATTACTGCACAGCAATTACGGGGGCAATTACAATTGCTGTCGCATCAGTTGCGCCTGGATGGCAACATGATTTTTCCGATATTGAGTAACGATTCGCACAACGCGGCCCAGCAGCAGCGTCCGATGGAAGAGCCACAGTTGCCGAGCAAATCACTGAGCGACTTGGAATCGCCTCCGACACCAACTGTATGTGCTGCCGGACAAGAGGATTACGAGAATTATATAGAGTATTTTAGTGATGACGATGATTTTCTGCCAGTTGATTCTGCCAGTAACTGTCAGAGGCGTGCAGAAACGAACGGGGAAATAAGTGATAGGGAAGCCTTTGCCATGATGAATGGCAACGGCAACACGGAAATGAGGACTGCCAACGTTGATGTATCCCAACTGATAAGTGATAGAATAAAGTTGCGACTGGAGGAACTGATGCGGAAACATCCGGACGGCATTTGGTGTGCCGAACTGCCAAACTTATACTTACGCGAGTACAAGGTGTGCCTGAATTATAGTCAGTTGGGCTTTGCCAGTGTGCGCGAATTCACGTCTTACCTGCCGCAAATCTTCTACATGACGCAGGTTAACAAGATGGGTGATTTCATGCTGTATAGCGCGGATAAGAGGCCAGTAGTTCCAGAGCCTATTGATATAGCGCCAACTTTGCGTAATGACGAGGATAATGCACCGATCCCAGCAGATGTTGTACGTACAAGTTATTTACTAGTATTTGTTTAGTGATATTTTTTAATTTAGAATTTGCCAGCAAAGTATATTTTCTTGTGGAAAGTACAAGCTAAGAGCGTTAACCTTTGGGGTGTCCAATTTTTATTTTAAATAATAGAAATCCTAATGGTATACTTAAGTACGAGGACAAATGAGTAGCAATTTTTTTAACATATAAAAATACATCTATAGTATTTTTTCAAAATGTCTTTTTTATATAATTCTTTAAACCATATAACAATACATCTATAATATTTTCTTTTCACATGTCTTTATATATAATGTTAATTAAATTAAATAATTAATTATTTCTTGTTGATTATTGTATAATGCTGGAAGGGTATTTAATATTTGTAATGCAACATGATAATTCAATTATTATAATAATCTATGTAATTTTACAGTCTCCTACCATTACCAGGAACTTCGCTCCTAATGACGTGATGAATTATGACGATAAGGTTGACAAAATATCGGTGGTTGAATTAAAACGCAACAGAAAATACTTGGGGGTATATGTTATAGAATTGTTTCATCCAAACTTTTTTTGGATACATCTTCGAGAAAATAGAAAACATTTTGAAAAAATGATGGATGAACTAACGTAAGTACATGTGCAGTTAACCAATCTTTGTAAATTTTTTTATTAATGTTGATAGTAAAATCTGAGTTATCGGAATTATCTTGCTTTTAGGGAGTTCTACGAGTGTAACAAAAGTAAATATACCATTGCCAAAATTGCCTTGAAAAAGGACCTAAATTGTGCGTGCATTTACAGCAATAGGTGGCACCGAGCGATCATTAGGAGTGTAAAACCAGATTTTAGAGTAACGGTTAGTATAAGTGTGGTATAAACTGCACTAAAGCAATAAAAAAGTAGAAACTTGCACATTGTTTCCTCGTAGTTTTTAATTGTGCAAGTAGAAACTTGCACATTGCTTCCTCATAGTTCCTAAGTGTGCAAGTTTTTATTTTATTCGAGGTATAATTATCGGTATTTATTTGTTTTGGCTTCCTCATAGAGGAAGCTTTGTTAGCAAAGGTTCTGATTTCACACTTAACTCTTTTGGGGACTGCGTAAATAATTATATACATTCACTAAAAAATACTAAAAATACTTGTCCACTTAAAAACTAAAACAATACTTTATCGATAAAAAAAATCAGCCCGATATTATAAATATTTGAGATAGCGATTTATTTTTAATTCTATTATATTTTCCAGTCTTTTCTACCCCTATTTCATATATAATTGGTTAAAATTTGGTTGATCAGATCAAGTTTTATAAAGCTTCTATGTATGTACAAATTCTTCGAAATTTCAAATGTGTGTAATACGAGATCTGATCAATCAAATTTTAATGAATTATATATGAAATATAGGGGTAGAAAAAACTGGAAAACATAATAAAATTAAAAATAAATCGCTATCTCAAATATTGAGAAAGCGGCAGCGTAAAACACATTTTTCAAAAAAAGGAAAATCTGCATAAAATCTATACCGGTAGACCGATTTCAATAAAATTTGAGGAGGACATACTTTCTATAATACTCTATTTGTGTGCAAAAATTCAAACTGGTATCTAAAAAATTGTAGAAGTAGATGCGTGTACAAAAATCCGTACACACACACACACACACACACATACATACATACTTCCGGACATTTTTTACTAATATGATTTTTCGACATTTTAGAACATTCTAAACCTATTTCCATCAAAATCTCGAAAAAAAAAATTTTCACCATTACAAAGCTTCCTCTATGAGGAAGCAAAACAAAATGATAAGTTTCCGACAAATAATGTTATTAATTTTTAGAAATTATATTGTGATATGCAATAATTATTTTTCAAAACAGGTATTCTTTTATGATTATGGTACTCTGAAGACATATTCACCCGAGGATGTATATTATTTGCATAAACAGTTTGCCTTTTTACCGGCACAAGCAATACCTTGCGGCTTATTTAAGGTTAAACCATGTGTTGGTGATCGCTGGAAAAGGAGCGTAGTTGAAAAATTCAGTGAAAAGATTGAGGATACTCTTCTAGCTGCAACCATAGTTACTATTGATCCTGAGGTAAGTTTTTCTATTTCTGAAAGTTAAAACATCAAAATGTTTTAATTCTTAATTTTGAATTATTTATTTTATAATTTTATTAATATCTTTGTTTTTGTTCGTAATATTTTTATAATTATTTTTGTTTGATATCTTTATTTTTTTATTTTTATTTTTGATATTAAAAGAACAATAGAAAATTACTTGCATCTTATTTTTTAGTCTCTAACATTGTGCAACTTAATATTATAAAATTGCAAAATTGTTATAAAATTATTTATCTGATTGTTTTCACAGCACAATTCCATGATGGTCATTTTGACCGATACAAGCGAAGAAGAGGATGTACGTATGAACGATTGGTTAGTGAATGAAAGACTAGCGCAAGTGGGTAAAACGGTGCGTATGTTAGACATAATATATTATATGACATGCGATAATATCAAATCTTCTAAGTCTATTAAGACATTTGGCAATAAATCGCGACATAGAAATAATTTGATATCGCGTGATGAGAGAACGCATAGATTATTCGATGTAAAAAGCGAAGATATCGAAAACAATACTGTCAAGTTCTTGCATAACGTCCCGAACAGCAAAAAAGTGTTCCTGCAAAGGGTATGCAGTAAATCGCTGGATGCTAAATCTTTGCATGACAAATCTTTGTCTGCTAAGTCTCTAAATGCTAAGTCTCCGGAGGCTTTGGATACTAGATCGCAGTCGAAAAATTATCCGCAAACTGGGCAGTCGACACCTACCGAAGTTCCATTGTTGGAAAAATTGAAAACGTTGAATCATAATCGGAAATCCGATTCTGAACCGAGCACTTCCACGTCCGGGACAAACACAGATGAAGATAATGCAAGACAAATCGATTCAAGTAGGAAAGTAAAATTGCAGAATAACAGTGAAATATATAACTTTTCCGGTTACATGGACTTCAGCATGAGAGATTCCGATGATGAAAATAATGATACGAAAGATTTTGGAACATTTAGGAGTTTGTATGGTGGACGTGGTTTGATGGAGCCCTTTGATTGGTCGGTAATAAGAGAGGAGAATAAAGCAACTGATACAGTACCTGATAATTTGGATATGTCAAGTAAAGAACATAAGAGCGACGTAGAAGATAAATCAGGCTCGCATAATCAGAGAAATGAGATACCTGGCGAACAATATTTTTTAAACATGACCCGTATGGAAGAGGAAATTTTCCTGTCTGAGGATAATATTTCTCAGCGATTTGACGATGTGTCCGGTTTTATAAAAACGATGAGAGACACGACAACACCCAACCAAATTGTCACAGTAAGGTTTAAACCAAACGATAAAATGAAGACATTGTATGATAGTGTTGAATCTGAAGATACATCGAAATCCAGTACAAATATCGTTGAATTCAATGACGTAACTTCTTCGAGGGAAATGAATCGGGAAGTAGACAGAAATGGCAAAGTATGCGAAACAAAGGCCAATCAGAAAATACAGGACGGAAATTCCAATACAGATTCGGAGTCAGTTTTTTCTAATACATCTAATAAAGATAACGTGAACAAAGAAATGTCTGGACGCAATACAAACAATTCCCTTGAGTCCAATACAAATAATAAAGCATGCATTCCTGGATACAAGAAGCTACTGGACAAATTAAGTCGCAAGTGGACAAACTCCAATTTCGTTGACTCAAGTGAATCTTCTAGCAGCGAGCAAATTCGATCGTCGTCTTACAGTGCCAATACATCCAACGATACCATTATATCATCAAACGACGAACAATCTAAGGCATCTAACTGTATGGATATAAATAATCGCATCAAGATAGACAGCTTGGTTAAGAAGTCAATGTCCGAGGAGTTGCCTAAAAAGTTAACATTAGATGAATCACACAATGATTCCACAGCAATAACTTTTTCATCCATAGAAACAGATTCTCTTGCTTCTTCTAACGTTGATGACATAAAGCAGCGTCAGTTGAATCAGTCCTTGGAAATTGATTCAATTGCTTCAAATGTTGATGACACGAAACAACATCAGTTGAATCAGTCTGATTCTATTCCTGTATCCTGTAACATTGGTGATTCAAAATATCAATTGCATGCGGCGGATCAGACGGCGTTGGACGTTCCGAAACTAATGCAACAGATGTTAAAGATCGTGAAAAATATACAGAATAATAACACTGAATTGGATTCTGACGATCTGACTTCTAGTCGAGAAAGTATTAATGACGATAAAAGTGACGAAAGTAAGAGGGATAATGAATCGATTAAATCGGATTTCGTATTCGAAACGTGCAAATCGATGAATGATGACGCGAACGTGACCGAAGTAGCATTTGCTCCGGTCGTCAATGACTGCGATGTAGAATCCGATGAGAGCGTATGGGATGTTTGTGCAGGATCTATTGAAGACTCAATTTCCTTTTTACATCGCGCACATAACATAAGCAACGCAATTAACTGAAATCTAGAACGATAAATTTGAAAATTTACGCCACGAGAGCGAATATTATACGCGCATAAATCATACGATCAGTTTTCTTATTATCTTTTTTTTTTTTACTTAAAAAATGCGTGTGAAATATTATATTATAATATAATTATAATCACACAAAATATATAAATCAGAATATATATGTATATGTGATCACTTATAACGTGATTTAAATGTTACCAATAATTATACAATTATTAATAATATACATGTTATCAGAATATTGAATTGTACTATTTCTAATATAATTTCTAATTGCCATTAAATATTATTAAAGTATTAATAATTATATAATTTTTTAAATGACATTGAACTACAGTTAATATATATTTATCTCTGTAACTATTTGGTTGAACTAGAATTGATATATATATATATATATATATATATATATATATATATATATATATATATATGTATATATATTTATTTCTGTAACTATTTTGTGATTATGTAATATATATTAGGATATCAGTTTAGTTTAATTTTGGGAAAAATTTGAACCTTGTATGATGTCGTCGTGGCTGTCATTCTATTACATTCTAATAAAGAATTTGGAGTCTGTAAAAAGTATGCGTGTGTGGAATTATTATACTAGTCAGTATAAAAACAATATGATCTCATAAAGTGATAATTTTTCCCGAATTATTACTTAAAGTTGCCTAATTTAATCGGTTGTTATACTTTGAGCTTCTTTAGATATTCAGAGATTGATTGATATCCGTATATTCATTTTTATTTTTTAAAATCCAAAATTTTACTACGACTTTATCAGACGTATCACTTTATTTGATCTTTTCCCTTTTGCTTTCGTCACTCAGGCTGATGCCGTCGACATGGCGAGCATAATGAGGTATGTGCGAAACAATTTGAACCAATTACCAACATATTGCTTCGCGGAGGAGAACCTGATGCCCGACAACTGCTGCAAAGCAACATCGACAGAGGAGACGTTCGAGGTACCTTTGGTTTCACCGAAATCAACGCTACATTATGACAGTCATCATCAGCAACAGCCAGTGAGACCGCCACCTGGTTTTCCGCCTCTCGGTGAACAACGCGTTCCGCCTAACTTATCATCGACAAACTTCCACAACGGTTATTCCTTCGCGAATGCGTCGAACGCTAAGGCGGTCTTTAACGACGCGGAGGCGACGACGAATCCGTTCCTGACTGACGAACTCATTTATAATGATGCCAAACAGATATACATGTCACTCTGGAATGAGACCAAGAATCTGCAGAGTAGCGTGGCTGATATCCTTTATGAGCCGCTGAAACCTTCACTCGCATTCAAGGATCTGATTCAGTTGAACAAAATTTTAACGATTACAAAGAAGGTTTTATTAGAACAAAAAAGTGATTGTTCCACTGGCACGAAAACTCCTTCAACGCCCAATCCTGCGAGCGGGACGACATTGAACGATGCTGGTTCCGCGCCGAAGGCGTCGTATAATTTAAATAGTGAAACTTTCACGAAGGACTTCAATGCAAATACTATCTTGATGTCAAATCCGTTTGGCGCGAACGGCGATGACAGACCGCAGAGTAACGCTGCGTTTTTGGGTTACAGCTCAGACGGTTTTACTTTTAAATCCAACTGGAGCCAATCGGACGAGCTCAATCCGCATATGCAAATACCTTCTCCGCAAATGCCTCCTCCAACTGCTAGTCCTGCACCTCCAACATTCATTAATCACATACCACCAGCTAGTACCTTCATTCCAAACACCAATCAGAATGGCGAAAACGTTCCTGTGACGCCGGTATCTCCAGCGATCCTAACGAGTGCTAGCAGTAATTCCTCGGAATTTCTGGACACCGTAAATATTCAGTTCGCCAATATGCTCAAAGATACAAATCCCTTCAAGTTTTATATGACTAACGGGATGCAGGTACCGGAGACGCAGAATGAGCGTACGTCTCATAACTACGATGCTGATATCACATCGTATTTCTCGGCTATAAATCCACAGAACAGCCACGCTCCAAACACGGAAACTGTGAATATTCACGCGGGGAGCAATTGCTTTACGCCTGCGGGTCATGTCGGTGAAAACTACACTCCGAGAATCGTCTACGAAGCCGGTCCGGTAATGTATAATACGCAGAAGAAGCAAGCGGACGCAAACGCAAGGCAAAATACATGCAGCAATAATCTCGATAACATTCTGAATGCTCATGTCAGTGAAAATTACACTCCGAAAATCGTCTATGAATCCGGCCCGGTAATGTATAATACGCAGAAGCAGCAAGTAAACGCAGATGCAAGGCAAAACACATGCAATAATAATTCCGATAACATTCAGAACGCTCAATCTCGCGAATTAAGACAAGATAAGAAACCGACATCGCAGGTTGCGAACGATATTGCTGTTTCGTACACGCAGCAGCACAAAGTGACAAATCAGATAACGAGAGATAACCCGCAAGTTGACAAGAACTACGTCACTCGACCACCGGCATATTACACGCAGGGCTCACAGCCGGTAATAAAAGGTGAACCGATTTATTACCAGCAAAACAGTAACGTGAACAATTTGCGACAACCTGTGTCGTTGCAATCTTGGACTCAAACCGAGGTTCCAGAACATTGGGCCAATTTAAGGTTCCAAAACAGCGTTCCTGTATCGAATCACAATGAGAACCCTGCGTTTGGCATACCGACTACTTTCTCCCGTCAAGACTGGAACTGCGATAACGGCAGAAAGTTCGCACCTCGAGAGATGACTGAAGCGACTGATTCGAGCAATATTTTTAAATTTAAAGACAGCCACGACAAAGAGAGGCCAATAGATGGTTATGCGAAGTCCTGCAACATCGAACATGGATCCGTTCAGCAGAGGACTTGTGACATCGATTCTTTTGTATTTCAGAAAATTGGTACGACACTACACTTAAATATTTAGCTGATTTAGATTGAACCCGTTTGTCTTCTGACATTATATACGGAACTAATTATTAGTAATTTCTTCATAGACTCAGTTAAAGGTGTGACGTTTATATTTAACATCGAACAGGATGGTTGGATACTGACATGCGAGTTCGTAGAGGCCTTTACGAATCTCAAGTTGCAATCTCGTTTATTGGCCACATTAGAAGCGATGAATATAAAAGTTACTTTCAAAGAAATTCAGAGATCTGAATATCCAGTACAATTTTCACAATTGGACAGGTAAATTTGCAATATTTTCATATTTACAATTGCCATTTTTAATTTTATTGAAATAATTTGGATTTCTTGAACAAGTTATATTTCTCTTACATTCTTCCTACTCCTTCACTCATCACTTCACTTTGAACACAATCAATATAAAACTTATAAAACTGAGGCACATATGGGATAACAATTGGGATTGGACTGGAAACCTTCCTGATTACGAGTCGATCGCTCTTAGACGGAGCCGTGCGTCATCTCGCATAACATTTACAATTACAACATTTACAAATATTAATGTGAGAATATACTTTTGCCATTCTAGGTATCCCCTAAATGTTCCCCGTGATTCTGAAAAACGGATTGTCTCCATTAGTTTGATTTCGTTGCAATCCGCGTTGGCATTATTGCACAGACTGAAAATAGTTCCTCGTGAAGAAATAGAGAATGCTTTTAAAAAGAACGAGTTTCTGGACGGTTCCATTTTACCTACCTTGTGGGTGAGTGCTGTCTTAATGTGACGTCTTAAAAGTGAATCTTTCTTGAAATAGATTTTGATGAAGTCGTGAATGCACAAACGACGATTTATATGTAATATAATATTCTCGTGAATAAAAAACAATTCGGAAGATTTTTTTTATCGTTATCAAGATGAATAATATTATTTGTACGAATATTATTTGTCCAAGTACTCTCCAGTCTCCACGAAAATATGGAACATTTGATTAATGTAGTTTTTTTTTTCCTAGATGTTGATTGTCACTTATCGCGACTTCAGACGACGTATTCTACTATGTTCAAATTATATATGAATATTTGACATATATAGATTTATAAAGTTTTGCTCTGGCGAGCAAATGAATCTCGTGATTTATTGTTAACTTCTTTGACTGATGTTCAATGTGATGTATGGTTTTGGTACAAATAATGTGACATTATCAATATTTCCTTTGATAAGAAATTACTATAATTGCCATACTTATAACAGTGTATTAGAATATTTTAGTTTGATTTCTTTTTGACGTTTATATATAACGAGGACAAATGATATTTATGTTGTGTCTTAAAGCTACTCTGCATTCTCTATATTTTAAATTTTAATACTGACTATGTTGATTTGGAATTTATATATAATCGAAAACAATACTTAATATATCGGTAGTAAGCAAAGATGCTGTCCGGTTTTAGATGTCGTGAGTAAAATTGTTTTTCTTTTATAACTTGCCATACTTTTCTTTCCTCAGTAATTGGCTCTTAGAGGAAAGAGAAAAGTTCAGTGTAAGGACAGTTTAATCTCACTACATTAGAACGAGAATTCTTGCTCTTGGTCGTCTCTCTACGTAATTGATTATATTTTCTTTTATTCTACTATTATTTTGGGCGATTAAGTATATATAATCCTACAATTAGATCAGTCATTGTTGTTACCTGATTAACTAGGTTTTAAGTAATAATAAGAGCTATTTTTGTAATTTTTATATGATGACAAGATATATAATGAGCGTAAGAACTGCTACAATATATTTGGTAAAGAAAAGCTAAATATATCGTAAAAAAAAAAAAAAATTGCGATGATTATTATACCCATCTGTGTCAACCCAGACAGCATGCATGTCCAAAATCGGGACACACAAGACGTCTTTAAAATATCTTTAAAACGTCTTATGACATGATGTCTAAAAGACATCTTATGTCTCGATCTTGGATACAATGCTGCCTGGGAAATATCCTGAACATTAAAAAAGTTCTTATCAAGTGCCTTTTTTCTGGAAATGAAAAAAATATTTGAATGTACCAAGATTTACATTAAGCTGTTTTCTTATAATTTAAGGAAATAATTGTTGCTGCGCGTTGCACAATATAATCTCTATATTTTTTATAGTAATATTTAAATTTTATATTAAATGTGTTAGAGAGAAATATATATTTATCGTAAATACTGTAAATAGTATAAGGTAAATTTTAATCATAAGTGTAATGTCAATATAAATGATTATCATAAATATCACAAGATACAATACAAATGACCATCTTAAATATTGTAAGATAAATAATATCATAGTATATAAATAAATAATTATCAGACATTATAAGATAATTTATTATAAATTATAAGATGATAAATTACATTAAATTATAAATTCATATTTACCTCATGGAGGCAAATTGATGAGAAACCTCGAGAAGGTCAGAAATAATATTTATAAATGAAAGATTATGGCCCGGTTTCACCAACGTGATTTAATCTAATCGGTCGATTAAACTCACTCTTCATCTCTTTCCAACTGTTCCCCTAGAAAGAGACGAAGAGTGAGTTTAATCGACCGATTAGATTAAATCACGTTGGTGAAACCGGGCCTATCTCCGCGAGAATTCTTTTCAAAGACAGGAAGATATAGGCCGCGCTTAGCAGACACAACTGTTGAGTTCGCCTTATCAACACTCTGCGCTGATTGGTTGGTTCTAAAAGTAAGAGCCAATCACATTCGACTGCGACTCAGCGGCTTGGTCTGCTGCTCGCGATCCACTGATCCGCTCTCGATGTCTCGATATATCTCGCAACATGGCGTCCAGACTTCAGCGGACGATTACGATCGAAGCGGAACGAGTTCGCGGCACGACGACGTTTCGCCGAGCGTTTCGCGATCTTTCTGTCAGAATTTTTGCGTTTGAAATCGAATTTTCCACCGTGAAAAAATGGCCGAGGGCGAAGAGAAGCTCACGGGTTTGGCGAAACACTTCAACAGCCAAACCATGTACGGTCGGGCGAACGTAAGTGTGACTTAACCTAAAAATTGTTCGTCGACTATTGTACGAGGCTCGCGACGAGTTTCTTCATTTGCCTACGAATGGATTTTCGAGCGCCCGATTTATTTTGCAGGTGACAAAGGCGACGTACGCTGGTATAGGATTGATCGTCCTGTACTTCTATATGAGGCCGAAGAGCAAAAAGACGTAGCTCGTGAACGGGACCGCAGTCGCATTATGTAATAACGATACGTATGCCGTGTCATAATATTCTTCAAATAAATGTAGTCGAAAGATCCTTTTGTAAATCTATCTCATTCTTGGTGCTCGGTCCAGTTAGTCCGTAACTGTCTAATGGTCACGGATAACCGTTTGCTAAGAACGAATGTAATGTATGACATTCAACAGTCGCCTTTGATCAGGAAAGTGGTTTCATATTTGTTGCTTATTTTACTGAAATAGAATAGAATGTAATAATAGAAGGTGAATATTAGATAAAACAGAATGCTGACAGAAGAGAGAGATAAACAGGGTACATTTTTAATCTCTATCGTATACTTATATTTCGTCATATGTTTACTCCGTTCCTGTTCAGTTAATATTTTGAAAGCTGTGATTTAATTTTCTTTGATTCATCACGCTTTGTTCAATGTTTCAAGAGATATATACAGATATAACTATATTGGTGGAATTCTAAGCAGAGATATATACTTTGTAATCTTTCTCCTTGTTAGAATGTTGGTCTTTTATGGAATATGGATTAACATCTTGTTACGAGGGATTGAATAATTGTAACTCGTGCATCGATTGTGCGAATTTATTTTATGTACAATAAAATTGATTGAAAGCACATTTGAGTGGTAGAGGGGACATCGTTTACACGAGTGGCGAAATGTGTTTCTATATAGCTGCTTTATAGATTATAAAGAGGAGATGGAGAGCTACGTGAAAACAAATGTTTACAATATGCTTTGGCAATGGAATAAAAGCCTACATATACAAGGATCACCATTTTTTTTTATAAAAGAAAATTATATCTAGAATTCATACATATGTCTCAGTTTTTATTAAGTGCTATAAATATTTCGATTTTCATTTATTTCATGTATCATTAGACATATATAAAGGGAAAAACATAAAAGGGCGTTTAATAATTAAAAAAATTTTGGAATAAATTTTACATTAATATCCTTATCTAATCAAACATACACAAATCCGCGCAGTTTTTCCCAGCCATTCACTATTTGATGATTCCTATGTCATATTTACAAGAATGTCGAGATAGCTATAGGATATGATAAACAGCAAGATGAATTTGTATAGCGTATATACAGATCATATATATTATGAGTATACATATTTGTAATGGATTTGATAGAAATTTTGTGACTAGAATGTCAAAACTCTTTTATCGTATAGTTATGTGAGAGCGTTTTGTTTCCCTCTGTTTTTCTTTTTAAATCTAATTTCTTCCCTTCTCCCTTTAGCAAGAATATGTTCGGAAATTGTTAAGATTTAAATTTAATTTAAATTTAATCTTACAGTATCTTATTTTGTACAGTTACCCGTAAACTAAATTACGAATTTGACAGTGCCACTAATTTATCGGTATTCTCTTATAGAGTAAAGAGTATCGTACGAGCTGTAAATAAATAATTTTTTGCAGCAGGGGAAAAGAGAAGTATTTAAAAAGTTAGCATAGATATTATTTGATAAATTCGTAGATAGAAATATATTTACAATCCTTAAATTAATGTCTAGTTTTTAACGATTCTCTGTTTTTAAAATACATCTATATTTGCTCGCGCTTATATGATAAACGTTATTTTTTTAGTGCGAATATTATATTCGTGAAATTTAGAAGGCTAACACTTATATTTTGAGTATTCAACTAGGAGCACAGTTTTCTTTGGTTAAGTTCTGACGTTGTTGTTTTTTTTTTTTTTTTTTTTAAATTATACACACGAATGAAAGGAAATATGTACAGTATATATGTCGTTGTTTTGTCTTGTAAAAATAAATTTTAAAAAATATCGTGAGTTTACTTTAAGAAAAATATAGGAAATTGATCTTATCTTTTATTATTTTATCGAATCATTCTCATTTTTGATAAAGTATGTAGCCGTCTAAATCACCCTAAATTTCAAACTATGCTCGAGAAATATCTGACAAATTATGAAAGCTTCTAAATATTTTTTAAATTAAATTGAGTCTTTTTCAAAGTGGCATTTAGAAGCCGTATTTTTTTTCTTGGGATTTCAATAATGGGACCATCTTTCTTCGTCACTGTTTGACTGTCGGTTGAGGTTGATCAGTATTCAAGTTTCAAAGAGCAATAGTTCGAGCATGCAAGATACAGGATTCTCCGCAGCCAGGACAAAAGTTCTCCCCGTGGGAATGTCGCACTATTGGGTTCTGTACTTCTGACTTTGAAATTCGATTTATTTTCCCCGGAGAGCTTTAGTACGTGACTGACATGCTCAAAGTTCGCGAAACGTTCTCGGTCTGAGTTAGCGGATCACTTTCAAAAATTTTTTTTTCAAGGTTACACTTGTAGGAGCGTAACACTTCTCCAATGAAGTTTGACTTCCGTTCTCGAAACCTTTTGCTGGCTTATCTCGCTTACAAAATTTTTTTTATCATGTTCATCTAAGTTTTATAAGTTTTTGCATAATATATAAAGGATGCTTAGAAAAAAAGGACGTGATTTTAAGCACTAGGTAACGAAGAATTAAATTAAATGAAATTGGGATTATGGCGAGAAACGATTTAAGAGTATTTCAAGACTGAAAATTAAGGAATTTGACTAAATTAAGATATTACGTTATGAAAAAAACCCTGAAATCTCGATCTTTATTAATGTTGATTAAATTTTTGTATCTTTTCTCCAAGCAAATTTTGTTGCGTAGCTCGGAGAGGATAGAAAATATGTGAGCTTCAACTTCTGTTTTAAATTTTTATCAAAAGTATAAATAGTCTGTTTGTATTACATTTCATTTGAAACATAGCCATATGAGTTGTTAATAAAATTTCATTTTGCTTTTTTTTTGTTTCAAGAATGAAAGCAAAATAAGATTATCGTGAAATTATAATATAATTTGATAGAGATTCCTGCCCTTTTGCGAGAGGCTTTTATCCTTATTCTAATAAATATGTTTACATAATTTATTTATATATGTAATAGCAACATTTTTTAAAATTTATTAGACATTTAGTACAATCTTTTAATTGTCAAGATATTTAATACTAAAAATTAAGAATTTGTGATAGATAAAATCCTGAGAGTTCTGAAAAGAAAAATTTGCAAATTTCCCTTATACAATATATTATTTTGGTAAAATTTAGAACTGTGATACGTATTTTTATTTTTGATTATTATTACTTCTATCGCGAGTTCACTTCAATTTTGATAGGATATTTCGTTTGGTATACCTAACGTCTTTTATCACGAAAAAGGAAAATCTTTTTGCTTAATCTATCAATTTACGCTTATATTAATCTATCAAGCCAATGTCGCTATATGCGTCTTTGACAATAAGAAAAGTCATGTTCGAGAATGACAGAAGCACTAAGCACGAGTGACTAGTGTAATCAAGCGGCTGCTTAATTTAAAGTATTCAAAACGGCGGCGCTATAGGATTTAGCATCAGTTTCTTTCTTTAACATTCGACTAGATCGCCCTGAAGCAAGATTAAACTTTCGGATCGCTTGAAAGATCATCGTTGCAAGCAGACTTAGGTCTTTCTGAGCTCTTCCGCGATAGGAAATGCGATAACTGTTATTCTTAACGATTCTTTTCCTTTATATCGAAGCCGTGCCATCCCGCAGGATTACCACGTTCGAGCGTAAGGATTGGTCCGAACTCTTCCCAAGGGTACAATAATATCGATTGTCCACTGCAGCGCTGAATTGCCCCATCTTATCTTTACACCTCTCCATCCATTCTGATGTCCTGAACGTTGGAACTGCTAACCGTGGAAACGTATACTGCGGGAACGTATACGAAAGCGTTAATATCGATTCGCATCATTGATCATTCTTCTTCTATCATCATTCTTATTCTATCTTTTCTTTTGCGGATTTTCGTAATACCCTGCTATAGGATTCAGCAGGATTCTTGATTGAATAATGAAGATAAAGAATAATTCCATTGATTTATTATCTATTACGACATATAAAATAGCCTAGCTATTGTCCGTCTTGCTTCTTCCGAATGTCTTTTTGCTTCAATTTCGACTGGATAATATTTTAAATAATTCAAAAACATTAGATAATAATACTGATTATTATCTTTTACATCGCTTTGGTCCTTTTTGACATTCTTTTAATTGGATGACTCATCAAATTCACATGCCAGAAAACGCAGCAAGCTATAATATGTACATATTATAGAAAATGAAGCTAATCATTCTTTTGTTCCATCAGTTCTGATTAACCAAAGATCTCGACCAGCAATTAAGACACACCGTTGATTTCTCGCAAGATAACATATCAAAGGACTAGCATTTGTCGTCCATTGGCATTGAAATTGTCATTTTACTTTTTTTTTTCCACTGCTTCTAAAATCAGTTCTTGACGTTTGGTTAAAACACTTAGCAGACTTTTAATTGCATAATAAGCGCGAGGGACGGTTGTCCATTACAGGGTGGAATCGCCGTTCTCCCTCCTGTTCCAATTGTTCCGACTGTTCGACGTTCTCGACATCTGACTAGGACTTCGCGTCAGATTCTTGCCCGGATAATAAACGCAGGAGCCGGGGCTGACTGGTCTGCCGCTCTTCAGGCTCTGCTGCCTGGTGCCGCCGTTGGATATCGTTGTTCCGTGGATGTTGTTGTTCCAGCTGATGGTGTTGGCGCGATTGAGATGGCCGTGCCTGACTGAGTTTCTCAGCTCGATGTTCGTCGTATTGGTGACGATCGATTCGTCGTACGTCTGGAACTCCGGACTGTCCCGACCGGGCACGAACAGCCTGGACGAGCAAAAGAGCTTGAGGAATATCCTCTTGAACTTCCGGCCGAAGATGACGTAGATAATGAAGTTGATGCTGCTGTTGATGGCCACCAGCAGATTGCCGATCTGCACCATCAACTCCGGCGGATCCCCGACGAACGTCTCGTGCGCGTTCGTGATCATCGGCAGGATGTTGCAGATCAGAAACACGATCACCACGCACATCAACATCGTCGCTAAGCCGATCTCGCGACGTTGGTGACGTGACAGCTGCTGAAGGTCTCTGTTCGCCTTTCTCACCTGAAAACCGACGTACGCCTAAAGATATATTATGAGAGATAAACCAACATCGTTATGTTATAAAAAGATATCTTTCATTAATTTTTTTTTTTATCTTGAGTTTTCACGAAATATGACGTAAACTGATTAATAAAGTTTCACTTATAAAGTAAGCATCTAAATTAAATTAGTTAATTTGAGTTTATTCTTATCGAGAAATTTAATATCTTATCACGCGACACATCAATGTTCATTACCGCTATAAAAAAACAGCTTTCTACATTTATTTGCTTCAATAATAAATATTTTATCGCCTTTGATATGAAAAACTAAAGTTCTTCGCTTCACGAAGAAAGATGTATTTAATAAGCGCCAATGGCGTTCTTTTAACGAGAATTACGACGGTATATTTACTCGTCTCGCGAGACTAATAATACAGAATTGCCGTTATAAGTTCTTCAACAGTTTCGGATAGACACTTTTCCGACGTAAAATTCTCGAGTGTCGTTCAACGGTGTAATACACACGGTGACAAGTAGAAAGTCATACCGACTTTGGGACAGCGTGGAGAAGAGAAGATCGACCGGCGCCTTTGAAGAAACGCGACTAATTACAGGGCTGATGAAGGGTTAATGAGCGGGTTCTTGTTTTCTCGGGGTACACGATGAAACAAGGAGCGCAATTTCCCGCGCATACACAAGAGACCGTTGGAGAAAAGGTGATATTAAATAAATATATTCATTACATATAAATTGAATAGAAATTTCAATTTATTATTAACAAATTAATTGAGTATTATAAACTTTACAAAGGCTTTTTTCAAAATTTCGGAAATTCTTATAAAGTATAATCGCAACTTTTAGATGGCTGATATATAAAAAAATCATCTTTTAAATAAATTAATCTTCTGCGTAAACACGTACTTTTTGGAAATAAAACAAAGAGTTTGTGAAAGGCCTGACGTATTGAAATTACGTAGTTCTAACAGCGCCTTCGTCCTTCGTGGCGCAATATAAAAAATGATAATAGCACTCTGGACATATTGTAGCTACTGTTCACTTTGCGGCGAATCACATATTGTTTCGACGCGAAGTTATGTGAAACACATTGTGTTCACAGTGGTCCCCGGCGTGACGTACCTTTAACCGTGCCTGACCTGCTTTTTTTCGAATTTACGATCGTTCTTTCAACAAAGAAAAATATTCCGCGACGGAACTTGTGAAAAATCGGGTGTTTCGACCTTCAATTCAGTCCCGAAAAGACGACGTGAAGTTTACAACGTGAAAATCATCGCGATATTTCAAAGTTATTTGTTAGATCCTATAAATTAATGCTAATAGGCATGTAGTTACAAAATTCTGGATATTAGACATCAATAAGTCAGAAGATGCTTTGAGAATATTATAGGCCACAATTATCTGACGTAGAGTCTCTTCAAGTTAAGAGACGTTAATAGTATTTTCTTTTTATGTAGAATGCTCAATTTCTCTTGTGTTAAATTTTAATCACAAACTTTGATTAATTTAACAATTTCTTTGTGACAACAATATCAAGATTGTTTTCGAAATACACAAATGATTGACGATAATGTTCATTAGCCTAATTATATTCGTATATCAATTATATTCAAGTCGATATATATATATATATAGAGGGAGGAGAGGGAGGGATTAATAATTTTGAATTCTAAATTCTTTCTTTCTTTGATCATTCTCTCAATCTTGATCATTCTTAGATCATTCTCTCCATACAAAATGTTGCTATATTGTTTCGTTTAGAGAGAAATCTTAGAACCTACTTCACAGCTCTGACATGAGAATTCGACATGATCTCTCTCTCTCTCTCTCTCTCTCTCTCTCTCTCTCTCTCTCTCTCTCTCTGTAAGAACCGTCAATATACTTGTGATTGCCCGTGTCTCTCATCACTGGAGTGTTATTCTACACCAGGATCCTCATGCGATAACATTTGATCGGTCGTAGAGAGAGGCAAAGGGGGGACATCAACAAGGACGTTCAATTCGCGCAGAATTCGCGAGCTTTGCGCCCGTCGCGTATATTTCACGTTCGCATCCCGCCTCGCTGTTCCCGATACTTGTTCCGCGGCTTCCAAATTCGCCCACGCCGTGCTCGGGAAACGCGGTGAGAAAGCGCTGAATGCCAAACGGGCTGCGATATTTTACTACCGACGCCAAACGGGGCGGAACGTTTAAAGACGAACGCCTGGGATTCTCGTGCGCGAGAATGATTAATCTCGGGATTTCGGTTCTGGACCTTTCGGGATCTTCCGAAAGACCAGGCGGCGTGTGGCTCATCCGAAATAGTTACCAAAGCAGATTGAGAAGTTGCAAGATAAAAACACGACAATTACATTACGGGTGTATTTCAACAGAGCGCACTGTGTTTGTACATATAACGACTGACACATGCGCGAAATGATTGGATGCATTGTTTATGACATATGATTTACTAAAGGTGATGAAATATGCAGTTTGTAGAACGGTCCCGATATATTAATCATTTTCACAATGTATCCCAATATATCAAACATGGTTTAAACTAAGCGGAAAGCTGTGCATGAAAGCATAACAATTGCATTATGTCGGGCATCAGAAATAATTTGCCAAAATCAATAATGATTTATGTAATAGTCATAGACTAAATAGACAAAACTAGTTATGAGAGAGAGAATTAGACTTGTATTATAATCAATGTTTAAAATACATGTTCATTATAACAAGTTGCGATTTTTATTAAGTAATTTAATTAATTAACCACGTTGGAAAAACTAAAGTAAATGAATAAATATATCTATTTATTAATTAACTTGATTGTTCAATATATATATATATATATATATATATATATATATATATATATAAGGTACACAATATATATAATAGAAAAAGAAAGATACACGAAATACTAAGAACAAAATTCAAAAATTATAAATCAGTCTTCAAAATTTCGAAGAATTTTGCAATTTCGCGCCGCACGAATTCCTGTCTATTTATATCGGCTCGTCTTTTGCATTCTTTTGATTTTGCGGTTTGCGAGAGCGAGTTGCGCGTGCTTGCCTGCTAAAACAATTACGACGCTGAAATGGCAGCGCTAATTATTATCGTTAAGACTTTACGTCGTTCCGGCGAATTATTATGCGCGTCGCGTGTCGCCGAATTGCCTCGGATTACCGTATCCGGTTCACTCGGTACCGCCCGGTACCGCTCTCTTCGCGCGAGTGTGCCCGCGTCAAGTTATTAATGAAATTATTATCCCCTCGAGCACGAGCGTAATACATATATGCCGAGACGAAAACGCGCAATGCGAATCGTATCTCCTTGCGAATGTTGGTGGTCTTGTAAATAAAGCGGGGCGAATATCCTTAGCTGGCGCGAACGTTTGTCTCGCAGCTCTTGTTCCTCGTCGGGGCGTTGAGTCACGCCTGTCACCCCGTCGCTCGCGGAACGGATGACTAACGACGATTTACATATTTTTCAAAAGCTCATTGAACCAGATTTCTATAGCGCATGAATAAGTTTTAGCGCTAATATTTCTTCATTTATTTATCGAGAGCATTCATATTTGTCGCGCCTTTTACTTTGATCGACAAAGGCGAAGGCGTTCGCTCTTTATTCCGTTCGCGTTTTCTCGTTATTTAGTCGCGGTTTGTCGACGGGAACAGAAACTGCAAGAGAGACTGCAAAACTTTGCCAGGAAGTAAGAATTTCAAGACGGGATTAAATGGCTTCCTTCATTTGCCGCATGAGCATTTCTCATCGGAAACGCGCTTTTCGTCCGCGTAAAGGCTAGGGAAGTTGTCCCGCAGAATATGTCGGTGAAAATCTCATCCTGATCCCGGAATTAAGAGCGAAGTTTATATAGACGGTAAAGTTTCGCGATAAGAGAAAGCTGAGGGAAATAGTTGGTCCTTCGACAACCGGCGCTTTGTAATTTCGGACACCCCGAGGGTTGTGCGGTTTCAATTCGACCCTGCGGCTAAATCTTATCGCAAAGGATATTATGCGCCCCGATGTTGTTTGAAAATGCATATCACGTACTCGAAAAAATGTATAAAGTTCTTATCTTGGAGAAATCATTTAAAATCGCGAAGATATAATCCTTATATCAATCTATATCGAGTTTTATCGTCCCAATTTATATTCTTCCCATTTTTCTCGCCAATTAAATCGTACAGAGGAAAGGTATCTCTCACAAAAAAAAAAACATTTATCTTATAGAAAATTTTAAAATATAATTTACATAAAATTATTTGTTATATTAATTTATATTTTTCTATGTTTACTTTTTAATCCAATTCATTAGAGGAAAGCATGATATATTGAGACCTGAAATTATTATTCTAGCTTTGATATTGAAACTATTATTTCAGTAAAAGAAAATACGACCGTACGTGAGACACAATGAAATTAAAGGGAAACGCCGTTAATCGCGGCCAGGACTTGATTGTCTAATAATATTATCTGACAAGCGAATTTTACGTACAATTTTTCGCCTTGGCAAACCACGCGCGTCGTTACTTTTGGACATAACGCAGTGTTGACCAAAACTAGAACATCAGCACCAAGATTCGAGACTGCATTATGTCCGAAAGTAACGGCATGTGGTTTGCCAAGGCGAAGAATGTATCTACGTAAAATTTTAGCTTTTATCGATTTTATAATACTGCGTTGTTATTATTATTTATGAAATTGGTTTGCAAAAATTGTTTCGCAAATATTTAACGCATGTTAACTTCCGGCTGATGAAAATGTTTCACGTATTTCGTCGAAGAATTAAGAAAGAGGAGAAGGAGGATGATATTGCTTATGTCTGGAGCTGCAATAAGTGGCACGTGTGCGAGGGCAGCCGTCCGTGAATTTCGCTGCCCTTGTACGTGCCCGCGAATTCTAAGCATGTGCACGTATATCAAAGAGACATATACACTCGGAATACACTATATTGGTTTCGTCGCCCCGGCTTATTATTTGTACTTTTATGTCATATAGGTAGCGCGAACTTATTGCGGTATCGGCCCGATCGCCCTCTTTTCCTGCTCCTTTGTCATGACTTATTGGGCGAATTCTAAAAAGAAGTTTTAATAAAACGGAGGTAAAATCTGGGAAATGTTAGTTCTATCGGGGAAGCTCGCCGACATGCTGCTCGATACTTCACGTTTAATCCGGCTCGTGTTTCATTTTGGGCTGTCAACGTTTTTTGCTATATGTTCCCAATTTCGAAATTTGACGATCACAGTCGACATTCTTGCGCAATAAAATAGTAGACTGTTGCTTTAATTTCTCTTATCAGTTTATTACTACAATTTTGCAATTGTTTTATCGGCTCTGTATAATTTATATATACCCGAAGTAAATTAAATTAAAAATAAAATTCACGTACACGCGTGCGAAGAAAAAATTTTTTCGCGAGGTATATTATATTTTTCCATAAAAATCGATCACCGTGCAACATTATTTTAGCGAAATAATCAGGATTTATATGACGATGCTGAGCTCTACTCATACTACTCACCCGTCGATAAATGGCCGTATTAAAAATTACCAATGTGATGAACGGGAACATGTAGTACACGAAGAAGTACATCCAATTGATGTACAGGGTGACATAATGCTCGTTGCTCCTCAATTCGGTTGGTTTAACGCAGTACACCGTGACATTATACTTCCAGTGCCTCTCGTTGAACACTTCGATTTCCCAGAATCTAAGTAAATTCAAAAATTAATTTCTCCATTAATTTGCACAATAATTCCAGTCTTTCAAATACTTCTTTCATCTTTCTCCTCGCTACGAATATTTTATATCGTTTCAAACAACACGAACAGATCAAAGATTAACCACAATTATTTTATAATTAAAGCTTTTTCTTTTTCTAGTATATACTAATCTTATATTCTTATCTTATCTAACGACTATAGATTGAGAGAAGGCACGATCAATGTTAGAATCGATTACTCACTTAGGTAGATTGTAAATAACGGCGACGGTGACTATGACCAGCACCGCCACTTGTGCCCGTCCGTAAGTGCAGAAGGATCTGGCTTTTAGCGGATGACAGACCGCGATGTATCTTTCTAAAGTCACCGTTAACGTCAGATACACCGTCACAAATTGCGCTATGCAAGACAGCGGATACAGGTACTTGATGGTCTTCGGATAGACGATGAACTTATAGTCGAATAGCGCGCCCGTATACGTGTAGATTGCCGGTAATCCATAGATTAATATCTATAAATGCATAATTTATAGATACGATAAGGATAAAGGGGCTTCTTATGTATAATATACTTAATTTTCTTTTCTGCCATGGGCATTTGTTATTCACATTCGGCTTTTGCAATTTTTAATAAGCGATAAAATATAAATTAATAAAATGCTCTCTTATAATTAAGTAGTACAAAGTCAATTTTTTCGTTGTTTATTGGTGTCTTAATTTGTGAGGTATTAAAAATATCTCTACAGTTTAATCAAATTGCTCTTATCAATATATCTTGTCAAAAAATATTTTGTTTTAATTATGTTACTTTTTGCAAATATTAGTTTTAGAACACGTTTCCATAAAAAGAATATGCAATGTTTCTGACCGTTATTTATTATAAAGTGCAATTATTTATAGACGTGTAGCGGTTTACGCTCGCGGCATTTGATTGATGAATACCTAAATAGTTCGTTAGTAAGGGAGAGTGCGAAGTCAAGGGAGTTTGCTTCGAATAATTAATTAATAACCAGGTTGGTTTGTGTAATGTGACCTCGAGAGGGTTGACAGGATCTTGCGTACGAACCATTCCACTCCCCCTGGCTCATCTCTTTTATACCGGAAGATCCTGTTTACCGTCACAGCGTCAGTCTTGACTTTATCCGCGAAAATGTGAAACCGCGTAACACGTGGTGACTTATTTACATAAGCTCGACATGTGATCCATATTATTTTACGACATCCTGGCAGGCCATGCATTTTTGATGACAGTAATTCTTTTTCTCTGCAGCGCGAATTTATATTGACAAGGATTGTGTTAGGGGGATGATATGTGAAATTACTCTAAAGAAGAATAAGACTTGATACGTGACATCTGCTCTTTTTGTTATATCTTCTATTACTGCGCGAAACTAGAATTTTTAATAGAAATTATTTTGAATATATATATATATATATATATATTTCAACGCAAAATATTTAAAAAATAAATTTTCCACGCGAATTTGGTTTACTTTGTCTTATAAATTTTTTTTTCAAAATTTAATGCATAATTTATATAACTTTTTTAAATACATATATGAATTTGATCATAATTAAATACACCATAATTTATTCAGTTTATTTTTACTGGCTGGAGACTGAATATACGCAATTTTTCTGAAAGAGAATTTTAAAATTAAAATGTTTAAATTTAATCATGCAAATTACAAAATTTGCTACCAATATTTTTTTAACGTTTCTCATCAACAAGTTTCCTTCTTTATATACTTTTTTTAATTATATAAATTTGGAAACATAAACGTATGTAAAAATGCGAGAGTGGAGATAAAGATATAAATTACATGTTTAGAAAGAAATAGCTGAAATTATATGAGATAAACCGGTACGTGCTACTGGGCTGTATTAAAGAGAATTTATTTTAATAAAAAGCTCGGCTATGTCGGAAATTTACGACTGCGAATAAAAACACGGGATTAAAGGCAAAATTAAAACGAGAGGTCTGCAGCTAATTTCTACGACGAAGGTATTATGACCTGTGGTGGGTATGTTTTATGAAAATTGAATTTCGATATTTAACACTTGTTATCAAACGTCATTAATCTTTTCGGATCCTTAATTACTTTATTTTGTATGGCGAAAATTAATTAATTGTCAAATTCAGTATAACGAAAGTAAATACACGAGAATTTCGCATTTTTAACTCATTATAGCGAAAGAAACTGGTATAATACAAAGAATATTTATAATAATAAAAGAGTACTCTTGTCGTGTGCAAAACATTAATTGAATTTACGAGATTAAATTTCTTAACAATGAGATTTAATAATAAACAAATCAATTTTGCTGCCAATAATTTATACTATACTATACTATTTTCATCAAATTCCAAATTTTTTTATATTTAACATTAAATATAAAAAGCGACTCTCGAATTAAAACTCCATTAAACCAAGATCTGTCTAAAATTAAATAAAGAATAAAGTTTTGCAATATATCTGTAAAGCTTAATTCATGAAAAAGACCCCATTTCATATTTCAAAACTATTAATATATTATTAACTAATATTAGTATTTAAATAGATTTGATAAACGGCGCTTTTGTCATCTGCATTTTGTCATCGCGCGTTGCAGGATGATTCTCTGAAATGTCCCGTATATTTGGCAAAGAGGATTAAACATGTAGTGCCTGAATACGTTAAATCGTATCACTTTTGAAATGAGCGAGCTCGATTGTTTCGAAAGCTATTGTTAATAAAAGATAACGGTATAACAAGGCATCGCGAGAGAGATAAGCCCTTCGAAATGCGACTCAATAGGTAGAGAACGATGCGAATGATGCATGTTCTTTTTTTCTTAAATTTTATCTGGTGCGCATGATTGATCGGCAGCGGCCAGACGCGACGACGGTAAACGCTGGGTCATTCGATGGCAATTACGAGGCGTTCCACGATCCTATTGAAAATCGTTTTCTGGTCATGTGTGCCAATTAAACATTGATTTTCCGTTCTGCGGGTCGCGATTCGTCACACGTTGCATCAATTGGAATCGTGAAGAGAAAAGGTACGTTTTTTGAAGAGACGTCTTTAAGTTTTACAAATAAATCTCATAAAATATACGAAGGGTCGGAAATATACTTAATTGAATTTTATAAATAAATCATGCGGAGCCATACATGAAATATTCATCGTATCGTTGACCGTAATATAAATAACCCTATTCTGATATTTAAAGGTATTTTAATTTGGCTCGTTATCTTTTTAAAAAATATATGAGCGATACATTTTAGATAAATATAATTAAAAAATGTTCAGGCTAATATGTAAAATAATATAATATCCGATATATATAAATGATATAAATTAATTTGATAAAATCCGTTGTTCTGTTTAATAAAATGTCCTTTAAAGCGAAAATTTTAATTTTGGTACAATAAAAAACTCTTTCATGTTATTTCTTCATAATAAGGGCAAAAAGTAGCTCGACCAGCCCACTAAAGTAGCTATTAACTTTGACCGTTATTTCTTTTACATTAAACATGCAATATTCCGCAGCATTTTACGATCCCGCACAATAATTCTACCGTATATAAAATAAAATTTAATTTCGCGTTAATGTGAATTCGTAAAAAATGTTCACAAAGTTAAACGAGGTATCAGCATGTTTTCCTTTACGTAATTTCTAATTTTTTTAAGTGCTAAGAAATAAAGCGTGCCATAAGCAAAGTACAATTTTTCACGTACATTAATCATTCTAGTTCTTTGAAGATTATATTTCCTGACTGTTAAAAAGTGCGCTTTTTACGCTTTTACATAATTTTTCTTTCCTTAAAATTTAAATGTATTTATTTCTTTGGCGTAGAAAGTGCATGATGTATAAGTATAAGAGAGACGCACTTACCGCAATGATGATCAGTACCGTGTCACATCTGGCCAGTCCAATAAGTAGATAATTGATGGACGACTTCATCTGCGGCCGCGACAGGATGATCATCGAGATCGTGTTGCCAAAAATCCCAAAGAGACCGATCAGATTGGCGAATATGCCATAAATAACGAAAACGGCCAGGCCGTTGGTATTGACCGGCAGCATACATTCGAACTGCTGCTCGTCGTTACCGCTGTTATTGGTGTTGCTGAAGTTTTGCGTGAATCCACCAACATCGTAATAATCGTGAGCGACCGTCGTCGTCATCGAGCTTATTTTCATCGTTCAACAATTTTCTATCACTTTGTACTGCCCCTTTGATCCCGCCTCTTCACGTTACCATCTTCACCCTCGCGAGCTCCTTGTTTCTTCTGCCTATCCTTTTCTTTTGCTTGTCTTCAATTCTGGTCGAATCGTCGCACTCTTCGAGTTCAACTGCGAATCATTCATGTAATTTTTGGTTTGATTATATCATTCTTTACCGTGTTGGCGCAAGCTAATGTGATCCTTAAATATTGTCGTGTTTCTGTCATTTTTATATTATTAAGGATATTAATAAACTAATAGATTAAAAATTATTCGATAAATACGATATTTACAATTTGTAGAGTTAAAAACAAATATATGTTTTAGACTTTTAACATTATAGGATTTTTGAGATTAAAAGAAGGAAACGGGTACGATTCAACGTTACGCGCTAACATACTATACATTCGTCTCGCGTACATTACTTGACTTTTAAGATTCAAGACGTAAATCTGTTTCCGTGTATATGTAAGTTTCGTCACTTATGTATATCCGTTAACGTTCTTTCCGATTGATTGCATTTTTGTTAGAAAAAAGTCGGGGAAAATGCTTCGTTCGTCTCAGTCAAGCGATTCGAGAGAGTCTAAAAGCTTAAGATCGCTAAAGTTTCTTTTATAAAAAGACGTAAGATTACAAAAATTTATCAAAAAGAAAAAGAAAGAACTAGCTTTTTTACCTTTGTCATCAAATATCGACTTGATGGCTCGAGCTCGCGTATTGCTTTTCGGAAGAGTTTGAAGCGAGCCCGGGTACCATAACGATCCTCGTCGTTTCTCTGCCCGATATTTATCTTGCTCTGTATATTATTCTCGATCGTGTTTCGTGAAGAAAATCGGATCAGCTTTGTCGTCTCCGTATAGAGAGTTTCGCGTAGAGGCTTTTACGATGTATCGCTGTTTTACGACGAACCGCGAACCGTTTTGCCATCCGAATCCTCCGTCGCAGTAACTTGAAAGGCGGTAATCCGCAAACTGAAAGGGAGAAAATATTGTTAGATTTTTAAAAAAGCAATTTAAATGCGTTTTCTACGAGTTAAATGAGATAGATATTTAAAGATTTAAATTAAATCGCCGCTGGAATAAAGAAATACAGTACCGGTCAAAAGTGTTGGATCGCTTGAATGAGAAGGGAAGTCGTTACTTTAATGAAGAATCATAATGAACTTATATAACGATAAAGAATATAAAATTTTATTTTAGTACTGTTATTTTATGCTTTGATAGGGATACTTTGAGAAAGAAACGATGATTTAATTGCGTTGTTTCTCATTATTGTCAACGATAATATGAAACAACAAAATCAAAGCATAAAATAACAGTACTAAAATAACAGTACTAAAATTTTTCAACATTTATGTAGGGGAACGGGGGGTAGCCCCGGACATTATTGAAATTCAAGCATACCACGTGCCCTGTGGCCATTGTTTAAACATTCTAATATGCCCTTCTGGCGTATCTCGACATATGCAGAATGTTCAAACAATGACCATAGACACGCGGTATAGTTGAATTTCAATAAGGTCCGGGGCTACCCCCCGTTCCCCTACATACGTCTTTCTTTATTAAAGTAACAACTTTCCTTTCCATAAGCGATGCAATATTTTTGACCGATACTATATACATGTACCTAATATCGTGGAATCATGAGCAAGGATTATGGTAATGTAAGTAACCGTGAGATTTATCGATTTTCAATATTATTCTGTTTTACATGTCGAGGAGTTCCTTATTCTCTCCTTATCATTTCGAGCGTTCTTCATTAATCGTTGCAACTTAAAGTTTCATTTCAACGAGTGTGAATTCATCATTGTTACCGAGCAGAATAATAGTTACTGCGTAATTACATTATTATTAATTGTTCACCGCAGCGTTTCGTATATAGGTAGGTACATCCGAGTTTTCGGGTAGGTACCGGGCTTGTTTGCAAACAGACATGGTCGTGTTTATCCAGTTATGTAAATAGGACATGTTATGGGAAGTCGGCACAGTATTCTCGATCGAGTAAGTCGCGTGAGTTCGTCAATTTAAAACCGAGAAAACGTATATTTTACACGACGGGATATTGACGAGGATAATAGCAATTGGATTCGCCGATCGAGCTAATTGTTCTTCGTTCGGGAGATCTCCCACAGGCTTCGCGATTAATTGGATCGGCCAGAAAAAAAATCGGTACAAAAATATGCTTATTTAAGAGAAGAAGACGTAAGCTAACAATAAGTTATATCAATTTAGAGGAAACACTAATTCGATCAAGATTAATAGGTTTTGGTAGCCTAATAATATTTGCGTAAAATTCTTCGCCTAAGCGAATGTACATACGCAAATATTATTGAGCTATACCAAAGTCCACAGTCCTGACCGAATTGGGGTTTCCTTTTAATCTAAATTGATTGTAATATCATAGCGGCCGTGTTTCATTTATTATTATTGTTATATAGTGTTTCTGCTTTTGATGTTATAATTATTTACGAATTCACTGGTGTCTCGTTTCAGGATTTTCAACTGCCTCCCGACCAAAAGGTAAATATATCAAACATGGTAGTGAACAGTTTAAGTAAATTGCTTCGGCGTCGATTAAAGTATATAATTACGAAAAATATTTTTCTACCTTATACTCGCTTATTATAAAACTCTCGTAGTTATATTCTAGTAAATACATTCGGAGATTATGACGGAAATAAAAGTAGATAAAGCCGTTTACGGGCGAACCGTTCAAATAATCGTCGTGTAAATAGAAACTGATTCTTTTGTTCGGAGCTCAGCGATCGTAACGCGGTCACATAACGCGGGTTAGCGACGTAATTACATGCTCTTTTCTACATGTTTCTGCATTAATTTATCAGATTGTACGTTTCATAATCTCGGGGATAAAATTGCCGGGCGAGAATCTTATTTACGACGATCGTGACGGATTCGATAAGGGTACGATTACGTGGTTTGCGACGCGTACATTTACGTTTGCATATGTGCATCGCAGGCACACACGTATGCGTATAATATAAGGACACAAAGGGCGCATCTTGCGCACAATACCGATTGTATGGTTCTGCACGGCAGCACACGGCTGCTGATTTCATCGACGACGACGTTCACGTCCGTTCGAAGCGATCTCCTACGACATGTGCGCGCCGCGGCGCACCTGCATAGGTATCGGCAATTGCGGTATACCTACCTCGATTTCCGCATCACCAATCGTGCGCGCGCTTACGGTTTTCCGCGTTTCCGATCATCTCCGTTTCAATTTGCAACAATGTCCGCCGCCGTTTGCATCGCATGCAGTTTAACGGCTGTAATCATCTTTGCAATCCCTGCATCTAGTTTAAGCGCTAGTAAAGGCTTCTCCTTTAATAGTATATCGATATTTCTTATTTAATTTCTGTTCGGTTCTGTTTAAAATTTCTGTAAATTTGGCTTAAAATCTTGTTTTCTTATTTAATTAGTAATAATAATAATAATAATAATTTTATTAAATGCAAAAGAGATAATTATAGAAAGAAACACTAAAAACTATTAAACGCGGTAGTAAAATTTATTACGAGGTGCAGGTGATATGTTGATTCAATCTCTCTAACCGGAGTAAATAATTAATATATACATATTGTATAAGTATATATTAACAAATATACAAATGCACCATTAATAGGATATAAATAGCACGAAGCCAGCTTACATCAAGCATGTGTATTTCTGATTTATTTCTAATGTTCAATATTTATTTAAGGCAATATTTTTCACATTATCTTACATAATATGAGGGATTTTTTATAATTTTTAAATTAATCTAATTGTAAGAAAAATTTCACCACGAAACTTTGATTTCTTATATATTAGTTATAATGTTATAATATATTAGTTCCACGAGAAAAGGATTTTTCCCTCATAAAAATAGATGAAAATCTGACACGTGTGCAATCGTTACACACTCCGCTTACTCTGGAAAGTCCCATAAATGTCTTGACATTTGGAGCAAATTGGAAGCGCGGAGATCAATCTTGTAGATATTCCCTATACTACACGGATGTTTCTCGCCTCTTCGACGTTCAGATCACGCCGACTCCGGGATTCACCGTGGGGGTCCAAATAAATACTCAATTGTAAATTACTCCGTGCCGCCGCTATTCGCGCGCGCGTGTCACTTAAATGACTTAAAGACAAAAACCAATTTGCTCCGGCTGATCTATTCCCGCCGGGTGGTCGACGAAATGCCCGTCGATCAATTTATTTTTAAACGCTTCTTCCCCGTATACATACGTGAACGCGAAAAAGTTTTGCGAGTCGGTGTTTCTCGCACATCGGGGAGGGGAGGGATGGGGAATCGGACGAATATCTTCTCTGCTTTTCGGTCTTGGCACGTGTCGACGTCTAGGAACGCCGAGATGGCTGGCCACCTCTTTGATAATGTTGCGTATAACAGCGATATTTGCGCGCGTCCGAGCAGAAACGCCCGACGTATTCGCACTTCGCACACGGGACATGCGGGATACGCGCATGCTAGAATTAATTCGCAGTAATCGAGGGTCCGTTGCACCGCGCGTGCAATTAGCGTGCCTGAATTCGCAACGTACGTGCAAATGTTGATGATTTACACTCAATTTACAGAAAAAGGAGCGGCTCTATTAAATATCGTGGCTATTAAACAAATACACCGTATTGTTATTTCATATAGTTGTCGTGTATACAATATTCTTCTTACGTTCGTGAAAATTAAATGTTTTATTATTTATAGATTTGTTATGTTAAAGTATATCGGATATATTTCTCATATTTTGCGCGCACGCACACACGCGAGGAGAGAATAATGTTCGGGATTACCCTGATCTCCGAAATTTGTCCCTTCAGTCTAATGGCACGCGCGTGTCATGCCTTATTTCTTATGAAAAATATGTTACACATCCCTTCTCCTCGACCGAGAAACCGGAAAGCAAAAAACACAATATTTCTTCGATCCATATAGAAGCTGTGACCGGGCTCTTCTTCCATTGTGGCGAGCCCGTTCAAGTAACTTCTTAGGTCACATTTTTACCCTCGAATTTTTTTATTCTGTTTTCCTTGAACTGTATTGCGTTGTTGTCGGAAATAGCATTTCGCCTTTTTGTGAATAGCCAGCACTCTTTCTCGAACGAAACGTACTTCACGTGATAGTATTGGAACGATGATTTATATGTGTAGCAAAAACCGAAATGATATTTCTGTATGATAAAACTTTTAGATTACACCCCTTTCTCTCGAAATCGGAAAATTTGATATAGCTTTCTTCCAGCATTTTTACACAGTTCCGTATCTCGAGTATTTTTAAGAAGTTAAAGTGCTCTCCCTCTGCAAATTTGCCCCTTCATCCCTTATTCCAAAATAAAATTATCCGACCAAGAGTGAAGTCGCATTGCAAAACGGAAGTCAATTGCATAAGCGATAACAAAGTTTTCTTCTAGAACGAAACTTATCTCTGGAAAGGATAATAAAATTTACACCCCCTAGAGAGAAAGAAATTGTTAACTTTATTATGCAAATACCCCGCTTGTCGCGCGGAGCAATTTCGTTAATTAATTTCCTCTCAATTTTTTGTCAGTTCTGAAAATATTACTGTCGTAATTATATATATTACGAAAGCATTAAAATATTTGTTTTGAAATTAATTTCCCTTATAGACAGATATAAAGCTGTGAGAATAAGAGCTAAGATACGCGATAGCGTGCCCGGAATGCATTCAGAGGCTGATTTACGGGAAGCACAAGTTAACGCGAAATATATCCGACCGCAATTTGCGGCTAGCAAGAGATGCATTTTTGTTTCGGCTACGTCGCAAATTAATTCGAAGCTTTATTATTGCAGTAGCATATCTCTTTCCCCCTTTCGCTTCGTTAAGCACGAGCTCTACGTTCGCGGCTGGCGATCGCGAATTTTTTGGACCAGAAAATATGTCTCGGAGAACAATGATACCGACGATATATTCTTTCTTTTATTTTTATTATGCAATGCAATGGACTATTTTTCGTCTTTTTTATTTCAATTAAAACTACAGATCTCCTCGAAACGTCAAAGAGTGTATAAGAACAGTCGTTAATTTAATTTTTCATTTTAGCTCTCCTTTTATTAGAGAAAAGTAATCGGCTTTAAAAAAAAGCTTCGCCTCATTTTCTAATTGTTCCTACCTTCCCTTTTATTTATTGCGTCTATATCCGCCGCGTTAGCGTTAACAAGAAATACGGAATCATCGCGCGCGCGCGCGCGCGGAGGCTAAGCGGATTGTTCGCGAACAAAAGCTCCGCTTGTACCATCGTCAGACGCGTCGATAAATCTTTTTTCGCGAGTTTATTCCGGGCGCTGTGTACACGTATACGTGACATTGCCGTAGGTGTTGCAGCGAAGACGGCATAGTCAGCTCTCGCAGAGAGTTCGACCGCGCAGAGGACCGAAGAATAGTATTTATATCGATGTACGAAACGATAGTCTAGATATAGAATACGCGAAAATCACACTGCGGTAACGCATGTATATTAATGACAGTTACTAGAAGCTAAAAAAAAATCGCCGTTGTTTCGCTGCCGAGGCGTTTTAATAATTCCCGACCTCTGTAAGTTATAGAATATTAATCTTCGAATGAGCAAAGAATTATTTTCGCTTTATATTGGAATTCGAATTATTCACATTATCGCCAATGAGCATATTTCAACAGCTACTTGTCAGGAAAATAAAGAAACTATATTTAATTCTTTCAAAGCTAAGTCGCTCTTGGATATTCTTGAAATTGAGCATCTGGTTTTAAAATCGAGAGAAATGAATTTTTGAAAAGCTGCGGAAAGTATCGTAAATATTGAAAAGTTTCAATTCAATTTAATTGAGAGGCTTAATTAAATCGATCGCGATGCTCCTCTACAAATGCGATGTTATACGTTATCTTGTTTAAAGTGTTAAGTCAACGGAACGTCGGAGTCTTAAAGATTGGCGCACGTACAGGATCGCTGAAACTTTTATTTACCAAATGGGTCGCGGCAGTGTTACGCTTAGTTTCGTTGCCCCCGCAAAGTGGAGCGGTCAGGAAATGAGATGGGATTAGTGTCAGTTGTAGGTATAATAACGTTGAAGCGTGAACGCAGCAGCTGGTACCAGCATCGTTTCCACTGCGGACATTACGGAAGAAAGCGCAAGGCTCCTATAGTCTGAATCCTGTTCTGCTTCGCGTATTTGCATAATTACGTGACTCCGTTTGCTGTGAGCCTGCACCCGAACGGCATCAATCTTGCTGTCGAGGCTACGATATCGTCCCTGAAATGGGATCGTATTTCTGCGCCTCGTTATTTGGGACGAGCAGGGAGATCCTCTAAAGTCTAAAGAATAGCAGTTTTGAACAATGACGTGGAAGTATAACAAACAGGAAAAAGAACTGCTCGTATAACTTGCGCATAACAAATCAATAAAACGTTATTATCTATTTTCCACTTTGATTTCTGCTACCGCGATGCGAAATAATGTGGAAAAAATTTACTGTAAGAGTAATAGGATGAACGTATCCACGCAGATACACTCTAACCATTTGCACGGTTGTTAATCCTCGATTAGTCGCGCGAGAGGCAACCCAGCCGGACGCTAATTATACGCGATATAATTTGCTGACCAAGCAATCTTTTCCCGCGAGATCGTTTTAATTCTCTTTTTTTTTTATCTCTTCATTGCTTTATTTTTCCTCTACGCATCAGTCTATGTAACTACCTTCCGAAAGAATATGCTTTAAATCCAACCGTTATCGATTTGTGCGTATAGGTTTTTATATATTTAATGTATTCTCAGTAACATGCATCCTTTTCTATTTTTATGAAGCACAGTTTCCAAAGGAGACAAAAATTATAATATATTTTCCATTCTTTTGTTATTTTTACCATTTTTCTGCTGCTGCATATAATCGGTTAAGGGATGATGGATGAATGTTCTTATGACAAAACATATTTCTCGCGATACCAAGCTGTTGACGGTGAAATCACATTTTACCGTCTGTTACAACTACTGTATATAAACCACAGTATAAACCAGACATCTCAATCGCAGTCATAAAAACAGCGGAATTATTTTCGCATTCTATATACTTATCGCGCCTCGTCACTTTCACGAATGACCTATTTTGGTGTGATAGTAGGATGATCATTTTTCAAAAGAATCCACGCGTCATTACCTCTCCAGGTACCTTTTTTCGGATTCACTTCTCTAGTGAGAAACCATTCTTCCCTGTTAAAATTATTATTCTGTTGCCGCAAATGTAAAATACCCGTTTTTTACATCACCCGATTAATAGCAGAAGAGCTCGAATACCTTTAATTGAAGGGTGATACAATCTTCAATGATATTAGAATGCGTCATGAACAAAGCACAGACGAGATTCGAATTTCCAGTCGCCACGCAGACATTTCGCGGAGGCGTCTCGTCGAGAGCGTCTGGTGCTCGTTTTAATAAGTGATGTTAAACGCTTTAGTACTCGAACAAATGTGTCAACGTAGCCTCGTAAATTCACGTAGAAATTATCGTGGCTAATACCGTATTCCAAACTGATCATCACTGCTTTTACAAGAGCCATCTGTTGCGAAATTGGCAGGTCGGCCACAAGCGAATCTAAGATTGCGACAGTCTAGTGAGGGCTGTCCCTGTGAGGACTGCTTTTATTAATACGTTCTGATCACTCTATTCATACTGAGGCTAATTAAACGAATTCGTTAGGAACTTTGTGTACACGTGGATCATGGATGGATAGTTTGATAAAATCTGTTTCTAATAGAATTTCTAGCTTTATCTTCTCTTTTGGATTTGATATTTCGCACAATCAACTAATGGACTGCAACCATTGCAACGTATAAATTATAAACGATTTGTAACTATACATTTATGTTATATAAAAATATAAGAGAATTTATAAATACATAATATATCTCATTACGATTTAAATATATTTTTTAATAAAAATAAGTATTTAAATAATTTCGAAAGAATATATATAAGCTGTTATTTTCAAATTTATGTATCTAATTTGTATAAAGATTGACGAAGAAAATCACAACTTTTACTATATATGAAGAAAGTTATTAAAAGTTTTACATTAAAATCTACAAAAAGTATTTTATTTTTAAAAAATATAGACATTATCTTCGTAAAAAAATACATCAAGATTTTGAATTTTATATGAGATTCCAGGTTGCAATTTTCGTGAAAAATTATCGAATTTAGTGCACGTATGAGAGAAACGCATGGAATTCCTCTAGTAATATTATTATCGCCGTGCAATGGGAAATTCCTTTTATACGGAAAGGGTACTTTGTATCAGCAGCGCGCGCGTTTACTCTTCGGGATCGATGTTTCGAACTATTGAACTAGAATATTGGCGCCAACTATTGAAAGCTTTCGTTTGAGCGTAACTGCTGTCCGATAATTCAATATTATTATGTTCACAAGAGGTGCCAGCAATATTTGGACAACCTTCGTGGCTTGTGCTAACTTGCCGTTCCGGCAGGAAAATAAATGTTACAGGAAAATTCCATTTATCCGTTAAAACTTCAGCTCGACCAATTCAGGTTGAAGCTTCGAACGACTGTTTTACAATCTTGTCAGTTTTTTTATTAAGCAGTTTTTGTTGATATATTACAATAAAAATTAACAATAATTTTTTATAGCAAAACCTGTTTTTCCTTGTCAATCTTTATCCAAATTACTCGATAGGTATGTATAATCATTTGATGTTAAGTACAATGCTGAGTTCTGAAGAACGTATTTTCGTGATAATCAAATCCAATTTCTTTGGAAAAAAAAAAAAGATTATAGGAAGCATGTATTTGTATTTTTTTATTTACTAATTCTTATCAGTTGTATTCTGAATTAATAAGTATAAGTGTAATTTAACAGTATAAAAACTTCAATTAAGGAACCCAGTAGTTCCACGATGTTCATTTGGAGACTTTTCTGTATAGATAGGAGCATAGAGACTGTGTGTGCGTGATGATAATTCGCTCTAAGCGTAAAGTGGAAAGGGCCTATCGTCGGCTCGGTAAAATGGTCAGCTGTCGCTTTCGTTACTGCCAACCCTCTAAAAATACGAGTAGCCTCTCTCTCTCTCTGTCGCGGAGCTCTGAGTCAACTAAGTATAGGAACTCCTCGGCTAATTTTAACCCGCCAAACACTGTCCCGCCGAGAATGCTGTTCGTCGAGAATCTGCCGCGAACTCCGCGAGACCGCGCGAAGCCTTTGACGCTTCGCGAAACGCGAATGGACACACACACACACACACACACACACACACACACACACACTCTCTCTCTCAAAAGTTCGTAATTCGCATTGCGCCGTTTCTTCCTTGAAGAAAGCGGCAAGTTCGGTCGTAGCAAATTAAGTTTGAATTAAGCGAGCCGGGATTGGTACAAAACAGGAAGAAAAAGAACAGTGTATTATTTGCTCTTGTATTTACTTAAAATACCGAGGAAACCTTTATCCAATACCTTGACTGGCATTTCAATTGAAAAGTTTCAAGAACGCTTTTCCAACGCGGCGAAAACATCGCCGGTATAAGCGCATATATATGGCGCGAAGGAATTCTACTTTTCGGAAAAGAAATCTTAATTTAGAGAACTGAATCGTAATTTTTAATTTAAATAAGTTTTTCTCCGCGCAGTCGCGGTTGTCATGTGACGCGTAGAATAGACCACGTAAGAAATAAAGAAATAAAGTCGGTCTAATCTTGATTTATGTCAATTTTAGTTGTAAACTTTTGTCGGAAGAGAGAGAAAGAGATAGATCGCTCGACGAATGCAAAATTAGATTTCTCCAGTTTGATACGAGGATTAAGCGACGAAATTGGAACATGGGGATATTAAATATGGAGAAGGGAAATTAAATAGTCGTCTAATGACTCGATTTACTCCCTACCGTGCGTGGCATGCGGTTGCGCTGGCGCTGGCGCGAAATTAATGGACGAAGAAGAGATTAAGGCTCTTTTTTTATTTCTATCCCGTTAGCGGCGCGAGGGTACTTACAAAGTGTTTGTCCGCGATATAATCTCTTTTTAAGTAGATGAGGTTCGCGGGGTGCGAGGCCGAGTGTTTGCCGAGTGGAAAATCAAGCGTCTCGGCACCGCGCGGAAGGAAGCTATTTCTTAATAAATCGTATAAGAGAGATATAGGTCATACGGAGCAAACACAGAGATCGTCTCGCAATTCTCCTAACAAAGATGAAAGTACGCATTCCACTTTCTATTCCATGCAATTTGAAAACTGTTTGTGGCACTGTTCGTGCCAATTTTTTATTTTAACGGAAAAAATATGTAAAAATTAATGTAATTATATCGGATTTATGTTATATTTTAATATTACACGGATTATAATAAGATTACGTTAAAAACAAACGAGATATAGACAAACTTCGTAAAATCTATATATATCTATTTATATATAATTCCTCGAGAAAAAAATGGGTGTAATATGGTCGGATGTAAAAATATATTATTAGATACGAAAAGATCGAAATATATGACACGTAATTTTATATGATTATACATTATATTATGTTATATTATATATAATCATATAAAATTACATGTTATTTACAGTTAGATCGTTTCATATCTAATAATTTACTTTTACATCCGACCATATTATACCTATTTTTTTTCTCGGGTCTTTTTATCTTGAGAATCGAAAACTCTCACAGGAAAAATGGATTTCTTCTTATTAGTTTAGTAAAGTGAGGCAGAGAATTCATTATCGTGAACATGAAGCAGATGGAGCAGAGAGATGGTATATGTTTGCTCCAAGTGATGGCATCTCACGACAAGCCTCATTTTTTTCTCGCAGATTTTCCCCCCGTCCTGTCTTCCCTAAATAAGAGCCACACACGCTGGATAGCTATTTCCACCCCGCACTCTTGAGAAATAATGGATTTATAGTACGAAAAATTACCGGAGCCACATACAGCTCTGGAACGGACCCGCGTGACGTCAGTCAGCGAAACGACCGCCGTTTATTTCGTATAACATTAGCGTCGTGCCTGCGATCAGAATGGCGCATTTGATGGGCTCAACAATTGAAGGGATCTGCGCGTAATTTAACCTACTTTTTTAACAACTTGACAAGATTAATTTGAATTAGCCAATCCGAGTAATTAAGTGAAGGACTAAATAAAACGACCGAGATGTCGATCTAAATAACTACAAAATAATTAATTGGAGACAAATTAAATCTTTTTAATTTATAGACAATGCTTCGAAACTTCTATAATTCTTTTAAATCATCGTTGAGAGGCTGTTGACCGCTGCGTTTACATCATAAAAATTCTACGAAGCAATTTTACGAATGCGATAAATCTCCCGCAAGGATCTGTTTTGATCAGAATAAAGCATTTATTTCGCATGTGTTTGAGTCATGATTTCTCAACAACCTTTAAGGGTGTTCTAAAGAGTTAGTTAAAATGTAACGAAGTTGACGAAAATTTAATACCATATATTGTGTATTCGCTTTCAAAGTTCGAGGCTAAATTTCAAATCGATTCACAATTTAGATAAAAAGTTATCAATTCTTGAATATCCGTTTTACAAAGGGTTTTACAGAGAAAAGTGTAAACATTAAAAAATGTTACCAATATAATAATATTTTACACACAAGCAGATCATCAACAAACAAAAATATAGCAACAAAATTTAAAACAATTTTAATTTAATTTAACAATTTAATTTAACAAGATTTACAATTTTATTTTTGAAATTTAAAAAAAATAGTAGTAACAGTTATTTACAGTCACTAAATCTATGTCTTTTACATTAAATTAGATGTTCCGTAACTATTTATATACATTTTTTGTCTTTGGATCCCTGGAGAATTAATATCAGAGTTTTTAATATTTCCTATACATACTTTTGGTTGGGATGGTACCTATAGAACATCCTTAACATTTTGACTTGTATAATTACACAATTTTGCGTCACACGATTGAAAAATTGCAATATTTTCAAAATTGATAAATCTGATTTTTCCATTTTTAGAACACTCGGTACGATTCGGCTAATAATCACATTAAGAACCAATTTTTTATTTTATTCTTTTATAGATATCACAAATTCCAAACTTTCCAAAGATCTCGTAATATACAATTTAGCATACCTATACTTATATTTGTCTTCAGAAAATTCTCGTAGCTATAGTCGATGAATTCGCGGCACAGTTCGTGACAAGGAATACGGAATTGAAATTGATATGCATGATGTGAAATCAATCGACGATTATATAGCGCGTATGTCGTTCGAAGAATTTGTATTATAATGTGCCTCCCCTATATCCATTGAATTAACGATTAATGGTTCTCGCAGGTGCAAACTGTCGCGAGGGATCTGGCTTGTATAACTCAATCAACGACACGGAGATAAAAATGATCTACCTTTATTCAAGAGATGCCAGCTAGGGTATCTCGTTTCCGAGAACACGGCTTTTCAATATCGCCAAAATATTACGGAAATTGGGTTCTTTACCTTAATTGCCGGTGTCTACGTTCTCATAAAAAAATTGGTTTATTTAGCAACGTTTAATGTATCTTATTGAGGCCATTCTAAAAATTATGGGAGTCTGTTCCGGAATTACTCCATTCCTTTTCCTCTCCTTGTCCGCCTGTGTCGCCATTACACGTTACAGACACGTAATTTAGATAATGGTAGTTTTACGACGAATTAAAATTGCGTGCTCTCTTTAACGCGACCATTGAGGCCAGTTTGCCAATACAATTTGTAAGCGGGAAGGACGCGATTTGCGGATAATGTAAACTTCTGTTATAACAACAAGGACGCGGAAAGTAGGTACATGTTTTTAATAAATGAATGATTTCCTTTTCGAAATGATATGATAATGACTTGTAAAATGTTTGCAAAAAATTTATCAAAATTTTTCGTGGGATTATGTATTTATCCGCGACCAAGTTTATATTAAAAATGCAGTGCCTTCATTAACTTTTAAAGTTCAAATTTTCCCAGATATGAGAAATTTTAATAAGTTATTAAGCAGAAAAAATTGTATTTGTAATTCTAAATTAAATAACAAAACACAAATTTATTCGTGCCATTTAAACGTTTAAACATTTTAAACGTTTGAAATTCTTATCTTAAAAAGTATCTCAAGTTTCATCTGATTATAAGTTGAGAATTATTACTATCACATATGTGGAAACAAACGGCATTTTTTTTCTTTTCAACTATTTTTGATAGTCACAAATTTCACAATAGCAGTGGAACAGCCAGTCTATATATCCGAGAGTATTGAAAAGATATATATCCGCCAAAGCCGTAAAATAAGGATTATCCTTAAGAGATTCCGTTTATAGATTTGATTATTCCGGGGATTTTTTCTTCAAAACTCGTCGCGCGAGATCAAGATTACCACACCAGATACAATTTTACGATGGCGAAGAATCGTTCGAGCGATAAATAGGGGTAAAGATGGTATAATGTTTACTTCGTCTTTCATTTTCAAGGTCTTTTCTTACGCTTTACGTTTCTCCTTTAGTCTGTTTATCTATCTTATCCTGTTGGCGAAAGAGACAAGATGAATTTCTTGCAGACGAAACGTTAAGGGATACATATCACGGAGCTTTTCTTCACGTTCATCAGCATTCATCGGGAAAATCAAGGATTTTCGTCGGGGATTTTCTTTGAGAATGTATTGACATTGGTGATGGGGGTCTTTCGAGACGTTTGTTAAAACTTAAGAACCAATCTTGGTAATCGAGCCAGATAACCAGATACTTTGAATTAAAACGTCAATAAAGAAAAAAATGACAATTTAAAAAAAAATAATTAAAAAAGTAGGATAATTTCTCTGTAGCATAAGTGATTTCATAAATGATTCTACGTTATTTCAAAAATACTGTTGATATATGTAGCTCTTTGTCAATATAAAGACATTACTTTATTATTTTAAGAACAATACATTAATTTTATATTATTTTTTACTGCACCATAAAAGTTTTTTTTTATATAGAAAAAAAGTAACTTTCTTAGGATTTCGATTAAATTCTTCTTCCATCTGGAAAATGTACTTTTTTCTGCTTCGCAAATCTGATTTGTTACGGCTTCCGCATTTATACATGAGTCTCTTGTTTCGGTACGTGGGTTTGCAACGGACATTATTTTCCTTGCGATGCTGAATCCAAATGGATCCTTTCCTCGAATGTTATTCGAAATAATGGCGATCTCTCGGTGTAACTAAGTTCCGAGCCGACGTGGAACTGCCACTTCTACCATTCGTCCTCGCAGTTAGGAATCCCCGAGATTTTCACCGGCAGATTGGAGGTAGTAATTTAAGTTTTCGACGACGCGTCCGTATAATTTATCGTTTTGCACTTTGGAACTTAAGTGAAGTTACGATCGCCATTCTACCGCGTGTGACTTTGCAGTTTTCCACATCAAAAGGATCGCCATATCACGATTTTGATATTACTTTCAAAAAGCAATATCATTCGTTTCTTTCACTTTGATTATTTCTTTCGTAAATTATCAAAGCAATATGGTGTCATTTTGTCGATAATGTTATTTAAAATCTTATCTTGAATTGTATAACTTGAAAATCGCGATTTTTCCTTGAAACATTTTAATAGATTCTTTTTGGGACTTATTTTTATATTTATCGTACAAATCAAATTGAATTAAAAAGGATTGCCACTTTTTTCATAATACTTTACACATAACCATTCATAAAATCATTTAAGTTAAATAATATATTAACTAATAAGTTGTATATAATGTTTTCTGATTCAATTAATTTTAAAGTTGTAACTGCACTGAAACAGTCAACATCAATTTATGAGTATCATGCACAGTATTGCATACAAAAAAGTTTCGTATTATATCTTAAATTTTCTTTACTTAGACCAATACGGGTATCATGTGTACTTTGTATGTACTTTGTCTGTGCTATGTTACATTGTAAAATAACTTTCCTGAAACTTTTACTTTTAAGTTTTTTCTACAACGTTTAACTGGGAAGAAAGGTTAAACACTCTCGCGACATAATTTGAAAGTCCAACTTTAAGTATATAATTCTATGCATGGAATGAATACTGAATGAATCACAAGTCCATCACATGTTCTTCAACTTCAACGTCCGTTCGATAAGCATTACGTCTTCGACTTTCTCGCTCGTAACTTCAACCATAGGTCACTCTCAGCCATCATGAAGAATGTTTTTTTTTTCATTCAACATCGTAAGAAGTCTAGTTTTAATGTCGGGCTCGAGGTTGTAACGTGACAGGTGATAGAACAGTATGATTTTCACTTCTATTAGAGCGAATCTGTTACCTGCAGGTTCTGAGACCCATATATCGAACGGCATACAGATTGAGTTAGACATATCACCATTAAGGAATCTCTCTGAATTGGCTTTATCTAGCTGCGGATAGTATTCTGAATTGAGATTCAGATACATCGGGAATCTCTGAGGTATCTCTGGGTTTCAGCGAGATCGGTTTGTCATTTCGGAGTCGATGAACAATTCGAACTTTTTAACGCATTTTTTTCTATCAAGGAAAATTCTCAACGGATACAATATCTGCATAAATATATAGGTATATTATTTTCATTAAAATACTTAGTGAGATTGAAATATGTCATTGAAATCAACCATCGACGGTATTGGTAATTAATTTAGTTATCTCTCTCTTGCATAAAAGAATGCCGCGCGTTCGAATAATTCAATTTCAGAAGAATTCGAATGATTTCCCGATCGACAGCATTGCGCCAACAGCGGCGCCACGACCGTTATTCGTTAATCGTCAGAAAAATGCTGAAACGAGTGAGCAACTATTATAATAGCTGGTTTGCATGGTTATAATGCATATATGATTCCAATATCCACGATGTTTGCAAACAGGCGAGTATCCCGGAGTATCCGCAAACATTGGCAGTGGAAATTAAAAATTCATGATCAATCAGGAGCCTCGTTATCTTTCGCACAGCATTTTGCACGTTATTTCTCTCTGAGCTATAAACGAAACATGAAGTTAACTTAGGGAGAATTCGCCTGCAAACTTGGTTTGCTTACAATTTTCAGATACACAGTTTTGAAATCACGGACGCAAATAGATGACTATAGATATACTGATCTCAGATTCAAGGAGACTTCAGTTCAGCAGAATTTTACAAGCAAAATAAAAATTTCTTACTAACTTTCAACAATTCTTAAATTTCAAATAGAAACTGTTTGTTAAAGTGATGATTATTCGAAGCGAGTAAAAAATAATCTCTTCTTGTTATCTGTTTATATGTTTTTTGCTCTCATATTTATAGTCTCATCTAACTTAGGAATGGAATTTACTCCGAGGGATTGCTCCCGCGTCTGTATTTGATGACCACATTTTCCAGATGACGAGCACTCACAATGTAGAATTCGCATTTGAAAAGTCGTAACATTTATATATAGCAGCAATCTGTCTGCATTGCCGTAAAGACGAGTGAAATCTCCGGCGAAGAAATGCACGAATTATGATAGATAATATTTCTTTATCTCGTTCGTTTTATACGCAAATCGGATTAAACACAAATGGAAACGTGCAGAGAAAAAAACGAAGAGCGATTTTACATTTGTAAAATCTGTTTGAACCTTTTATTCTTTTTTATACCTCTTTTTACCTTTTAATTCTTTCATACCACCATTATTCAAGTAGGATCAAATATAAAATTATTAATATTAATAATAATTTTTTATATTTATGTAAAATAATTTTTTAGTTGGAATAACAGTATTTTATAACAACTAGTTAATATTAATATATTAATTAGTATTAATTATTAATATTGTTATTACCCAAGAAATCTTACTTTTAATTGTCATTTAAGAGATTATTATATCAAAAAAAGATTTTCTCTCTGTTTGTAGTTTTCTGTTTTGGTTTTAAATATTTAAAATCCAAATTTTGTAACATAAAAAAAATACTTAAAAATATAATTTTTATGATTTTTTAAAATAATTATTTTGTAGTAGCTTCATAAATATGTTCATTGTGTTCGATTATATGTGTAATTAGCTTTTTCTGGTTTCTCTTGAGGTAAAAATGATCCTTTTCATTCTAAATACTATTACTAATTACTATTATCTCTATAGATTCTTGAGGTATAACGACGCTAAGTAAAAGTCTGGAATGATCAGATTAACGGCCGCAATTTTGCCTGATGCGACAATGACTAACTTACGCGGCCAGACGCGGATGCGCGTTTGTGTTTTCGGCTGCGCGGCACCGCTATTTCAGTATTTAATCAAGCGAGAAAGCGCATTTTATCAGCGCTTCTCCACCATTGTACGCCAGGCGGTCTTATTCTTCGTTTAATCAACAGAAGACATAGTTCTACTTATCTATGCCGACACTGCCTGATGGGTACATGTCGCGCGTCAGGCTTCTAGACGAACAATATCGCCCTTTACGCTTCGCGATAAGAGCAGTATAAGGGCACGAGGGATGAGAGGAAACAAATGCACGCGAGTCTTACTGAATTATCTCGTGTTATAAAGTTTATTCGTTGGTAATGAAGCATACACTGAGAAAAAAATGTTTTGGATTTTAGTAAATATTAGTTTGCATACAACTGTGACTCCATTTAAATAAAGAAAATTTTCCTTTTTATTAGTATATTTTTTTCCTAGTGAATACACTTATACTAATAAAAAAGAAAATTTTCTTCATTTTAGTAAATAGAGTCACAGTTGTATGCAAACTAATATTTACTAAAATCCAGAACATTTTTTTCTCAGTGTAAAAATATTAGTGCCATGACATGATTATATTAGGATTTCTCTCTCACTTGTTTCTTATTTTTTATTACAAAAAAATAGTAAATTCTGAATAAATATGTATCTGAACAATAAAATGGCATTATACAGGTAACCCTCGAGTACGATTAATGTGTTATTCTCGAGACTTACCATTATAGGATTCATACTCAATTTGGAGATCACGTTTCATGTTTAATTAAATTCAATTAAAAACCATGCAATTCAAGGACTCCGGATCCATATAAAATTGGGCACTTGGTTTCAAGTGATCATTAAAAAAAAAACTTTTAAAAAGGCACAATTTTTTGCCGTGCCATTCGAAACTCCGTACAATTCAAGTACCGTGTTACTCGAGAGAAGATCGCCTGTTATTATAAAATAGATTGAAATCGCACCTCGATTTAACCGAGTTCAATCGGATTTTGATACGTATACCATTTCAAATATATATATATATATATATATATATGATACACAATGAGATACGTAAACGTCCTATGTTCGCTATCTTGATCTACAATTCATATGAAAATTCACCTCTAGAAAATAACATTTCTGTGCGCGACGAGCGAACAAAGGTCTTTTTCAGCCGGCAGAAATACGATTCGATCGTTATCTCGTTAGAATATCGCGCGGGCAGATCGTAGGAAAGGCTTTTAACTGGTTGGTTACGAGAAACCGCGGGGCAAACCGTACTTCGGTATGAGATACACGGGGATCAGACCGTTATCATCGCGAGGGCCATTCATATATAGAGAACGACTGGAGGAGCGTGTCGGGGGTGTGTTGTATAAACGCGAGATAGTATACAAGTGTAATCCGGTTTACAACCGGTAGCATATATTCATCTCGAGATTTACGAGCACCGACCACGGCAGTTCGCTGCAGTTAGGACTGCATAAATCCGAATGAAATGCTGATATTCTCAATTCGGAATTACGCGATTACTTTGGCTTTCTTATTTGACACACTTGGAAGTTATTAGTTCTAGAATAATTAATATAAAAGACCTAACATAGTTAATGTATTAATTATTCTTAACTTCTTTTAACACATATACACAGTAATCGATTTATTTAATACATAAATATGATATACAAATATTTATATGCCTCGTACTTATCAAAATGTTATACGAAAGAGAAAAACGTTGGCTATTTTATTCTATCTATTAAGATGAATAAAAACAATTAAATTCTGAAAGAATCGCTTTGTAACACTGTCTTTCTTTTATATGCAAAGTTATCTTAAATACTATTTCACTGCACCTAGTAATAAATGCATAATATGCCACAATTCTACTTTGAATTTAATTTTTCTCAATAAATTGCTTTTTAAGCTTTCTCTATTCTGTGCTATTTTTAAAATACAGGGCCAGAATGAACACGTCCGTTGTTTAAACGTCTGGAATAATTGTTGCGTAGGTTTTTTCCAGTGCATTGATATTGAAGGTGGGAAAGCAATTTTTTTCTCCTGCATCATTAACGTTGATGCGTGAGTGGAGGAAATTTTTCGTCACAGCTTAACACGATGCGTGTTTATAACTATAGGAAAATTTCAAGCGTTACGGTGGGAAGCACGGTGCTTTTTACAAGTTTCTGAAATTGTGAGTTGGTATAAAACAAAGGCTCTTTTATAGTCAAAATTTACGGATTCCTTCTGTGCGATGTCTCCCGTAAGATAATATATATTTTTTTCCAAAATAAAGCTGCTAAATATTCAAAGTATTAAAGTTTACAACGTTGGACTATATCTTTTTTTTTAGCATATTGAAGACATAGTTTTAATCTTATAGCGCTATCATTTTTTACCTCAATATCTTTATCTTCAAAATTCGTTTGAAATATGTTTTAATTTATACAAATAAAAGAGTCAGTTCTTTTTAATCCTCTGTTATCTTAACGCTAAATAATCTTCTAAGAATTCTGCTCTTTCCAGTTAAATCACCGATTTTTCGCAATATATTTGCGCGACGTACTTTTAAATCGTCTTAATCTTCCATTTAATTCTACTTAAGCATATTTAAAGAAGCACAATTTTTCACATCTGGAAATGGAAAAAGTGGGGCTGGAATTAAACTATCTTGAGCACGCTATTGTAATAATTTAAAAAGACTTTCCGTTTTCTTAATGTCATTTATTGCACCGTTGCATCGAGTTATCTCTTATAATAAGATAGAATTAAATTAATCTTAATTCTTTTTATTAAAATTTATTATTACAGAATTAAAAATATATAAATCCAGATTTAAAACTCTATTGAATACAACCTTTTTAAAAAAAATTTTTTTTCTAAAGCTCATGTGATATCTTTATTTTAATTTACAAACACACTTGTTTTTTTTATTTATTTATTGGTTTTTTCTTTATAATTTTTCACAAATCGTTTCTTTTTTTTTATTTACGAACACGCATGTATCTTTCTGCGTGTTAAAATCAGATTTAGAAATTTTAACGTAAATCCAGCACACATTCCTCGCAAATGCAGAGCGAAACCTTGAAACTAGGATACGAGTATTATACATATAGTTATTGGTATAAGCGAGAATCTCTGTAAACCGCTATTTCATATAATAATGCAAATTTAGCCTGATTCAGTTATCCGATTTATCTGGGCGTAATTTAATAAACACCATTGCTTCATTGAAAATTTAATTCAATTCGCAATATATCAAGTTTTGTTTTATAACTGGACAAAATTGTGACATTATTATCTAATTTAAATTACACAATATAGTAATTTATATATCAACTTAATATATGTATAGCATGCAATTTTTCAATCTTATAACAGAATAAAATATGTATACATATATGTATAATGTATATAATGTATCGATATAATGTGATTTAATTTTATTAATCATTTACGGTTGGTATCGCCTCGTCATAAAATCTGGATGGCCACAAATGCCACTATAAAATCTATAACAGAATTATAAATTCACAGTTCCGAGTCATGCATCAGGTGTTCCTGTTGACCACGCGACTTTTTTCATTTGCTTCATTTGCATATAGCCACCTGGGAACTACAATTCATTTTTTTGCCCAAATTCGTACACGCGTGAGAGAGATTCATCTATCTTTTCGGAAGCGAAGTATAATCTGACGTGGTTCTGGCTGCAAAACTCCACGTCTATCTCATTGCCGAGATAAAAGCAATGCATTTGGAGATTAACTCTTTTTACGGAAATATTTTTTTGCAGGAACATTTTCGAGAAACGGAACAATCCGGTTTCAGCCGGACTTTATCCGTCGCCGACATATTGTGCTTTCTGTCATAATTATTATCCGTGATTTTTTTGTTATCCACGTTTTTGTTTTATAACGGAGAGCGTCTTTTCGTACTCGAAAGATAACAATTCTTAAGTACAATTCTCGAAGCAATAGTGTGTGAAATTGTTTTCACAATATAAATGATAAGACGGCTGATTGCACCCCATTTTCCCCTACACGAGCAAGGAAGCAGCCATTCTCTCCGTCGTAAAAGTTCAGAGAGTTGGGAGACACGTATAGGTGTAGAAAATGCATTTGCATTATTTTTAGATCGTGTCTCTGGACGCACGATGATTTTTTCCGGCGAATCGTTGCGTTCGCCTCGCCGAATTATGAATACACATCGTGCGAAATAACAAAGCGCGAAATTTTTGCATAGTTGCAATCGAGCGTTCACGCGCGTTCTCGTAAATGATTTCAATATTCAGATAGCGAGAGATATAGGGCGTAATTTTAGAATTAATTCAAAAGTCATAAAATGATTGTGTACATCAATCAATGGAAAATAATTACATTATATCACAATAGCAAATTTCACGGAAGTAGTGAAAAATGATAGAATAACCTTTCCGCATAGAACGAGTAATTGAATGGTAGGTATAATCGAACTGTATACGGTATACTTGTTACAGTGTTTTATATTGCCTTTGATGGAAAATATGCTTTTATTGAATTCTCCCTGAAATGTAGATGAAAATAGGCTTTTTTTTTTTTACCAAAAATGGACGCACGACCATTTCGAAGTTGTTCAATTTCCGGCATAAGCGACCGTATTGCATGTTACACAAATTGCATCCGCACAATCAAGTATTGCAATATTAGTATGTTTATAATTTTCTGATATATCTGAAACATTATTAATTGTTTCCGTTAATTAGCATAATTTAATACACACTTTAAGTACGGAATTCAACTTCAAGATTCCAAGAAGGTACAAGCAAAAATGATTTAAAAGTTGAATTTGAAAACTGATTTATGACAATCTTTTATTATCATATAAGATGCTTATTTACACAAGCATTTTTTGAGTTGTGCAAAAATAGCTGTAATTTAAGATAGGGTGCCCTTTAAATCCCATAAACGTGATAAAGAAACACAAGAGCACTAAACTGCTAAACAAACTTTAAGAAAAAAAGCACCGCATTCTCCTTCGTATTTCTTCCATCGTTGAAAAGTTTCTCGCGGAAAGAGATTTTCCCGTACGATTCCCTGGTACTCATTGTATGCCCCATTAAATTATGCACGCAGCGTTCATTTGCATTTGCTTTCCTTCAACAATCCCCAAACCCATCGTTATCTTAAACCTCACCCTAATATAACCCTAATGACAGTTATCCTTTTGATTCGGAACTTCTAACATAAGTGTCTCAGAACAATAGGCACGAATGTCTCAAGACTCTGAAACTTGTGGTTATTAGCATTGCGAATATGTAAAACATTTCTCAATTTTATTTATTTTAATATTTCGATAAATGTATTTTTAAGCGCACTATATTTAGAACATATATGTTTACATTCTATTTTTGGCATTAACACAAAACTCTTTCAATTAAAGAAAAAATAAAATTTCTAGTCAAACAAAGTACAATACATTTTGTGTTAACTCAAAACTACGAATTTTTGCGGAAAAATTCTGCGGAAAACCACTAGATAACAATCCGTCAGTTATAGACCACGTATATATACATCGCAAGCTCTCATATACACCTTTGTTGATGCCTGATACTTTTTATCTGTTGTCGCTTTTCTAAAAATGGAAAATCGGATGTGCTCAATAGACCCTACAAAACAAGCAAAAAAAAAAAAATAAATCGATCGAAGCTAGAAGCTCCGTTTTACTGTAAAATAAAATATTACGGTAGTTTTCGCGTTTAAATCGCCGTTTCCGCCACTATAATCGTAAATTCGCGCACTCTTTTCTCCATATAAATTCAGAAGTTTGACGGAAATCATTTGTCAGCGTCGGTGACAAATGATTTACTCTCTCCGTACTTATTTCTTTTTTTTTAAACAGCTATTTTTTAAATTGCTCGTATATCATTATGAATAGTAGCAGAGAAGCTTGATGCGACCTCGACGAGCTTCCAACTATGAAAGCTTTCTCCTGATTTGCGTGCACATGCGGTGATCATGAGAACGGCATTCCAGACGCAGAATATAAAATAGAATAGAATATAAAATTTTGCGTACCGCGCGAGCACCTTTTTGCAAATCTAATACGCAGTTTACACCCTTCTGCACACAGTTAACACCTTTAAAAAAAACTTTTAGTGCGGATTTGACGCTATAAAACCTATGTTTAAAACATTTTTTCATATCTCTTATTGCTATTCTCTTAGAAAGTCGATTTTTATCAAAGGGATGCTCTATTTTTAACGTGCGTAAGAGCACATAATAAATAAAGAAATTTGTATCTTCTATTTTTGACCTATATACTGCAATATATCTCAAACTCATAAAAATCCGAGAGAGACATTTGCATATGTTTCTTATCGTTACTTTTTAAGATATCTAATAAGATCGCGCTACATATACCAAAGTAATCTTTACTAATGGATCTTACAAATATGTTGAAGAGGATCTTGGTACGATCTTACACAGAATCTTCCGTAGAAATACGCGCGTTTTCTAGGGCATCCTGTCTACATACCGTAAATCTTGGGGGGAAAAAAAAAAAGCTCTTGTCGTAAATGGCACAGTCGGCGAAGCTACATTCACTGTTTTTGGGGTAACCTATTTCGGACATTCTGTATTCTATACAGTGTTCAGATCTATTTTTGTACCCTGTCAGCAGTAGCCTTTTTGTATTCAATGGTCATTTGGCTGATAGCGTATCGCAACTATTTACGCAATAGTTTGGTAGGGAAAAACAATGATATATAGCGGTATTGTAAGTATTGCTTAATGGGGAACGGGGAACGATATCGCGTCTCTGTGATTAATGAGCAGCTAGAAGGTTTAATATAAGCGTTATGTGCTTTCTTCCAATATACATGTAGACGAAGACTTAAGGTAAAAATGATGAAAAATGCAAAAGCGTGATATACGATGCATTTTCAAAAATAATATTAAGAAGAAAAAGCAGTTTCTTTTATTTTTTGTAATTATAATAAATTTCATATGTGCGTCGTTACAAATTTGTCGTATCTATATCAAATGCTGTTTACAGATTGCATATTAAATGTTGTTTGGAAATTGTGTACCACGCGAGGGGGAAACGCGATTATTGAAAAAAAAAACGCGAAAACACTTTGTAGGGCTATAAAAATTTCATCGATACCATGCATCAGTATTTAGTGGCCCCATATGAACTGTTCTGTATAATGTTTTGGATCAAAACGGAATTTAATAAACTCTATTACAATTTTAATAAACGATAAACGTGTATATCCGTTCAAACAGCTCTGTTGTTTACATTCTGACACATATATGTATATGTATAATATATTTATAAATTCCATTAGTACGAAAATACATTTGGTTTCTTTTTGGTAAATAAAAAGTGATTCGATGTTTGCGTTGCACGAGCATTATAAGCGCAGCATTAATTAAAAAGGATGAAAATTAGGATTAAAATTATTTTTAATTTGCACACGACGAGCAACAAAACGAATTTGGAGAAGGCACAGCTATACATTCAATAGAAGTTTCTATTTTTCACAGGAATTTATTTTAATCCGCGTATTTGCATTTTTACGAGAGAAAGAGATTTTAAATTTTCGCCAAAATTCATTTCTGGGAGAGAAGCACGATGTGTGAGTATAATCGTGAAACATAATATATACGCCGACACTTTTAACAAGAGCCGTTGCAGCAGGATTATCCTGTTTCACGCCAAGAGGTGCTTCCTCTATTGGCATGTATGTTCGCGTACGGATGTTGCGTAACCGGCGAATTTACCTTACGCGTTCGATGTTGGTTATTCCGTAATGCGGTGTACGATCGAGTTAATCGGAATTTAGCAGCGCGCACTACAAATGCGTTTGCATTAACGTACGCAGGTACTACACGCTTCGTCGGCGCTATTTCATTATAATTATCATGGTTTCTGGCAAAAGCTCGTTAGTCAAAGAGACTGCGAGATGAATTATGGATATGGAAATCGATACACACAGGATTTATGGAAATATGTGTATATATTAACTTTTCTCGGATAATTTCGGAAAGTGAGAATATGATAGCTTTGTGGAACACGTAAATATCTCTGTGGTTCAATTTCGAGATAATTCAAGTACGATCGTTGAACATAAATTATATTATATGTTTATTTTCAACGTTAAACAAATCGGTTCGACAGATCAAGCTTCGAGAGAGGTGGCTGTTGAAGCAAAGTTTACCTGCAATTATAATTAAATAACAAAACTTCGTTGTTTATTTATAGTCCGCTATCTAACTCACAACAATTTCTGAATTTATAACTTTGAAATCTGTCAGAGTAAAAAACAATATTTTATTCGACATTGTTATTTTTCTGGTATATAAATCTGTTGTTTAAAATTCAAGTTAATTGAACTACATGAAATATATATACGTTTGCAAAAATGCATCAGTGATATCCTTCGTGTACGTGATGTATTCATGCATTTATCCATGACTTTTTGGCATCTGTGTAACTTTTTGTTAGTTTTGAAACATATTAATTCAAACATATCAATACAGAAATAGACATATTACAATCGAACACGCTTATTCGCTGACAAACATTATTATTGCGTATATCAGATATCTCTCGTGTCACATTGACAGATCGGGAGCACACAATTAATTCCGCACAATTCGATCAACTTTATCAGTTGCCGAGAGGATGAATACATCGTTACAGCGATATTGTTGTATCGAATCGGTTATCGCGAAATCCCAGAAATGACATCGCGGAGATCACATTATACGGAGTGCCATATACACAATTGGTTATTTTGGCCGACGAACTCAACAAGGTCAGAGAAGATAACATAAGATTCTTCGATAAATCTCAATAAAGAGACGAAGAAGGACGTTAAGAGTTTGTTTATCTTTTTCGAAGATCTTTGCATTTTTTTTTATATTTAATACAGTAACAAGTTTCGTTAATAATAAAATACTATCGAATGTATCTGATTGTGAGTATATAAATTGGCGATAAAATTGACAATGACACATCTAAAAGCATTTGACGGAATCGTTATTGCATTGTCAGCGAAGATAAAACGCGGATAAAGGATAATGCCGCGATTGTTCTCCGTCGATCCTTTCTATCGTATAAATAACATAATGAAAATAATTACCTTTCGTGTCATTTATCACGGATAAAATTGTCAGGGCTTATTGTCGGATGACGATGCGACATGAAAAATTTATTTACGTTATCAAGATATACCTATATTGCCCGATAGCGACGGAATTCAAATTATTTACGTTGTGAGAATATATACACTCATCATATATAAAAATAAATGCAACACACACGAAAAATTACTAGCGATAAACTGGGATTATACACGGCAATGTTTGCCGACTTGTCTCTGAGCGGGATACAAATCGATTTTATTCGAATAAATAAATCGTCTCGCGTTAACTTTAGAATTGTGATCCCATACGTTATCTCTGTTAATAAACGGAAGTGTATTTCACTTCGAAAAAAAAGTGACAAATTAAGAGAGTCTAATTTCAGGATTTCAAAAACTAATTTGACACTGTCGCAGCAATTTATTTCTCGTAATTTGCATGTAGATATGGACTCGACGTGGAAATAGGAAAGGATTAATATAGATTATGAACACGAACATAAATTATTGCAACAATTTCGAGTGCTTTGTGCGGCAATTGGCAATCCTTCACATAGGTTTCGATATACTTGAAATGATGTAGGAGTATAAGTATAGCAAATTATATATCTTCGAAATATTCATAATATTACTCAATTAGTTGACTATTAAGGTCCAGTTTCACACAAGTGTCGGTTAACTTTTAATCTTACAAAGATTAACTCACTCTTTGTCTCCTTCTAACGTTCCCCTTAGAAAGAGACGAAGAGTGAGTTAATCTAAGATTAAAAGTTAACCGACGCTTGTGTGAAACTGGGCCTAAATTACATTGATAAAACTAGAACGAGCACTAAACGTTTAATGTTAGCTTATTTGTGGAGATTAATTCGAATTACAAAAATACAATTTTTTAGAATTTGTACACAAAATCTACACGATTTATTAAATTTGTACTATTAATCCTTTAGATTTAGCAGCCGCACGTGGGCAGAGCGATAACAGAGAATAAATTAATTCGCCGGTGCGCGATTATTTTAACGAGACAATACTTTGCACCGTCACCGAGCAAAAGTTGAATGAACAGCAATTAGATCGCCCCGTAAACATGGTGATCGAATTTACTCACCCGCCACCGCTGCCTCGCTGCTTCCCGACGCTGCGCGTCCCGTGCCATTGTTCGTTTCACCCATACGAGAAACACGCGAAAAGAATTAAGCATCGCTAAATACTTACGATCGCGCGTGCCAATTAATGAGAGCTAATTAGTGAGAACGAATAACGAATATTCTTCCGACGGATTTACGGAGAAAAAAAAAAAGAAACGCGCGAGCGACGCGAAGTAAGCGGCGACACTGGCGCCGAGTGTATCGCGAATCGCGACGCCGAGAACGGCTGATCCTCATCGGGATTATCGGGGGCGATCGGGACGGAGCAGAATCGAGATTAGATTATTACGTAAACAAATCGAGATCTTCCGGGCTTTCTCGCGCGCGCGGGCGGATGACGGGCGGGTTTGTTTACGAAGCTTATTCAACGACGCGCGTACATACGTCCCTTATTGTTTTGACTGGCACGGTCACGGTCGTGACGTCACGGCGCGTCGCGTCCCCGAACCACGCAGTGCGTATATTATTAACCGCGCTCGGTGAACCGCGTCGCGTTTTTTTTTTCATCGCGATCGCGGGCGAATACGCAGGAGTGCGTTCAGGAATTACGCCTATAGGCACACCTAGGGTAAAGACCCGTGCACATAGAAAAACTTAAGCGCGCGGTAAGAACTCAAGCAGTATAAGCAAATCAGCCAATCACAGTCGAGAACTCAAGACGTAACGTAAGCAGTAGCGAATCCAAACTGTTGATTTCCTTAAAAGGCCTATCTACATAAGACGCAGAACGCGAGTCGCAAGCACACACACAACAGTCTACATGTCAACCTAACCTCTTTGTTAGATTGACATGCAGACTGTGCGTGTGTCTTGCGACTCGCGTTCTGCGTCTTATGTAGATAGGCCTTACTGCTTACGTCTTTTACTGCTTAAGTTGTTCTATATGTGCCCAGGCCTTATACTAACGCTATAGTGTATGTGACGTAATTCGTAAACTGTAGCTTAGGCCGGTATTTATAGGCTGCGGTCCACTTGATGCTATAGAAATGTTTTGGAGCGTTCTCTTCTTCTCCTTCTTTCTTCGTTAAAAGAAAAGAAAAGAGGAATGCTTCGAAGCATTTGTAGCGTCAAATGGACCGCAGCCAGTCGGATCTTATTTCGAGACCGTCTTAAGTAATGTCTTAAGTTGATAATACGTTCTGTGATTAGTTTGTGACATTTTAAGATTGTGTTAAGACGGTCTTAAATATAACATCCGACTATATGAACACCGGCCTTAAGGGTCACTTCGACCAAACTCCGATTAATTTAATCGTTGATTAGTTCACTGGAAATGACCAATCGCATTTGTCAATCTTTTTAAGGAGCAAATGCGATTGGTCGTTTCCAGTGGACTAATCAACGATTAAGTTAATCGGAGTTTAGTCGAAGTGGCCCTTAAAGCCCCTTGCACAATGCCGGGCAACAGGCAATAGGAACAAGGAATATAAATCAGAAATCACGTATAAATGCAGAATATATATAAACAGTGACACAGGCAATAGACACAGAGTTTCCGTCACGTTGGAAATTCTGTGCCTATTTGCCTGTTGCCAACCGATCGTAGCATTCGAATTTTTTAGGTTGTAATTAACGATTTTTTGGTCACTTCCTATTCCTATTGCTTGTTGTCTGGCATTGTGCAATGGGCTTGAGTTATACCCAGATTGAATTTCTGAACGCGGCCCATGTGTGCGGACCCAGATGTGCGTGAGATAGATTCTCGAATCGATACGCGGCGATCGATCGATCCATCGATTCGACTCGGCTGCGGCGATCTCCGCGGAGTCGCCACACGGCGCGAAGTTGGCCGCGCGTGACGCGTTTTTTTTCGCACTGGCCGCATTGGGGAATTCTTCCGTCGCCGCCGTCGAGGCTTCGCGTCGTCGTGTTGCTCGCTCGTTCCGGTCGCATCGCCGCGCGTGTAATGAACGTCGGGAGTGCCGCGAAGCGAAGCGTCGAAATCGTTAGGCGACGGGCAGCCACGCAGCCAGCCCAGCCGCGCGTTTCTCCGTTTGTGCGCGTACGTGTGCCAGAGAAAAAAACGGCGAGCGATCGATTTCCGTCCCGCGTTGCCCGCTCGTCGAAATCGCGTCGCGAATGCCGTGAATGTAATGCTAATTAGCATACGATTGTAATTGTAACTGCGCGCTTTTCCGATCGATGCGTCAGCAGCGTGAGCGAGTGTTCCGGAACAATGGAACAGTTCGGCGGGGGTGCAACGGCGAGGCGTACAATGGCGGTGGTTGCAACAGCGGCGCTGCAGCGGCGAGGGTGCCTCGACGACTTCACTTGTGAGTGAATTCGATTTGTACTATATACGTATACATTAGCCGCGCGATTGATTCTTCATTCGTCCGCTTTAGATCGCGGATGCGAGAAGAAACGTCGCGAAAATAATTTCGCGAATCTAGCGGGATGATTGATGTGTGCAAGGCGAGGTTAAAAATTCAATCCTGATGGGAAACGCGCGATCGAATTACTTCGCAGAATACGACCCGCTTTCGTGTCAATTTTCCGGCCAAAGGTCAATTCGCGACCGTTCAGTCGCAATAATCGACTGATTCGCCGTGGATTAATTTTGTTCTTAACAATTGAGAAATATAACTCCTTATATTTACGTTAAATTTTGTATTGCATGAAAAGACACAGTTAACTGAATTCATTCTTTTGTTTTTATACAAATTCTCTGTATCTTAATGAGAAGTAAGACCATTACACGAGCATTAATATAGATGTTACGGAAAAATTCATATCGAATTTTTATATGTATTATTGTAACACATTTTTCGCAATAAATTCTTTACAGTTTTTTAATAATTAAATCGTGTCGATTTAATTGTGGGGGGAAGGAAGGGTTTTTTAACGTTCTAATGATAACTGATGTGTTTTAAGTCCGGCTGTGATCGGAGCACAGTGAATAGTTGGACATATAAAAATTCGATATGATTTTTCCGTAACATCTATTAATGCTCGTGTAATGGTCTTACTTCTCATTATAGCCTTTGCTTCAAACGAGCGAAAAATAAGTTTCCCTGTATTTTGTTAGAAGATATTTTAAATAAAAAATTAAGCAACAAATGATTGCTGGAAAATCCCGTTTAAGCAATTTTAAATTTAAATTTAGCGAAAAATGTATGTCATGGAAATTTAATGCGATCAGAGAATAATTAATAATATAATCGGTAATAATCTCTCAGTCGAAGAAAATTTTTAATTCTAGAAACCCCTGGTGATTTACATAATTTAATTTCTTTTATTTCTCGTATTGCGTAATCGGAATAATAAATAATGAAAAGAATAAAATATAGTCATGACATTTTCGAGCTCCCGCTGCCATTTGCCATTTACGTGCATCTGTTATAACGTTAATCCTATCACAGAACGAAAGTTGTATCGATGAAGTTAAATTTTCGCTCGATAACTTATTAAAGCCTGTTCGCTTCAGTTTTACACCAGTTATTTCGTCATTGCTGATGCAATTACAGCAGTTTAACGAAAGCGTGACGATCACGTATTCTTTAATTAGCCATTACGAAGTTTCAAATTGATCCTGCTTTCGTTTAGTTTGCTAATGAAATTTTGGAGAAATGATACGCGCGCAATGACCATGGCGGTCTCGATGGCGGTAGCAACCGGTTTCATATGAAGCGTCCTCTTCCGTATTATCACATCAAAGTTTGTAAATTAATTTTATAAAATATCATTTTTTTCATTAGTGTAACAGAGATATGTTTATAAATTATTTATGTACAAAAAAATGATTATACAGTTTATTTTTGCTACACTGAAATGTATAAGAGAATAATTTTTCTGTGATAAATTTCTGAGTTGATTTTTAACGAGAATTTCATTAGGTAATATATTAAATATAGAAAATATATTAAAGCCAGAAAAGGATTTAATAATAAACGGATATGAGACACAATAATTTTCTTGGGCAGCGTGTAAAACTTTTACTCATGGTATAGAAGAGAATTTTCGAATTTTCTCTTAAAATTGGAGTCAAATTTATTTTACAGAACTTCTAGAGATAGTCGCGCAAAGTTAAATATTGGATTTTCAAATCCTTCGATAAATTTCAAATGCATAATTAGAGGAGAGCTTCATACAAGGTCAGTCCGAAATAAATATTTCTTTAAAATTTTAGATACAGATATTTTAAATATTATAGATATTGCAGATGTTACAGTATATCTTCCATAGATGTAATTTCGATTTAACTAGGATTAAACCATAAATCAGATCGTTAATTAATTAAAGCTCTCGATCTACTTAAGGCTATCGATCCGATCATATAAATATCGATTGCCTAAATGCTGGTCTTATTTGTATTACACACACAGCTGGCTATTTATAACTGGTCTCTCTCTCTCTCTCTCTCTCTCTCTCTCTCTCTCTCTCTCTCTCTCTCTCTCTCTCTTTCTCTGAGGGTTAATAATCTAAAAGGGCCTGCATCACGTGTAGATATAGACATTAAGAGCTATGAATCCTTAGAGATCTTCATTACTGCCTTTAAAGGTCGGTTGTACTGTTGACGCATCATTATTCATGACTGCAATGCTTTAAATTATCGTTGTTTAACTTTTCCACTGGATGTGTTAGACATAATAAGGACTGAAACAAAACTGCTGACAAAATGTCAATAGATTAGGAATTAAGCTTTTATTTTAAAAATGTAAAATCAACAATAAAAAAAAGTTTGTCAACAGAATCTGTTCTATTATGAAGTTAATTTTATTTAATGGAAAATAATATAATCGTTTATTTTTATTCTCGAAAATTAAGAACTTTGTTAAGGAGATGCCAATTACACATTTAAAAATTTGACAATAACGAATATTATAATTCAGAATACTTTTTTATAATCACAATTTTTATTAAATTTATTAGTTTTACCAAAATCAATCATCTTTGATCGTATAGACTAATCGACTCCCTAGGGTAAACTCGGGTAAGATGGCCATACAGGAAAGATGACCAATACCTATGTTTTTTCAACCTAGCTCGCCATGAAACATCGAATGAACATGGTCGTATGACCATCTTACCCGAGTTTACCCTATTCTTATTTAGCAGTATATTTCTTGAATAAAACTTTTCATTTTTGCAATATTATTGTTAAAAATTGAAATCAAGCAAGTGTTGCAGATGAAAAAATTAAATTTAAAATCACATTTATCTCGAGTCATGATCGGGATCATGATGTTAAGCGACTTACATTTGAGATAGAACATAATAATTTTCTTTTGGTGATTGTGGTTGGTTCTTTGATCATGAATTCTAAGACCATGTCATTTATGATGTTTCGTTATACATATGTGCAATTCCCGTTGTATTATCTCTGTCTTTTTTCTCCGATTTGCCTCTTGCCTTATTAAGCGGAAGTTATAAACTTCATGTATAAAAATTGCGATTCTCTTTATCGTAATCGTAATTTGTCACTCCACTTGTTCGCTTTTACCGCTTTCCCCGCTCATAATTCAATCTTGCTGCAGGCGACGTTTATTTCCTGAATGCTTTCTCATTACGTCGTGCAATTTGAGATCGCAATAAGTCTCGTCAAAGGTCGTAGATTTTTGTGTGTGTGCGATCGCGTATTTTTACGGAAAAATTTATTTGAAAGAAACGTTGTATTTTATCCGTATCACTTTTCTCGTTTTGTATTATTGTAATTATTTTCGCTATATTTAGTTTCAATATTATAGCTCGCTTTATTATGTTGTATGCGCGAATATATAGAATATGAGATCACGAGAAAAATACATCAAAATATCTACACATTTTTTAAAATAAAATTATTATACAGCGTGTGTTTGACCTTATGAGCAACGTGGGGCCTCGCGTTATCATGGAGTAAATTGTCTTTGCGTCGTTTTACCGGCCGTTTTTTTATGTGCCTCGTTTAAACTGGTATAATTGATGCACGTAACGTTTCGCTTCAAGAAAAACGGCCGTCGTATGCCTCGAAACGACGCAAAGACAATTTACTCCATGATAATGCGAGCCCTCGTGTTGCTCATAAGATCAAACAAACGCTGTATAATCTCGAATAGGAAGTACTTCCCCACGCAGCATTATGTTCTCCAGATATCGCGTCGTCTGATTATCACTTGTTCCGGTCGATGCAGCACAGCCTCTCCGATACATACTTAATTTTTTACAAATGAAGCAGATGCTAAAAAATGAGACAACTTCATCGCGTCAAAAGACGAGACATTCTTTCGCCGCGGTATCCGTATGGCGCTACCTCTAAGATGATAAAAGTGGTAGATGCAAATGGAAGATATTTTTGTGAAAAATTTCGCCGGGAATTTAGTTAACTTCTAATATCAGTTTATTTATAATATAAAATTCGTTTTAGTGTCTTTTAACGTAATAATTTTTTTGTTATCGATAAGTTGAGTATATTGAGTCAATGTAATTTTGCTTTATATTTATGTAACACCCCAGAAGAAATTCTTTTTTAAATATATAAAGTTGCGAAACTATATAATTTTTATAAAATAATTTTATTGCGAAAATAAGATTTTTTCGATATATGTCAGGAGGCTAACAATAAGCGTTAATTCGAGGAGGGTGAAGCTAATGGTCGAGCCAGCCTCGTTACTCAGATGTCGAAAAAGACGTGAAAGAAAATAGATATCTGAGATGAGCTGCTTTTTTTGGGGAGTATAAATTCTGATTTTTTATCGAATTCATTGGGATATTTTCTTCATAAGTTACATTATATATAGTGGAGTATAAAATGTAAAATATATAGGTATACATATAGCCATGATAAGATTTGAAATACCATCATAATACATGAAAGTCACAATGCTTTATATTGTAGAGAGCGCCCGGATGAAAAGAAGCCATTTTGCGTCTCAATGAACTAATGCGCTACGCAATGAAGAGAATACTTTGGCTTATGAGCGATGATGCATAATGTGTTCTAAAGTTTCCATCTAAAATAAAATTTTTAACTGGATATTATTGTCACATCATCGGAGAAAGCATACTTATTTTCAATAAAAAATGAGCTTAATGAACTAAATTATCCACAAAAAGAATAAGGTTAGATATAAACTTTCGTTGTGTAAACTGATTTTAAAATTAATATTTGAAATATATATCTAATGTCTTAATTATTTATCTGATGTTTGTATGTTAATCAACTTTCTTGCATCTGTTAATAATATATTTAAATTACCACAATTGACAGAGAGAGAGAGAGAGAGAGAGAGAGAGAGTAAAAATTTCATCTTATTGACTGATATTCATATAAGTACAAACGTACAAAATTTTAGCTTTGTAATAATTTTTGTGAATAACTTTTGATCTATTTTTAATATTTGCAACAAGATTGCGCTGGAAAATATAATTTTGCACCGAGAAATAAAGTATCTAATCGTGAAATTTTTATACGATAAAAAATAAAATCTCGTCCATTCTCTCAGAGATTATCACGATTATGTCGAAATATATTGCTCGCGAAAAATTTACGACGGCATGTAACGCAGCGTCGCATGCTATTCATCCACAAAATTGCTGTGCTGTTCGCATAGAAGCATGTCGTGAAATTTTGTACGCGAAACTATTAATAGACACGTCCGTGGCGGACGCTACGCGATCTCTCGCGAAATCTCGATTGGGGTTTCACCTGCATAATCACCTGTCGTTAGTCTCCTCGTCGATCATGCGACACTCGAACTTTATCATTGCGTCACCTGACATTCTCATCACCGTGAGTCGCGTCTGTTCGCGTGGGCATATAGAATCAAGTATATACTTCGCGTCACTTCCACGACATCGGACTTAATCATAACTTTGTCTATCAAGAGCAGGGAGAATCGCGGAACTCGCTTCTGCTGATACACTTCGCTCGAAAATTTGAGGAACGTCTCGCAAAATTCGCGCTCAAAGATATCGCTGATCCTTGCTCATCGATGAGTCACTCCGCCTTCCTCGAAGGTGGTTTCTTAGCGCTCCGGTATTGTCCACAAACACGCCAATCACCGATTTGTATCACTTAATCTCGCTCGTGAGTTCCTCCTCGCGCTTTTAGTGAGTCACACACTTCTAGAATTTATATTGAATTAATTCGCAGATTTACAATTCTGATTCATTTTGAATCGAAGAGCTAATGAACTGTGTGGGTCTTGATTCACAAAAAACTTCACAAAGTTTCCCTTGTTTTAAGTAAATTCTTTTATTTTCTGAAGAGAACTTTTTAATTAACTTGTATCTTCATTGTTGTATCGCATAATCTATCATAATGAGAAATAAAAGGAAGAGTCTGTAATAATCTGAGCCTAGGATTCTTGGAGTCTCAAGTAAGATTAGTTTTAATTCTTAAAAAACTCTCGGGGTTGATCGTCTTTTGTATAACTTGGATGTTTCTAAGACACCATTCATTAATACACTTGTTTCTTCCTGAATGAGTCATCTTATCTTCCTCAAAAGGAAAGAAAAGAAGCCCGTTGTCTCCAAAGGATAATATTTGTGAAGCTTCCTTGATCAGCTCAGATCAACCTCAGGTTTTTCTCTTGAAAAAGTTTTCGATTGATTATTTTTCGATCCTCCGGAATATTTTTGTAGTAGTTATCCATTAATTTATCATTTCTTCGTCGAAAGAAAGAGAAAATAACTTTACTGCTGAACATATACCAGATGTCAATTTTCACGTTAGTTGATGCCACTGTTTCGCGGTATTCTTTATCCATTAAACGATTATGATGGTTATTATCAAAGTCCGCATGGGGGGTTTGTATCGTCTCTAGTAAGTCTAATGAAATTTTCAAGATTTTATCAACAGCACTTATTTTTCACGTCAGATTTTATTTATTCTATCAATAACCCTAATACTCACATAACAATCACTCATAGTATAAGCTTAATTGAATTTGATTGAAATTGATTTCCATTTACTGCTAATTCGGTAAGCGCACATGTATAAGCTCGAGTATGATTACCAATCATTACCAGTTTCGAATCAATATTAATCTTGCTGGTGACCACTAGTAATTAACTCTCCAGAAAATGTTGGCCATGGTACTGGTTAATCACATTAAATCTATTAACAATCTTAAATACGATCATTACTTTTTTACGAGCATTCTGCTTTAACCATCTATTAATAATTTTATCGGTAACTGTTTATTAATAATCCTATTGCTAAAAATTAACAGTCTTTTTTTCAATAATTTGTGTTTATTTCTCATTATTCATTGTTTACTATTATTCATTATTTATCGTCGATTACACACTCATTGATCAGTTCATCGGTGATCATTTCATCTTAGTTGGCATGACGAACACTGGTGATTTTAAAGCCAAAGCATCTCAACGACGCACTATTTCTCGCCAATCATTAAATATTTAATTCTTCTATTCCACGGCACGTTCTACTCCGTGACGTTTACTTTTGGCCTCTACTCTCAACACTTTCCTCCGAAGCTTTTTACGATCGGCGCGGCGGCGGCGCGGCGTTGGTCGCTCCGACGGAAGGCGGTAAGATCAACAAGCGGTTTCGGAGCGCTCTCGCGGCGCACTGAAGTGCGTCTAGCCAGGAGAAGAGGATCGGCAAGCGTCGCGGCGCGTAGCGTCGCCTCGCGTCGCCTCGCGTCGCACCGCTACGCGAATGGTCGCGAGTGCGACGAGAGTGACCCTGGCAGTGAGTGCCGCCTGCGCACTCTCGCCCCCGTGTTGTGCCGGTCCTCTCCTCTCCCGGTTCTTTCTCTCTCGATTTTCGGCTTCGGCGTTATTCCTCCGCGCCTCTTTCACCCTTTCGGAGGATCACGCGACTTATTGTTAGCTCCGACTTGACTTTCGGAAGCCATCTCCGTTCTCCCATCACGCGTGCACATTTCTTTCTTTCTCACGTCTGTATATATACGTCTGCGCGTTCGTTCGCCGGCCCGTTTGTCTGGCTCGTTCCCTGCGCCATTCATACGCGGCATTATAGGTGCTCTCGAAACCGAGCGTCGCAATACGCTATAGTTTAAACTTAAAGAACGTAAATAGAAGCTATATTCCTCTGTCGTATATACATGCATGCGCCTGAATCCGAGATACTTATGATATCATTTCAATTCTTTGCGCGCGAGAATCAAACGAGACGAGCAAGAAGGGCGGTACGAATCCGATGGGATTTTGATTCGGAGATTACATTTCGACGAGATTACATTCTAATGAAATTTGATCTGCATCAGAGGGACCTGTTACCCTTGATAATCTCCGAGGTGGTAACGACTGTTGCCTCTGACTTAAAAGTTTCTTACTACGTTTCGCACTTGATGTTATTATTTCTATTTTTCTCGTCTAAATCTGCACTCTCTCTCTCTCTCTCTCTCTCTCTGTGTCTTTTAGATTTCCCTACTACTTCACATTTACCCGACGTGTATATAGGAAAAGGATTGCTGAACGATATCCAATAGAAAAGATATTCAATCACCTTTCTTGTTTTTTTTTTTAAACTTATTTTCACTATTCTATTTCAATTTTAATCTCCTTGAATGAGGAAGAGCGAAAATATCAGATTCCGAGAGATATTTGAATCAAGAAGATTGCTAAATCTCCATAGAACAACGCTAAAGAAGTTTGTCAGATATATTTTCTTCATGCTTGAATCTGATTTGATCGACGATCCATGAACCTGACCTTTAACTATTTATATATCGCGTGGATTTAATTCTTTTGTTGGTTTTTTCGCCTTATTTTATGTCGAATGTTTGTTACGGAAAAATTTATTTATCCATGTGTCCAGCTCTTTGAATTTCTTGTAAAATAAACATTTTACAGGAACATTTATTCAGGAACTGGATCGCGCAATTTTTGATTATGCAAACGATTGCACAATCTATATTTTAAAATCCATATATTAAACGCTACTTTTAGCGTTTAATAGTATGCGTATCGCATACTATTAATATTAATCGTCGATATCACCGCACTACGCATCTGCGATATTTTATAATGGTGTTTATTTAGATTAATTAGGAAGTTATAACTCAAATGTAAATTCGTACATATTTTTAAAAACGAGAAAAATTAATTTTTTAATAATAATTTTAATTCTTATAATCTTAAAAGGCTTGCAAAGCACAAATTATATTATAAAGTTCTAAATATTTGATTATGAAAAAAATTCAGCAAATAGAAATTTTGTAACCTCGTTTATTCACAAACATCTGATATTTAAAAAAATGTTTCCATCGTTATTTTAAACTTTGACCTTTGCACTAAAGCGATATACTATTTCCTACTCGAGTTTTTGTTTGCTCGCATCTTCTTTTTTGATATCATGCGCTCCTGTGTTTTCCTCTCCGATATTTTTTTGGCGTTTTTGTCCTCGTATTTTTGTTCGCACGAATTTCCACTTGTTGGAGTTTATTATACGAGCTCCAAGATATGTCCCGTTTCAACATATTCCTTTTATGATTCACCCAATTTCGTCGCCCTTTTTCCTGTTTTCTCGTTCCTTATTTATATGTCAGGCGTATGAAGACGTATTGAAACGATATACCTCTTTCCTCAATCTATATAGCTTATCCTTCTAATTTTGATTTTTTTTCTCTTCAGATTTCAACTTGCAAAAATATTCATCCGTTAACTCAAATCTTTTTCTTATTTAAAAGCAAGCAAAAAATTATGCAAAATAATAATTGAAATAATACACTTTTTAATATTTTAATATTTTATTTTTACTAATTACTTAGGCTAAAAATAAAATTGCTCTAAACATGACGCGTTTCTAGAATTTTACGGAAATTATTATAGAGGGTGGTTTTACACGTGTTTTACTCATGTACGTTATTTAACCCACACTGATAAAGTAGTGATTTAGATCTCTCTCTGAACACGTATGCTTATACTTATTCTGTCGGGATTTGACCTTATAGAATAATAAATAGATATCTCCTTCCCCTCTGCTTTTTTCGTGCCCATCAATATGATAGACAATCTTTCCGAGGGCACGAGGCAACGATTATCTTTACACGATGCCACTAACCGCGGATTTATCCGTGGCGTAAATCAAAATAAAGTCCGAACATTGGGCCGGGAGAGCCGTCACGATCTCTATGGTTAATTCCGGTTGTGATTTATCGTGGCATATATATCCTTTGAGTGATCGCGATAAACCACAGCATGGATTGTACACGATAAAGCGTTGGTCGTCGAATTACGAGACCTGTTCCAGTATTTATCGCGAATTGTTTTACGACACCACAACGATAAGAGTGAGAAAGACGTAAGAGTAGAAAGTCGATTATCGTCGATTATCATCGCTTTTATCGGACTTTTTGTACTCGAAATTAGCCTGGCCGTAATATCGATTTCAGTAACAGAACTACGTACTCAGCGAATAGATAGCGATGTAACGCTGTCACTCATGGTTATAGATTAGTATATATAGTACCGATATACGATTCAATAGAAAACGTAATTTCTTGATCGTAGATCTATCTTTGTAAAAGTATAATCGAAACTATTTGAATAGAGGCGAGAAAGTACCGATAGATGCATAAGAGAACTTTGAAGTTATTGGAATTTGCTTGAGATTTACAAATAAAAATAAAATTTTTATTAAAAAATATGGCTTAGAGAAAAAAATGTTTTTATCTCTTGATTAGAGAAATGCATTATTCTTTTTGATTCAAACTTCAGGATTGTTAATATAATTAAATATCTAAAATGAATAACAAGACAATAAAATTGTTTTAATTATAATTTTAATAGTATATTCTTTATAAATATAGAACTGCTCTTCCCGAGAAAAAAATGGGTATATATAATATGATCAGATGTATAAATGCATTATTATATTATTTAGATATGAAAAGATCTAAATAACATGTAATTTTATATATGATTATATATAATCAGATTCAAAATTTCGGATTTGATTATATATAAAATCATATAAAATTACATGTTACTTAGATCTTTTCATATCTATTTACATCTGATTATATTATACCTATTTTTTTCTCGGATTACATTAAATATATTCTTTAAATATAGAACTGCTCTTTTCTTTTACGTTTTCTCTGTTAAGCTTAATGAATCAAGTTTTAGTTGCAATGCTTTTATCATAACCCATCGCGCAATTTTCTTTTCAAAAGAACGAGCTCGAGAGAACGGTTGCATTGTTATTTATCATACTGCAGTAACATTAATTATGTTTCGAGTAAACGTCCATATAGGGAAGCGATTACCGATGAATCCCGCGTGAGAATGGTATTGTTGTATTATTCACGAGACTAGATTAATTGCGTTGGGTCACTGATCAGCAACAACCGATGTATTATAGTTTTCTAGCCCTCAGGACTCAGATAACGCACAATAAGGCAAAATTACACAAGCTTGCATTTAGTGATGGTCCCAGTTGAAACGCCCGATGTATAAGCTAGTTTAAAGGTATTGCCAGAGGCAACAAAGCTAAATTAATTAACGATCATATATAAATTGAAATGCACGATGCTTTTATTGTGCTATAGCAAATAACAAAAGATATAAAAATATTGATAAGTAAATTAAATAAATAAAATATGATAATAAGAAGATAATAAGAAAATAATTATAAAAATTATAAAAGTTTATTTAATAACTCATATGTGCGTTACAGGCGTATTAGAATAAAAGTTTGCTATAAATTTTGGTTTGCAAACATTGCAAGATAGTTATTTTTGCTTACAATTTCTTAGAATATATCTTGTACTTTGTGCTTTAACCGCTTATTACATTTTATCGAGCAATTCTAGGATGCATAGTCATATAACTATATAGCGAATATTACACAGTCACACGCAGTGTAGTACGGAAATTGCGCGTATGATTAGTTGTAGCAATCGATTAATTGCAATGTGGAGATATAATCGACTCCAATCCGCGCTATTCTCGCAATTCTCGTTATCTTTTCCGGTTTTTGATTTGTCCGATTGTTATACAAAATAACGTTTCACGTAATTGATTCCATAATGTATCGCTTTAATCGATGAAGTCCCACGAATTATATTCGCCTATATCTGAATACATGATTAATCAAATCATCCTCTAAGTTACTCATTGTAATGCATTTGTATACATAATTAATGTGATACAACACGGCTGCAATTGCGGTTGCGGTTGCGATTTGTGCGCCAAAAGTTATTAAAAGTACTCGCGGGCACGACGTTTGTTGGCTGCTGAATATATAAATCGTGCAAGAAAGTTGCACGTTGCACGTGCGCCAGCAGCATGATTTTCTTCAGATGATTTATTTGCTACGACCGTCGAAGGATATTCTGAAAATTCGCCTTACTTTTTAGATATCTTTAGCATTGTCAAACTTTTAAAATTGGCGTTGACAGCCATATAATATTTAATTATTTTACAACAATTTAAAATTTTTAAGAATACAAAAACACTTTTACATTATTAATTATATTACCAACAACACAGTAAACACTGAGCATCAGCCAACAAGGTAAATGCTATATACAACATAATTACCATATATATTGCATTTGAGTGAAAAATTTTAACGTAGATGTATAATATAACTGATCGGTGTTTACTGGAAACGTTGTACGCTTCTAAAAATACTCTTTTTTATTTTCATATAGTTATAGAAAGGAAGAAAAAAATTATTTTATAGAAATTTATGACAGTGAGAAACAAAGGAAAGGTATCTTACATCTTACATCGTGCAATGGAAGTACCTAAAGATTAAAGGAGGGACTGATATATGGGTCGATAACGGACAGGTCGAATTTCCCAATCGTGACCTTTTTCCTTTTGCTATATCAACATTGAATTCCCATTTACGGGGGACGCCACAAAAATCTCGAAAATTTTTCGGCGAATTATAAAGAGGTCTCTAGGCGAGTCGTGTATCGTTTAGGTTTGGATTCCCTGCCTTCAAGAGGGTCAAGTTACGAAAGCGAAGAAAGATAGGGAATCTCATATCTTTATAAACAGTTTGGCTTACTTTATATAGTTTTATCACGCGTACGATGTTTTACAACCTAACTGATAAATCATAACACGATGTCATTTTATGCCCTTGTAATCGTATTTCAAGTGCTATTAGTAATCATCAGCGTTGCTTGGTAGGCGACACACTTATAGGGCGTGCAGCTATTTATGAGAATGATTGTGGATGTAAATGGGTTAACGACGGAGAACTATTAGGTTGTAACACACGTTGTTATTTTCGTTGATAACTCGAAATACATGTATATGTGAAATACAGTTGTTTGATCATTATAAATTAAACAAATTTTGAGTACCGGTACATTTTTTTAAGTTATCATTAGTTTTTTTTATTACCACTATTGATCGTGTTCACTATTCAGGTGAATTACTTATTATTGGTGTTGATTAACTTTGAAATACGCAATTTTTCGTAGCATTCTGAGTTTTTTAAATAAATAATGACTACTTAAGAAATCTTAAAAAAAATTCTTCTTTATTAATTTAAAAAAAATAATTAAAAACTTGTTTACTAATTTTTTTTGCGACACCTATAGCAGACACGATGAAGTTCATGCAGAGAAAGCCCTTTACAGATGTGCAAAGCGCTTTTCAATTCAAACTTCATATGGAAGAGTACACGGAGCATTTAAAAGTCGCTTTACATATATGCAAAGCTGCGCATGTAAAGGTTAAATTAACCCTTTTTTTTGTGTGTAATATCATGACCTATATATTTAGATATTCATATTTGGACACATCTAATTCAAATGTGAAGAAAACGTCGTTTGTTAATTGAAATTCTGATTTTCTCCAGCGTGAGAAAATCTGCAATATATGTAGTATAGTAACTTCGATACTTTATTTTTTTACTCTGAATTTTTTGCACTGTGCAAAGAAAATAAAATTGAGATAAAATATATAAAAAAATATATATAAACTATAAAAAATAATAAACAAATAATATGATTTAAACAAAAATATAACAAATAATTTGTATTTTTTGCGTCCATATATTAGATATAAAAAATTAAAAGTAAAATATATGGTAATATATGTGCAGAGACGGATGCAACTATTAGTCTACTTTCATTATTACAACGTTCTATTTTTCATTATAACAATTTAATCGATAATTACCAAGAAATTTGGAAATTTCAAAAAATGTTACGATCTGAAAATCTTTAAAACTGCAATTAATCAACGAGTCGTCAATTATTTGGCCGAAATTCAAAAACGCAAGAAATTTGTCTCCGAGCGCGTGAAAGAGAAGAAATATAACCGTGATATCTCTCGGTATTCGCGCACCAAACATCGCAACGGAAGAATAAGCGATAGCTATAATTCAACGCGGTCTCCACCGGTCACCGCCGCGCCCGCGCCGGTCCAGTTCATGTAATCGCAATACGGATGAAAACTCGCCGTTTGATATAACGAATTGCCAGGAGTTCAGTGGATATAGCTGATGAATTTCTGAATGATCAAAACATTCTGTCAACTACAGTGCACAAATCAATCACTTGGTTCGTGAGAGATGTTGCAACTATATTGTGTATTTTATAATATAGATAAGAAAGATATATATATATATATATATATATATATATGGGAATATCGAACAGAATGTAAATGCAGATATGAAATTAAGAGGACCGTCAAATTTAATCTTAATTGAATTTTTATAATATGAATAATGCATGATCGAATTTTTAACTCATTGAATTTGTCGCGCGATCCTGCAGTCTATTGTTCTCGTTCTAAATAAAAGATATCTATATATATTCTGAGTTAAAAATTACGATCAATGCGAAGAACGTAGGAATTGACTTTAAAATGTTTGATTGAAAATGTTAGAAAAGACGCGTATGTGTATATATATGTATATGTATGCACAAAGGAAGTTGAGTGTCTTTCACCGAAGAGGTATTATGTTCGTCTCTTCCGTTCGCGAATGTTTGGGGGAAGATTTTCTAGCTCGAAATCGCGTGACGCCATTCGCATCGCCGGTTCAATCGAATTTCTCGGAGAAGCTCGGAGAATTGTATTTTCTCTCGTACAGAACGAAATACCATATACAAGTTAGATTTACGCCGCGCGGAGTAACTTCAAAAGGATTATTCCGCAATATGGAAAGATAAGCGATCGATTTCATCCGTATGTTTCCACGATTCTCACGTGCTCATGGATATAATATAAAAAAACTTGATAATTTTATATTTATTTATATTTAGTAAGATCTGTGTGTGTGTGTGTGTGTGTGTGTGTGTGTGTGTGTGTGTGTGACTCAACTCTTTCTATTTTTAATATCAATCATTTTATCTCTCTAATATCTATTTAATACTTGCACATTTTAATAATTGTGCTAAATAAAAAAATTATTTAATACCATTCTTGAATTATATATATATATATATATATATATATATATATATACTCCGCGTTGAAAGCTTTAACTTCGATTTTATAAATATCATAAAACTAATAATAATAATTAGTGCATGCAGAAATAATTTAATACGAATGAACAAATAATTTTATGCTTTATGTAGCTCTTGTGTAAGCCATTTATTTTAAATAATTGTCCGCTAAAACAAGCTATATCTACGGAATATAACATTAGTTAAATCTTTTCGACATATATAACCTTCTCCGTCGGTCGATTCCAACTTCTGCACATCACTATATATACATATATTGCACGTGTCAATATATAGGCATGATTGCAGCACGATAGAACGTTTGCATAGATATATCGTTCGCTTAGATTCGTCGATTAATCAATTTTATGAGGCGCATATCTAAGACGGTACTATACTACGAGACCTCTGCGAATAATTTTTCGCAGTGAGCCATGAGTTCAATCTTTTTAATGAGACGTTCCAGGAATTTCTCCAGGGGGTTGTCAAAATTAAAGTTTCTTTCTCTCATATCCGCTTCTTAAATGACTAAATCAAATTGGTGCCCGCGATTCTCGGGATCCGTAAATCTCGTTTGTTTTTACAGAATGCAGCAGTTTTTCGTCGAGAATCGACTATAAATATGCGGCCAGACGATTCTGGCGATCGTGATCGCGCTATTCGTACAATAAACGAGAAGATGAAGGATGAACCGTTCGTCACCGTAGGCGGATGCAGAGCATTACTTTAACAACGTCTGAGTAGCTCGCCCCTTAAATCAACGCGGCGACGGTAGTAAGACAAGAAACAATCACGAAGCGTTGTGATTTCATTTAGAAAAATATTTCCTGATTCGTTAAACGGACTCCTAATTTATACAATTTTATATCAATTGCTTGCAACCGTATTTCTTTGCATTTTTTTATTGAACATTGCTCAATTGAAAAACTTATTTCTAAATTTTTAATTTATTCTTAAATCCATATTTAAAGACATATTCTAAAGATAAAGACTGTATTATAGATAGTAAATCTTACTTCAGATATTAGCGTCGTGTAAAAATCAGTCTGCCGATAATGGCATCGAGCTTTGGGCAATTTGCGTCACTCGTGCGTGATGTCGGCGTTTAAATGAAGCCAAAGGCAATCTGCGGTGAAGTGAAGCTTGTTAAAACACTCGCGAACGTGTTAATTACATTTCTTTCGATGGCGGCGCGTAAATCAACGATCACTCATTTCAATCACTCGCTAGAATGCCAAATTTTCAAATTTTAACCACGTTGCTACCTTTGTGGACCTTTTTCGAACGACATCCTTCCAATACGATCACGTCGCTTGTGTTTACGTGTTTTTTTTTTATGCGACTCGTCTGTAAAACGCTACTGGCAATATTTATCTCGACCTTTGGTTATTTTGACTGTTATTTCTGCAATATGTACTCGATGCTTTTCAACGTTTTTGGGTGGTTAAATTAAAGTTTGCAGGGGAAACTGATTGCTCTCAAACGGAAATTTACCCAAAAATTCATGAAACTTTTTATATATTAAAATAATTCAGTTAAAATCAGTGCATTATCTCGAAAACCAGAGCAGTTAGCCCTATAAGACCTATATGATTTTTTGTTCAGCATTAAAAGTACTACCAGAAACCATCGTCAAATTAAGGCGCCAGAGTTATCGGAATCTAACCCAAATGCTGATACAATTGATTTTCTGATATACATACTTCAGTCATTTTTAATTTATTTTTTATAATTTTTTAATAAAGTTTCTTAGATCTCGTTAACTCATCAACTTTTTACACGACACAGATGCAATTGATGCAATATATATTTCATATATTTTCATTGACTGATATATAAAATTCTCTATTTTTGCTCAGTTTTTAAATATTTTTATATTGTTCTTGTCTCAGCCATAGAATGGTAAAATAGTGTATTATTTGTCCGTGTAAATGCTCGAAATTATTATTTATCCGATTATTGCCGAATTATTGCTTAAATTTAAAATTAGCTAAGATTTTCTCGTGGCTTAAAATAATCAGCCGCTGCTGAAGAATGCTGATAGCTAGTACACTTTAGTAGAAAAAGTTTTGCTATTAAGGCAATTTATAGTTGCATCCGCATGAAAAGTAATTGTGTCGTAAGTCATAAAAGCGCCAGTCACAGTACATATATATACATATATGTATATATATATATGTTATTGAGAAAGTTAAGAGGCTTTCAACATGTCCTGCATACGGTGACACTTATTTCCCCTAGGATAATATTGGAGCACCCTGACAGAAGGAAGAGTCTGATACTCATCCATCATGCGGCAAGGCTTTCAAGCTTCGCCAGATGCTGCCTTTGTAATTTAAGGCAGCTCCGGAATGTATACACGTAGCTAAAAACTTGAATCGATATATAGTGAACGATAAAAAACTGTCAATTGCAACGTGTAAAAATTTTTCGTCGAGTTTTCGACGAAAAAGAATCTCGATCTTTTTTCTTCTTTGCTTGTTTCGATGAATTTGGCAAGATATACGTTCGAGGAAATTCGAGGAAATAAATTTGCGTTCTCCGTAGACTAGAACGGGAGAAATCAATAGAATCGCTCTACTAGGGTGTTAAAAAAAAAAAACAAATTTTTTATTTTTGTTGAAATTTGATAACGCAGTTACTATTTGATGAAACTTTTTCATTTTTATCATATCAAATATATCGAGGATATTTAAAGCCTAAAATTTAAGTTTGCACAAAACTAATTGAAAAAAGAGATAACGATTTTTAAATGTACTAACAATAAGTTAAGTTAAATTCAGTTTACTATTAAATGCTAAGACGATAGCGCATTGTTTAAGTATAAATTGAAAAGTTTGCTTGAAAAGGAGTCGTCTATTCGGAAGTTTTAGCTGATAAGCAATGTAATTTTTTAAAGGCAGTGATAGTCTGTATGCATGATTGAACATGACGCAATATTTCAGCGACCGCGGTACATTATATTTACGCGAAAGTTTAACTTTGTATATCCGCGACAACGGAAACTACTCGAGAATGGCGGCCGAAGCTGCCGAAGTTGCATGCAATTTTCGCGTGCAATAAATCGCAAATGTTTTTCTAAACTTTGACAATCACTGTTCGTTGGGGCAATACATAGGGTGTCTAATCACCGTTGATTTGAGAACACAATTAAAATCAATTTTGCGAAAATCTTATACAATATTGTTATCGTCATTAATATACTTTATTATTAGTAAATTATTATTAGTTATGGTTTTTCAACTTTTAACGTTAAGCATTTTGATAATTAAATGTCTGAAAGTTTCGTTATTGTTGAAGCCTCTTGATTAAATTGAATTGTAAGAAACTAAGATGCTTTTTATATACAAACATATATTTACCATGATTAAATTTATGATTAAATTTTATATTGAATTATCACAGAGGATAAATAAGTTTCATTAATTGAGCAGTTTCAATAATTTTAATGGATGCACATGATTGTTATGAAATAATTTATGAAAAGTTTTTAATTTATTATCTACTGATTCTGGAACATCATGTGTACATGATTGCGCGCATGTAGAATCACACTTTATACAGCAAGTTGTGTCTTCGTGAATCATCGATTCAACCAGCCAAAGTGGAGCCAGAAGCCAGACATTCGGGTGCCAACAGCGAAATCTATAAGTAGTACCCAGCATCCGACCTTTTTCTCTATTCCGACCGTAAGGGGTTTTAACCCGCGGTGCACATAGAAAAACTATAAAAGCGAACGATGTTTATAATCCCGCCGAATTTATTGATGAGGTCTATTTATGCGACTGGTTAAATGCTATAAACGGTTTAAATATCTAAATTCACTATTTTTAATATTTCACGTCAAATACAGGGAAAATTGAGGTTTAGCAAATGTGGCTTTGAATTATAAAAATGCGAAATGTGGATTGAAAGAAATCAACTTTATTGCTACATATCGAAATATTAATAATTTTTATTATACATTGAGAATTTTATATTATTTTTTAAATTATAGATACATCATTGTGTGCGCTCTTATAAATACGCCGTTGACTTTTTAGATCTTTGACCTGAATTCGTAATATACTTAAGAGAACAAGCGCTTCCATCTCCTTCACGAGAATTCCTTTACCAGGTTCAGTAAAAAATTATGTGAGAGATTTTATGCGATTGATGTTTATTCTTTCGCGGCAGGTATATACTCGCAACGTGTTCCTCGGCGGAATACCGATCGTATCCCGATGTTTTCTCCTCCGCGAAACTTCGCATTTTTCCACTCGGCTCATTCATATTTTTCTAGAGTGAGAACGGCATTCTTCATCCGCACGATTTCCATACGTGTCGTATGTCTTTCGTCTACTGCCATTCCATCTTCTGCGAAGGAAACATTATATAATAAATATAAGGTCTTTTTAAGCACTGTTATTCTTATTTAGTGGATTATAATGACAATAAAATATAAAAGTATAAGAATTAGAGAAAATTATATTATTTATATTGCTTTTATCAATATACATATATATAAAGAAAGATATCAAATTATTAAGAAATTTAACTGCTAAGAAATTTGACGTTAAAAACTACATTATTTTATTTCACACTTTGTTTTTTTTTTATTTTACGGTTATTACTTAAGTCCTGGTTTACAATAAGTGCTTTAAGTCCCAAGCCGTAAGAAATTGAGAACCAATCACAGAGAGAGAGAGAGAGAGAGAGAGAGAGAGAGAGAGAGAGAAAGAGAGAGAGAGAGAGAGTGGAATGTGAGGAAAATACTCGACTGTAATTGGTCAATTTCTTACGGCTTAAAGCTTAAATACCCCTAAAGGTTGTAAAACCAGCACTAATGTTCAATAAGATATTAAATTATTTTAAGTTAACATCTCTAAAAAAATTGAATGATTTTTTTCTCACTAACTCACAAAGAGAATCTATAACAAAGTTTTATGCGAAACGCATGAGACATTTTATATCTGTTTAAATATTTTTACTTCTTCATTTTGAACAGATAAAACTTTTCTAGCTTTTTTTTACAAGATGTGACAGAGGCTTTGAATACCCACGTTTCAAAGTTCAACCTCTATGTTCAGCCTCTGCTCCACAAGAATTTTCTTTATCTAAGAAGGGTCGCGAATGAATTTTTTTTCTTCTTTATAACCACACAAAAGCGCAAGTGTGTCAAAAGGAACGGTTTATTGTACAGGAAGAACGTTTGTGTCTCATTTTGTCCTCGAAAATATAAAAATGCAAAGTTTTCACAGTATGGCTTGTATACATTTAAATTACGAATTTACATTTTGCATGTAAAACATGCAAATCAACAGGCGTATGTAAAATATATATATGCAAACAATTTTATACCTTCATACGTATGTCCTATCGATAGATTATACGTTGTTATTATTATACGTATATGTAATTATATACGGCGGATATCTCACACAAGATAATTCATAATATCTTTTGTTAAACGTTTGCATAAATTTATAGTATTTATTTACGAGTTAATTCAATATGTGGATGACTAATTGTAAGTTGTACACGTATGTAGAGACATATATTGGAAAAACATTTCTCACAGTAATTGTAAAAATATCTGATGACCAAGATGACGTTTTTTTTTCTATTTGATTTATTTTCGAAGAGAGAATGTGTGTGATTGATGTTATATCGGGCATCGAGATGAAATTTTTTGTACGCGTCTTCCGCGTATCCTTTTTGCCGGGGACGAGAATGAAGAGATATTAAGCCATATTTTATTCAGATGAGGGTCATCAATGTCGTGCCATCTGCAGTTACGCAGACGGAACGTCTATATAGGATGCATCCACGTGAAATCGAAACAACCGTCGTGTCGCTTTTGTACGGGGCTGGCTTTAAAGTGAAAATGGCTTGAAAAAAAGAAACTGCAGAATATCTTTGTACGTACATTCTATTTCTATTCTCGCTTGAAATATATTTTAAACATTTTAGTAATAAAATTAAATATTATATTTTTTCAAAAAATATGTTGTCCTTTTCACGAAAAAAATTAATTTATCTGTAACGGAATTAGATCCTTAGGTCGTTGAAAAAATGTTTTTATTTTAATACAAATTTTTATTTTTTAACCGCTTTATCTAAAAGCTGAAGATTCAACAGAAAATTGACGCAGAATGTAAACATTAATAAACATGAAACACCAAATTTATAGAAAGGTTAGGGTATCGGTTAGGGTTATGATAAAGGGTATATCAGAAATTTGTTTGCTTGGGTCGATAGAAAGTTTTAGAGCCGACCCTGATGGCTTTCATCCACATCAAGAAAGTGAACAATAGTGCGAGAGGAGGGATAAAAGCTAGCTTAATAGCGCACTATTGCGTTCTCGGCAAAGTGGTATCAATTACATTTATCGTAACCATCAGAGGATGTAACTTATTTTTTGATGCCAAGGCCTTTTAGTGTAGTAAAGGAGAAGGATAATTCGGCTTTTGAAATGCATGACATTTAATTGTTTTTTTTTTTCAAGATTATTGCAATTGTGATTGTTCTAATTAATATCTTTCTAAGTTAAAATAAAGGTTACCAGCCAATAACGAGCAACAAGATTTTGTTAAAATTCAAAAAGATATATTGTTACAAACATTGCTAAAATGGGACGTTTCAGCAACACTTTTCTTCGGCAATATCTTTCTAAGTTACTTCGTAGTAGTAAAAGTCCAAGTCTTGTTCTTGTTACTCATCCTTTAATTAAATTGGAATATTTTTCTTTTATTTAAATAACAATTGTATATAAAAATATATTAATATCGTTTTATTTATAATTATAGATATTCCCTCTCATCTGCATCTATGAGCTTTTATTATAATAATATATCAGTGCAATACACACTTTTCTATTTTGTATTGTATTTTTTTTGTTCAATAAACGCGGTTTATTTTCAAGGTACAAACTATAAATAGCACATCTGCTAAATCAACATCTTATTTTACATATCGCATTGATAAAAAAAAGAAAATGAGAGGAAGAAAGATTCGACATTTTATCATTTATCCTCTGTCGAGTCTTGTTTCAGGTTTTAAATTGGAAAACGTATTTACGTGTTCTCGCGTAAGAACTCGACGAATCCGGTCTTTATAAGATAATCTGACGAAAATAATCGAGAAATAGAGTACAGTATTGAAATTGACCGCCGCGACAGATGCGCCTCCGAAGTGCCATGCATTCTCGCCCACGAGATATCAATCACAGCTTCACCGATATATGATAACGAGAGCTTTCTCCAGTCCCGCGAGTCCTTTGCCCTTTCCCTCTCGGAGCCTTCGGGCGACGATGAGGTAACACGATAATGCGATACTGCGTACGATAGATTACTATCGACTCGTGGAACGTATAACGAAGCGAAATCAATACTCGATTTCACAACTTGCTCGTAAATAGTTTCGCACATTTTGTAACACATTCTGTTACACTCTGTAACATTCTGTTACATTCTATAACACTAAAACCGTTCTCGTGGTGATCCGATGCGGTTTTAATATCAACGGCTTTCGTTGACGACAAGTTATTTGATGGCCGTGAGTTTATCAGCTCATCTCATTAAATACTTGATCAATGCGCGGAGTCGGTTTTATCCCCTCGCTCCTTTCGCCCAACCATTTTCCCGGCAATAACTTTAGTTAAATATGAGCATCAGGAAATGCTCGTTACGGATTCGCCACTTACGAACTCGACTGATTGTGAGTTATGTCTCTGGCGTGGGTTCTCTACCTCTCGTCCAAAAATTTCTTCGGACTTTTTGTTAACTTAAGTTCATTTTAAACGATTCTATTCACAATAGAATTCCAAACAGAATACTATTTCTCAGTTCTTGTACCTGTGACATATAAAACACTATATGCGCAACAAATCAAAACGTATAATATGTATAGATAAATATGTAAAATAGTACCGGCTGAAAAAATTAAGAATTTTCTATGCATATATTAAACTATGCATATTAAATTATGCATATATTAAACTGTACATATATTAAAATAGGTTTATGTATAATATATGTAAAAGAGATATACATATAGCTAATAAGATTATAAATAGTATTTTATCAGGACTTGTGAATCGTTTATAGACGATTTTTTAATTTTTAAAAAGGCGTTCTTGTGTATTTGTTTTGTCTAAAGTTTTCTCTCAACTCTGATTTTACCTTTTCAGGCACTATAATGTTTGTTAATGTAGAGTTGATAATTCTCTTTAATCAATAAAGAGACACAGACCATTGTTAATATACATACCTTTCAATTTCTTTATCTATAAACGATGTCTAAATAAGATATTTATTCAATTGCTTTATACTTTAAGATATAATGACTAAAATTTATACTTAATGTATAATTATACTAACGAGCGAGTCGAGAAACGCTTGGATTCTGCCACACCCGGGAGGGTAAAAAAGATTAACTATACCTTTCTGCAAGTTCACGGCTATTAATTATGCACGTAAATTATTTGTGTTATTCTACAGTTCTGTTTACTTGAACACGAAAACTTTTCATTAAATTTTAATGAAAACAGCAAGTTTATAAAAGACATAGTTCAGAGCGAGTAATAAAAATGTTCTACCGTAATAACGTTTTTGAAAAGGTATTGTAATTACGGTAATTTAATGAGTGATTTGTAGCTGTACGCTGAAAATTTATAATAAATACTGATAATAACAATATTTATTATCACAAAATGAGACAGTCAAAACGTCAGAAGGGTTGAGCAAAAAAGGTTGTTACAAGTTAAATATTTGTTATTATTAATTAAAATGTTGCAAGTAAATATAACAATATTAATAGATATTGGCGCCGTAATATCCTAGAAATTTGTTGAACGTATTAATCACATATTTGTATATTAAAAAATTAAGCTTTCTACAAGGCTTATTTTCTTTCTATCTACACGAAAAATTCTCTAATAACGTCGATCACCCTGGAGTTTGATCGAAAAACGAAACAGGCTCCGCGTAACATGCGACGAGTGTTCCGAATAAAATTGAGAGTATTATCAGAAACCGATCAGAGTTAAATCGAGTGTGTCATTCGGCGAGCAAGCAAGCAATCGATTAGCATGCCCGCACGAGTTTTATCACAAATTCTTTCCCTCTCGATCATCAGGTTATCGGTAGTAGGGCGTAATTGATTTGATTGTACGAGGGGAAGTCGAAATATCTTTGCGAAGATATATAGTGATCTTTCTAGTGTTAACCCGATCCCTTGCTGATTCGCATTATTTATCTCGCGTAACGTTTTCCTTTCCACAGAATAAACACGCTGTATATAAAGAGACCGTAGAAACGTTTGTTTTCACCGAGTTTAATAGTCTTATTTATAAATCGACATTTCCGTCCAAAAACATTGTTAAACGGAAAATTATAAATCAAACCGTTAAATGTATTGCAAAGATACAATGTATTGCATTTAAATCTCTTTTGTAATCCTACCATCCTTAGGCTCAAACTTACAGAGTTTTTACAAAATTTACGCCAAGTTGTATCGATCGACGAAGCAATTAATATTAATTTGGGATTATCCATTTGCAGAAAAATTTAAAGATATATTCCTTGATTTGATTGTAAATGGCGATTGGGAGGAGAAATTGCATTCCAGTAATTACTTGGCCTAAATAATCTAGATGTAGTAAACACAATTGGGAGACTGTGAGTTATCTGATTAAAATATTTAGAATTACCTCTATAGATTTCATTGATAAGCACGAGTAGTTGCGGCTGGTTATTAATTAACTTAAATTGTAATTCGTCACGACAATTAATACTCAAAGTTTCGATATTACATTAATTAAACCTGATTGCTAGTCAAGTGAGTTTTGTAATCGATGCGATTTTGATCGCTCTATATAGTTGTTAATTTCATTAGTTGATTAATTTAATTTCCTTATATCTGTTGTAAACTTTTTATAAACAGGTATGCAATAACATAATCGCGCAGTACTACGTTGCTATATAGCGTTGCATTAATTAAATCTTGGAGCAGAAATTAATTCACTGAATCGCACAAGTTGTCAGCACATTCATGTGAACACTAGTTATTTAAGTATTTTCTCACTAACAGCTCGAGAATCTTTAAGGAAATCTCTGAATACAAAATACATCAAATACGAATTTCACATCACGGATGTAAAATTGCAAACGCACAAATATAAATTTTATCCACGCGAAATGGAAAAATACTAATTTATATATGCAGAATAATATGCACATGATTGCATATACAATAAGCGTAGCGTTTTACGCGCGAAGGTACATTAATGGACAAAATTATTAAAATTTTATGTGGAACTTATAAATATGCGAGATAAAATTGCACGTGAGACAACTGTTTTATTAACGTTTTCCTTTATAATATTTGCCGTGAATAGCATCAGAATAGCGCGTGTGCATAGCGAATGAAAAATGTCATCTACCAGTTCTAACACGTCATCTAACACGCCAGTCGGCGTGTGTATCTGCTGTCAGTAGAATAGATCTGTTTAAAGCCGGACTTGGTAGATGCAATTAAAGTGAGACCACTGTGCTTGTGTAAGCACGTTTCAAGCCCGTGCAAAATAGGGAACGCGACCGGGAGACCATCGTCGCGCCGGTGGAACTTCACAATCAATTTATGTTTGTTTACTACGATGCTGGTCGCATTGCGGGGCGGATAAAGTAACATACAGAGCAATCCAAAAGCGTGTATCCTCTAGTTAAGAACATTCTTCATCGAATAGTGCAAAAACTCGTACTTTAAAAAGTGCATCTTTTTTATTATTATTTTTTTAAACTTTATTTATATTTAACTTAATACTAAATGCAGAATACTTATAACTTGTATCTAAGTGGAGGAATAGATTGTTAAGGAAAAGTATGGCACATATGCTTATACTTTTTTATTAAATATATATATATATATTTTAAATTTTATTAATAAAGTCAGAACTTTAATAATTTTATTAATATAAAGTAGTCAAACTTTTTTTTATTGAAGAAGATATTTCTTTTTACTAGTGGCTTATGGAAATTTAAATTAATTTTAAGACGTTACATGCACACAACAAATGATTATGGAAAGAAATAACAGTGTTAAATATTATTTAAGGCTTAATGTACAGTCACTCGGATTGGTTCGCATTAAAGTCAACATAGTTATATGATTATTGATATTTACGTCCTTATTTTAGTTAAAAAATATATATATATTTACACTTGCTTGCACTCTCTAATTTAAAAAAATTGCGCGGATGAGATTGTTTGCTCACAAAATTATTATCTCAATTAAGTGACAGCAATCTTGCACCATTTTACTTTGCTTATTTCTTGTTGAATTTTGCGGAATGCGGTGTAATTTTAGTTTGTCTAAGAGAAATCGAGCAAATCGACGAAGTGGAGTTTATAATGACAGTAGATTGAGTAATGCTAATAGATTGAGTATATATGTACTTGTACTATATTCGAATCACATTGAAGTGGAATTGTGGTCGAACGTCGCGTTGTACTAACTTTCTCACCACACGTAAGTAACATTGAGACAGACAGGGTGTTTCGAATAACTATAGTACGAAACTGTTAAATTGACCAAGTTGAATGCGTTTACCTCGAGCTCACTCCCATTAGATTAAAGTCTGCCGCGTGCGCATGTACAATTTAATATATTTTTTAATTCACTCGACGACTAAAAAAGGATTAGTCGGCGTTGCGCGACGAATAACTTCGATATGATAATCAGCCCAATGTTATAATTTGTTTATAAAGTGACTGCCAATATGCATCATTTGCGTGTTCTCGAAACACTGAACCGGTAGAAGTTAATTTAGAAATAGAAACGTCCAAAGTTAATTATGTCAATCTCAATACAATTTGTTAAACTATTCAAAAATATGACAAATTAATATGAAAAATACATTAAACTTTAAAATACCTTAAGATTTTTTTCTGCAGCACAATAATATCAAATTTCTTTTATATTATATTTTTTTAGATATTATGTTTTCTGAAATTACATTTTTTTTAAGTCAATGTATGTACGTATGAAATAAGACAGTTAATTTCCTGACACGATTTGACGATGATATAGAATTCTATGTTATCGAGAGATTCGTGGTACGCATCGTTTATGAAATTCTGCTTTTCTCGGGTAAATTCTCCGCATGTTGAATCCAAACAAAGTTTAGTTGCTTGATGAGTCGTCTCAGTTTGGAAGTTGACAATGCAATGTCTACGTAGCTATTGCATAACACAATGTATTTCGTAATGAAATATCTTTTCGACGAGATGTCTCGGAATTACCGGCAATTATTTTAATTCCTAATTTAGATTTTTTTATTAAATTGCATTATTTTTTTCTAAATAGAATGTTGGCCAATTAAAAAGTTTTGTGGGTCTATTCTGCAATTTTTTAACGTACGTTAAAGTGTGACGATTTTTAATTAATTTATAACAACGAATTCATAAATTATTGTGTGTGTATATATCTATAACTAAAAATATTTATATTTTTGAAATAATTAAAAATTGAAATAATAATTAGCTCCTTTCTTATTGAAATCCATCTGAAAATTAACGTAATTTTTAACCTGACTTTTTCACTGTTTTCGGATATTTAATGCATCTTTAATTTACCAAATTGTCAAAATTACTCCATTCGTAAAATATTAATTTTAGAATAATTTGCACGTTTTCAGTTTAAAAGGCGTAAAAGTTCCTTTTATGCATACGATATTACTCTATAAAATCGCGTCTGACGTCAGTCATCGAATATGACGCCCTCCTACTGGATGTCAGTTTTTATCAGCAACTTCAACGACAAATCGCTCACGAGATGGATTATCTTCGCGACAGTATTGGACGTAATGCATTTCTCATCTCTCCAATTGAGTTTCAAGCAAGTATAAAGCACTTCCGTCGTAGCATAATCACATTTAGTTGTCTCGGCGAAGCATCGTGCAACTAATCGCGTTACATAATCGGTACACCGTGTATACAATCCGAATTACCATACATGGAATCAATATTGTATTTTACATAGTAAACGCAACAACAAAATTTGTGCGGATTGTAACAATTGTTATACCACCATGAGACGGACTGAGACTCCAAACTCATCAAGATTCGTGTAACAGTAGCAAACATCAAATACTAATTAAGCTTTTTTTTTAATAAAAACAGTAATAGAACCCACTTTAATATCGCAGTAATTCAGTTCGTCACCGTACTTGTATGAAATATTTACGATATCGTCTGTCATTTTAAATATTGTGTCGTTTCTCCGTTAATGAGTTCGCAAATTAATTCCAACAGTAATTTGTAAAATTACAATTACAGATTTAATTTGTCGAATAGCGTCATTTTAGCGCCATTGCACATGCGCTGCTTCCGTGTCTACAACAATGTTGCTAACTTTTGCCACTTTATGTGCAGTTGTGCAAAGTTTCGCCGAGACGCTTCACAATTTTCGAGAAATTAGTTTCTTGATTGCGTTTATTATACGTGTCCCGCAGAAAACTTTCCCGGGATGAAGAAAAAAGAAGCGTCGTGAGCGATTTCCTCTGGGAAGTATATTTACTAGCTGTTTTTAGCATTTATCATAAAACTGGCTTATTATGCGCGCGTTGCACGCGAAAGTATATATATAGACAAATACTTTAACGTAAAATGCTAGAGGATATGTGGGAGGACACTGATTATAAAACTTTAAAAAAAGAATAGAATTAAATTAAAATAGAATTACTTAATAAAAAGAATAATACTTTTTTAAAATAATAATTAAAAAATAAGCATGACATGTGAAGAATAAGTGAAATGAAATAGAAAATACCCCAAGTATATTATAGATAAATCTATTATTTAAAAATATTATTAATTCTATTATTTAAATATCTATTATTTAAATATTTATTAAATGAATAAAGGATTAATTTTTTTTAACAGCGAACAAACAACTACGTCAGAGGAAAAAGTATAAAACGCTATCGTGTCTCTTGGCAAGGTATTATTTAGGTATGATAAAATACGATAAAATTTTAAAGGGACTCTTTTACGAAGAGAATTGATTTTACAATCCTAGGATTTCAGAAACTGATTTCTGATGCACATGAAAGTAGAATAGACGGTAAAATTTATGAAGATTTATACATTGAGAAGTTAAAAAGAACGCCACCGTCAACTTTTAGCGAATGCACCGAAATCAGCTGCAGTATAATGATAACAATGTCATCAGTCGCTTTTGCTTTCTATTTAACACGGGGCTATATTTATCACGCTCTGGATCCGGATTTATCCTTTCGGGCATCATTATTGGAATAACGCGGTCACAAAATGACTCCAATTTACGGTACATTTTTTTTCACGTCGCATTTTTTAACAAGCGCGACTGCAACGGGAGAATGGACTGAGATCTGGGTGGCGGCCAATATAAGCGAGAATAAATTCAGCGACAGTCGACCATGTATGCGACGAAAAAATAAATCGCGAGTGCGATTCGCGACGTTTGCTAATTTTACATGCTGGCGCCGGAATGTCCGTCAATTTGTAGCCACGAGCTCGGTAAAAAAATAACCGCGGTGCAGGAAAGGAACTTTTTCCTTCGACGAAACTACATAAAATTGCATTGTTTCGACATTTTTAAAATAAAAGTTAAAATTGATGCATCTCAATTATTTTTCCACAGTTTTGAAAATTGTAGAGAATAACTTTTTAAGCCAGATAACACACATGATCCATTTTTATACGTTAAACTTTTGGTTGATGGAGTTAGTATTTCCCGAATCAGACTTTTGAGAGGTATTATTAATTCTTACAAGTTTTATCGCAATTTTATTTGCAATTTTTATCTGATTTGACATTAAAAATATTAATATATTATTCTCAAAATTTTTTAATTGAAATCTTAGCTAAAAACTTTGTCAATAAATACGAATCAAGACTCTCTCAGGTGGTGTAACATTTTATCATTGCAAGTTAATTATTTTTCCAACATCGCGCAATGTATGAATTGAGCGTTCTAACTAGCGTGAAAATATAAAATTTGCAATTAACAATTAGAGGCACAAGAAATTAAAAATTAAAAGAGGCTTTGACAATACAACGCGATTAATAGTGCGTAAATTGCATCGATTTGATCATACGTTATATCAATCTTTAATAATTAATAGGATACATAATTATAGACAATCAATATAGAACTTTATGCTTAACATTTCAGAATTAAATTGTTTTGAAGAACGCAAATAGAAAATGAAAAACCTATCTTTTAATCAATATTAATAAACTTTAGCAGAAATAATATCTGCCATGTATAATTATAATTATCTGAAATAATCAGGGAAAGACGGAAATTTCATAAAGAAAATTCTCTAGGGAAACTTTGAAAATATAAACTTTGTTTTCTGTTAAGGAGGATCAACATTAGAAACGGTATGTCATATAAGAAGTTTAAGAAACACGTATAAATGTATGTAAGCAAGTACTATTTCGGATTATTCCGAATATTTGAAATATTCGACATCCTATAGAGTTCTTGAGAGATCGCAAACTCGAATCACGTAGCTATGTAAGAAATGTGTATGTATACAAGTACCATTCTCGAGTATTCGACACATTCCTGAAGAAAGTAATAACAAGTGTGTGTGCGTATGTGTACAATCGAAGCTTATTACGCGCAGCTGCCTATTTCGTACAGTTTCGGTCTAGAGCTCGTCTTGAAAGGACGTGAATGTGTTAGCATCGCTCAAATTTCGTGACGATCGATTAGTCTCTTATTCTTTGTAATTTTTCTCTTCTAAGATTTAGCTTTTACGGTTTTATTGTCTTCTATTCGACAGACTTTATCCAATTAACGTTTGGATCCGCTATTTGCTATTACATGCTTTATTTCGACGTCGAGAAAACAGTGTGTTGTCTCTCTTCGCAGCATAGCGAAAGATCGCGAGGAATTTGTTTTTTATCCGCGCGTATCTCAAAGTAGCCGAAAGCCTGACACGCGATCGCGTGAAGGAGTGACCTGTACGAGGAATCTTGAGAGGAGCGTTTTATTTTGAAGAAGACGACGTCGGATCACTTGACACATTTACTTCGTCAACACCCAGGTCAACCACCCAGGTAGGAATAAACAAATGGCCCAGTTTCGAGCCAGGGAGTGGGTTGTCGTAAGGGGAAGCGAAAGTGGATGCTAAGAGCGCCCGCTTTGTTGCCCTGATCTTTGCGGCCCTCTCCCTGAAAGCTCTGAAGACCTATGGCTTTAAGCTTTTCGTCGTAAATAAGATTCTCGCCCGGCGATTTTATCCCCGAGATTGTGAAACATACAATCTAATAAATTAATGCAGAACATGTGGAAAAGAGCATGTAATTACGTCAGTAACCCGCGTTATGTGACCGCGTTACAATCGCTGGGCTCAGAAAAAAGAATCAGTTTCTATTTACAAGACGATTATTTGAACGGTCCGCCCGTAAACGGCTTTATCTACTTTTATTTCCGTTATAATCTCCGAATGTATTTACTTGAATATAACTGCGAGAGTTTTATAATAAGCGAGTATATATATATATATATATATATATATATATATATAAGGTAGAAAAATATTTTTCGTAATTATACTTTAATCAATGCCGAAGCAATTTACTTAAACTGTTCAGTAATGCCATGCTTAATATATTTACCTTTTGGTCAGGAGGCAGTTGAAAGTTCTGAAACGAGACACCAGTGAATTCGTAAATATATAATTATAACATCAAAAACAGAAACAATATAACAATAATAATAAGTGAAACACGGCCGCTATGATATTACAATCAATTTAGATTTAAAGGAAACGCCAATTCGGTCAGGACTGGACTTTGATATAGCTCAATAATATTTGCGTGCATTCGCTAAGGCGAAGAATTTTACGCAAATATTATTAGGCTACCAAAATCTAGTCTTGATCGAATTAGTGTTTCCTCTAAATTGATATAACTTATTGTTAGTGTACGTCTTCTTCTCTTAAATAAGCATATTTTTGTACCAATTTTTTTTGGCCGATCCAATTAATCGCGAAGTCTGGGAGATCTCCCGAACGAAGAACAATTAGCTCAATCGGTGAATCCAATTGCTATATTATCCTCGTGCAATATCCCGTCGTGTAAAATGTACGTTTCCTCGGTTTTAAATTGACGAACTCACGCGACTCGGTCGAGATTTCCAATACACACTGAAACGTATATTGGATACAAAGTAAGATTTCACTATTAAAGGCTTTGTATAACATTATTCACACTTACATTTTTTATATATTATTATTGCATAGCTCTGCCACAGAAGCCATACTTTTATCATATTTTCAAATGGCTCATATTATAAATATATATTATAATGGCTTGTATTATAAATATATGCTATATAAATTAAGTAAATTTTCTTTGTTGTAAAAACTTTCAACTTTTGTTGATTTTTGACGTTAAATTGCATCTTCAAAATTATCCAAATCTCTATTTTTTTCTTTAATTTACTTCTATTAATTTTTGATATCTTTTCTGTTGGTATTTTTTTCTAATTCCTAATTTTTTATTAAATTTTTGGCCGATCCAATTAATCGCGAAGCCTGGGAGATCTCCCGAACGAAGAACAATTAGCTCGATCGGTGAAATGTTAGCTCAAAACTTTGTCAATAAATACGAATCAAGACTTTCTCAGGTTAAGTGGTGTAACATTTTATCATTGCAAATTAATTATTTTTTTACCATCGCGCAATATAAGTATGAATTGGGCGTTCTAACTATTGCGTGAAAATATAAAATTCGCAATGCGTGCGGTGATCATAAATAACCGCGCGGACGTTTACACCGCCCGTATGGGAATGGGATTAATAGATTTCCCACTTACTCATTTCTGTTATTTCCAACCTGGAAGTAATAAAATAACTAGCGTATGATGACCGTTACTTGTCGTTGCCATTGCAATAAATTTCCGCGATATCTTCCGGGCGTTTTTAGTCCATTATTCAACGAACGTGCCCGGATGTCATCTCGGTGTAGAAAGCACCTACCATTGACTTCGTAACACTGTTATAGTGCTTTAGAATGCATTTGTATGCACTTGGTGTGCTGTGGGAAATGGAAAAGGAAGACTGCGTGTATCTATAATGATTTTTCAATAACTCTCCGTGTATTGACTATTAAAAACAGCTAGTACTTTCTGGAAACGAGTACCGCGTCTAGAATCTTCGTAGAAAGAGAATCTGCGAAAATTATTAAATCACGCTTAAATATAAATTACGTGGGATTCAATATTCAAATTCATGTAGTATTCGAGGATTGAAAAGTATACTTAATTGCAGGCATTACGCCATAAGCCATAACAAATTTCTGCCGCCGAGTTAGTAGTTTAAGCCATTAGCACTTTAAACTGCATTTGATGCATGCAGCTGACGCGAGAAATTGAGAAGTAAGACAAGCTGTGTGTACCTATGACAATTTCTGTAAAGAAACTCACTCTGTGTATTGAATGTTAAAATGGTGTAACGAGAGAACATTTATAATTTTATTCTATAGAATTCTGAGCTACATATTTTTAGCAATGTTGATGTACAAGTTAGTTACTAATAAGATACTTTAATTCTCTAAGAACAGATTTACGATATATGAATTCGTTTTTTGACATACAATTTTTTATGACAATTGATTAAACAAAAATAATTAAGCTCAATTTTTTCAGTTTTTTAGATCGTGTTTTCAAATGCAATTCTTTCACACGGATTTCATGGTACGTTAATTTTCATTCGCGGCTGCCACGAGTTCGAATTAAGCTCGACCAACGTGAAACACATTGCTTAAGAGTCCTGTTTCTCTCTCATTGTTGACCTTTGGGAAATCGCGAGAGAGAGAGAGATTCTCCGAAGCAATTTTATCCGAGATCTCGATTAACTCTCCAATTATCCGTAAACCGTCCAATAATCCGTGTGAACGTTCGATTGGGTTTACCGGAATGCCTCGTCTCAACGGTGACAAAAAAATACGGATGAAATTTTACGCACGAGGCAATCTTACAAAAAGAAAATCTTGCAAAATTTTCATTACTTATATATATATATATGCCTATAAAGTTATAGAGTATAATAAGATTTAAGTATTCAAAGTTTAGTAAGATTTTCTCCTGTTCCTATTTTACTTATTTTAAGTTTAATCCTACTTTCTTTTGTTTATTAATCTTAATTTATTGATACAGAAAAGAAATGTTGTGTTACTGACGGCATTAAATAATCTCTTTCAGAGCATAACAATTTTCTTTTGAAATTTACAGATAATGCATTGTAATTGCAAATGTCAAAGAGCGTCCTATTCCGCACCCATAATGCGTTATTACAACTCCTTTAAAATTGCAAATTTTTCAGAAAACTTTCAAATGGATTTTTCCCAGGTTGTTTTAATGATTTTGTTGTACTAACGTATATAAGTCGACGATGCGTCATAATGAAGTATCCTTCACCGTGAAACCGGGAACCGGACAAAAGGTGGATCATCTGCTACACCGAAAAGTAATTAATCTTCTGTGTGCATTGACATTCGCGCAAAACAAAAAAGGCAGAAAAATAGAAAAGAAAGAGAATCCCGTGTTTTTTCGATCACACGGACCACATACTTCGAACGAGCATTGTTATGCCGCGATTCATTCTTTCGGCTGTCCGCGACCTCCGTTTTGAACGACCGCATTTTATCGTTACAAAAGGTTGCTTTCGCTACGCGTTCTACGTTCCATTAACTGCAGGAGTACATAAATCTTTCGTGAAAACCAATTACATAGAGTCGTAGAATTTATTGTCTCTTGCGCCTTGATGGCGATTAGTAATCAATATAGATTTAAAATTCGCGCAGAATCGCATTGCACGAATCGGATGAATACTAAAAGAAAAATATTACGTTGATGCTTCAATCTCCGAGGAATAATAATTTTCCAGCACTATCCTGATTCTGTGGAAAAACACTTGACCGCGATAGAAATCATTCGTGATCGGTACCTGACCGGTAATCGCTATCAAAATTTAAAAAAAGAGACGTTTGTAAAAAAATAAGTGCCATTTAACATATAAGAATGATAAATAGCTAGATGATAATATAAACTAAAAAGTTATTTAATGTATTGTTTATGAGGATATAATCTTATTATTTAACTATATATTATACTATATCTCATTATTATTATATGTGCTTATAATAATGAATAAAGTTCTACTGTGGCGTACACGATAAAACATACGAAACTTACTAAGCAGTTAGATAACGTGTTAACATTGCACATGAATATTAAACACAATGATACATACATGTAATATATGAACTTTTAAGCATATTAATTGTTTTATATTCTTTGCGCAAATGGAAGTTTATAAATGACGGATCTGTTTGTAGCTATAGAGCCATATTTTGCAACTGTCGTGAAGATTAACCGTCCGCAGTTTCTTTATATTCGGTGCGCGGTGTGACGTAAAACTTTGCGGTTTATATGGTCCCGCTAACTGTAAAAGGGAGCAAACAGTGTATCTTTGCGTATAATTATCGCGCGTTATTTTTACACTACAAACGTCAGGGGCGGGGTACACCTCGTTTTGCATATTTCACCAAGATTTATTCCGCAGATTCTGCTGCAGAAAACATGACGGCGACGTTGTACCGAAGTTTTGTATTATTTCGCGCAATGTTCTTTTCATGCTATCGTCCATGCGAACTGCAGTCGCTCTAATGTTAGTAGTGAATCCTGGAAAACTCGGACCGTTGTACGATGGAAATATTACTTCTATCTAACGCACATTTCAAAATTCTGTATATGGTCTTTCAAATTCCTCGACATATTGCAGCTCTTTCATGAGAGAGGAAAATAACACGAGAGAAAGAGTCTATCTATCTAGCAAATATAATAACACAACGGTTTTTTTTTTCGAGATTGAAACATTTTGTATAAGTAATTTTTTTTTCGTAAAGAATTTGTTATGCTTGCAGAAATAATACAGTATTACAAATGTTAATATTATTACTAATAGTATGATTTTGTGGGGTAGGGTGTCTTCGCTTGTTATGGAGATGATGAGTAGATGACGATGATTACATAGGGCAGAAACAAAAATTGTCCGAATTCGAAAATTGGGACATTAACGTGGAACGTCACACATTACGCTTATTAATAAAACTTGTATAGTTTTTACCACAAAAGTTACAAATGAGTAGTCTTTTTTTTTATTTGAATTTTGCGACGTTCAACAAATTTAACTCGTAGCACTAAATATATTTTGGTAACGTAGAAAAATATAAGACGACTCCTAATCTCAGATCTGTTCTGAAACATGTAAGATGCGATAAGCACAAAATTGTCTAATACTTTTCAAGAAAAATCGATAAAACAACGTTTCGAACGTACAGTTTGTTTAGATGTTTTTACATCTACACTAGATGTACGTGTTTTAGATCTTTCTTGTTCCAGTTGAGCGTGCAAAGATGTTAGTTCGTCTCGTATTTCTTGTAATTTTGCTACTTCAGCCAATACCGACGCTTTATCCTTCACTAAAAGAAAAAAAGACAGTTGCAAATAACGAAAGTTTACACGTACCACTAATGTATCGAGATCGATATATACCGTAGAAATGTGATACTTACTCTCGCCGTGTGACAATATCTGATAAAGTTTTTTATTTCTCTCTTTAACTTGTGTCAACTCTTCTTTCAGCGTATGCACCTCGGTCCTCAGTTGGCTGATTAAATTATTTCATCCGATTCTCTATCTCCAGTCTTAACTGCGCAAACGTTATATCATCGTCGATTTTATTTGATTTGGCCTTCAATATGTCCTTCTCTTTTCCCTTTGTTATCTCTTCTTTCGTCTCCCTCTCTATCCTTTCAAAGAATTCCGCATCTACTTCTGCCAAAAGACAAACACGCGATCAGTTTATCAGTTAAAAATTGTTTTTTACATTAATAATACAATTCTTCTGTTCATTCTCAAGCTATTTGACAAAATCATACCATTCATACCTCTCGACTTATCCGGAGCAGGCTCATTTGTTAACGGTGCGACCGTCACACTCGTTCCCATGCTATTAAATTCTTCCAACGACATAGTTGCCTTTTTCGACTTTTTACCAGATTTTTTATTTTGTTCTTGCTCTTTGTCATTTTTTGCTACGCTAACCAATTGTAAATGCGTTCAGAAAGTCACCCCTGCAGTTTCTGCGAAAATTTTTGGCGCAGCCGCAGTGAAGGTAATTGCTGCAATTATAAATAAACAAATGGTCGCAGTGGTCGCACACACACACACACACATGATTGTAGCTTCCTACTTCTTCTTTTGGCTTTAATTGGCTTATATATTCATATATAATTATATATAATTATATTTTGATATAATTATAAGAGTAAGGGTAAGGGCTTTATAACAGTAAACTCTTGATAAGGACACAAAACTAGTGTCGATACGTCGAATGAATTAATGTAATACTACGATATTAAACGTCAGTTTGGTCAAATAATCACTCTTGTCAATATACATATTCTCTTTGCAATTGGCGCAATTTAATTTAAAGATTTCACATCCTTTTTTTAATTACATGTATATAAAATTATGCATATGGTTGTTTATGTCATAGTTGTGTTTCATTATCAGGCGTATAAAATATACCCATTATCTGTAATAACTTTAATAACTCCAACTATAATAAAGTAGGAAACGAAATAGTGGCGACAAATAGAAACTAAAACAAGAAGGATATTGAAATATTTATATCAATATGATTGATTGCTATTTTTCATCTTTTGTGTATTTTGAAATTCTCAATCTCGTATGTTTTCTGTTCCATTATGTTATTATATCCATGAAAGGTAGCGGAAATACATGCAACTGATTGCCGTTACGAAAGCTCATAATCAGTCGCTTTGACGGAAATAAATACATTGGATTGCATAATCACCGCTGCAACAGATTAGAACCGAGCGAATTGATGTTGATGGGCAAAACGAGGTTATACGCTTCATAGAAAAACAGATGCTTCTGATTAGCTGATTAATCGTTCCCTGTCGACGCTCCAATTAGTTATTTAACATATTTACAAATATTTTCAAGAGATATTGGATTTTGAGGTAAAGGCAGTATTTCGTCCTATAGACTTTACAATTTCTTTTCTTTTCGTAGAAACATAATTTAACGGAATTATTCTCCGGATAAGAAGAGAACAAAAACCGAATATTAATGATTACGCGCCGATCGGCGAGTGGGCTATGATTTTGTTTGCTTTTTCTGTATATGTTTATTTCCCATAAATATGATGAAATCGAGAGTAATCTTGCAGGTGACAAAATTCGAACTGATAATAATAATACGCCGAGGGAAATCGAAAAAACCCCCTCTATATAAGTCGTCACATCTTTAGAAATGCACTTTGAAAATAAACAAATTACCTATTTTAACGTCTGTGAATTTAATTTCTTGTGGCTTCTCTATGAATTCTTCTGTACGTTCAGAATTACCTAGTTGACCTTGTTAAAAGATAATTGTGTTTTCGGACTACTTCATCTAAATGTTTTATCGTTTTACATGTTTTAATATTAAATTTTTTGTTAACGATTCCTACTCGCATAAGGGTTCTGAATAGAACTTGCCATCTCGCCGGTACATATCAATTTATGTGTCGTGTTTTTTTCGTAAAGTTCTTTTTCTAAATTTTTTATGATAATATTATATGTCCTATCCTTTTCTGAAATTTCCTGTTTTAAATTGTTTATGATTTTTAGTAAAAGTCTTCTGTTCTGCGGAAGGAGACATCTTATAAAGTCAGCCGCCTTCCGCATCTTGCTTTATTTTTATTATGAACTATTTATTTTTAATACTATATTACCTAATTTAATGTCCTAAAAACTCTATTCTATTAAGACATATATATATATTTTATTTATTTTACTTACGATTATATAATCTAATATATTTATAAAGTATTTGTCGTTATTTATAAAATAATAACAAATTATAGCAAAAAGTTTAAGTGAGTTAGTATATTGTAATAAATAATTATAAAAAAGGCGTTATAGAAATTTGAAATTATCTGTTTTATTAGAATTACAATATTACTAAAAACGAATTAAATTAATTTATCTTTTACAATTAGTTTAATTAAGCTTTTTTTTTAAATATTATTAGACATTTATTTATCTCTTGAAATTTGCAAAATAGATTTTAGTTGTTGATTATGGGTGCGGTCAACTTGACGCTACAAATGCTTCGAAGCATTCCTCTTCTCCTTTTTTTCAACGAAGAAAGAAGGAGAAGAAGAACGCTTCAAAGTATTTCTAGCGTCAAGTTGACCGCACCCATAATCAACAACTAAAATCTATTTTGCAAATAGCCATCAGCTATGCGTAAATAAATATATCTAGTACCACAATATTACAAGAAAAATTTTATTTGAGAAGAAACAGAAAAAGTTAAATAATAAAATTTTTATTGTCTTTTGGTATAATGTAACAAAAATAAATTTATATATTTATTAATTTTATTATTATTTATTATTATTATTATTAATATATTTTTTAAATATTGAAACAAAACTGTCTCTAAAATATATGTAAATACACATGCTTGTTAAATTCGGCATTAAATATTCTTGCTAGTAAAAATTCATATACAAAATTCTTGCATCTGATGTCTTCGTAGTTCCGCACCGATCGAGGAAACGCAAATTGAATTGGATACGCGGACTGTTCTGTCTCAAAAGCGAGCTTTAGTGGACTTTTAATCGCCGTCGACATGCCCGTCAACGGAGTTCGCGTGCTGCCGGAAATACCGAAGAATATGCCGAACATGGAGATCTTGATCCGGGAGTTCGAAACGGGCTTCTCGACGTCGGCCAGCTGCCGGCATACCGCATCGAAGTTGTCGACTTCGAGCGACGGCAACTTCGTCAAGAAGATTGTCGAAGCTTACGAGTCAAGCGTAAGAGCGTCTAACGAAAACAGTCAACGGGAACGAACTGACGAAAGATCTAGTTTCTCTAACGCTCTTGATGTCGTCAAGAATCGGAAGAACGTAGGGCAAAACGGCTCGAGTCCCGCGATATACGACGCGACCAGCGCGCAATGTCGAAACGACTTTAAGAAAAAATCCAAGATCTTTTTGACTTCATTCGAGGCACGCGAGGTCGAAGATGATTTTGTTATTCTTCATCGGTATCATTCGGAGAGCGACGTAAAAGCAGTTTCGGAGACATGGCCGAGATCCCCTCCTAAGATCAATATGTACAGCTGCATGAGCGAACTGTCGATGAACGTACAATCCAGTCCTTCGAGGAGGAATGAGACACGGAACCCGAAGAAGAGGGATAAAAAGTTAGAATGTAAAACGAAGAAAAGCAAATTAATGATTTGCTCAAGTCCTTTGGAGAATTTTGAAGACAAAGACTCGGACTGCGAGGATCCTCTTAAAGATATTTTAACAAGCTCTTACGATTCAAGCACCAATAATAGCTACAGAAACTTACAAGCCGATCTATACGGCTTCGAAGACGAACTCGAACTCTCCTCAACTTCATCATCGTTGTCATCGTTGAAGTCCTCCGTGGGGTCGTCGCACAATAACATGTTAAGCATAAATAATGATGACGGTAGTCTGCTGCTGGACTCATCCTTCCAAGACGTAACCGTTACATCTTCCAAAGATATTCCAGAGGCTCGAGATAATCTTCGAGATCCTGAATTGATTCCAAGTCCGTCGTCCAACCGAAAGTCGACACCGCGAGCGATCGGCGTTTCGCCGAATGAAGATCGGCCGATCAAGCTCGACAACGACACCCGCGTGACGTGGATATCAGCTCTGGGCGAGAAGCTGTCTCGAAAGAAACCGCTGAAGAAATTACTAAAGTCGGCATTCAACGCTAAACTATTGAGCTACAAGAAAGTGTGGAAAAAATCGGCCGAAGAGAAGCAGCCGAGTGAGCGTACCTCCGACTCGGGATTTATCGATCGGTTTCCGTCCTCTTCGTCCTTTTCCTCGCAGAAGTCCTGGTGCTCCGATCCTAACGAGAGGCTATTGACGCCGCCGACCTTTGGAACCTTCGGCCGCGCGAAAAACGCTTGCGTCAGCGACAAGACCCGATCGAAGAGCTCTCGCATGGTCTTGACTGAAGTGTCCCGCGAAGAGTTCGCGAGCGATTCTGAGCCTGCCGATTCGACGACCCACTGGGTACCTTTGCGCGGCGCAACCACCGCCTACAAAGAAAACCACGGGAATGTCGAATCTTCGTTGAAGAGCCCGATGCTCCAGAATTCTTCCAAGTTGAAAGCCTCCGGTGGACACTCACCGCTTCCCAAGCATCCTTATCTGACCCGAAACGGGATTCCCAAACACCCCTTTGTCGCGGAGACAAAGTTGGATCAAACAACGGAGGAGTTGATAGAGGAGAGGGAAATGAGATGCAACGCCAAGGAACCTGAATCTGATACGCTTGAATTGGAACCGTCAGGTACGTCGCCTGTGTCTCAAGCTGAATTGAGTATCTCGTACTCCAAGATGTCTGGATGTTTGGCTTCATCTCCAAATAACAACTGCGATATACCGAGGTAATTATAATGATAATAATACTGTTATTAGTAATAACACCATGTAGTAACGTAAAAATATGAACGTAATAATATCAAGAGACACGGCAGTGTCTCGCGCCAAGTGTACGCGCAGCGAGATACAGACCATGTAGCTTTACGCGAACCGTCGAGTTGAGATAACAATATTACACATAAAAGACCAGTGATATATATATATATATATATATTAATATATGATAACACGATACACAATATATATTTTAAGATATAATAATAGATTGGCAATAATATTAGAGAAAGACGAAACTTTATTTTGATTTTCTTCATGTTCTATTTTCTGTAACACATTTAAAGATGATAAATAATAAAATAATACTTCACAAATAGCTCAATAATGTGCAATGCTTTTGAAACAATTAATCGATTAAGGTAGTTCGATGATAAAGGGCTGAAGTCAAAACAATGTTTATAATTTTTTTATTTATATGATTATTAAAAAAATAGAATAACGCATCGCGCAAAGCTTCGTAACGACGTAAAAAGACCATTAGTAATTAATTTTTACGTTGTAGAATAATATTTTGCCTGAAATAGATTTTTAAGTGTGTGTTAACGCGTCGCTTGACTATAGTTTTCAACTTTAAATTATTAATTTAAAAAAAACTGTGCGGTGGATCGTGTTCACCTTCAACTATAGGCTTCCTCACAGTGTCCTCTTTCCATCGATATACATATATTGTTCGGACATTTTTGGCAAAAGATTTTTCGCAAACTCGTGTTATTCATAGGAAAGTAACCTCTTTTCCTATTAGACCAATGTTAAAATCATTAAAATCACCTAATTTTAAAATTAAATATATCTTGAGAACGGGACGGTGAATTATCTTTTTTCTGGGTTTAATCGATTCAGGAGAGTTCCTTTTTTCGATATAAAAAATAAAACCTATCACTTTTGGCAAAAGTTGTTTCACCATCGAACTGCCTTAAAAGTAGACAAATGTGCAATGTAGTGGATACATTCAGATCACGTTCGTGCAAGTCAACGTCGGCGCTCGATGGGCTCGTTCCTCAGCAGACACCGGTCAATAACGTTCATACGTTGTGCAACTTCAGCACGGATTTCTTATCTACCATCAGGCGCAATAATCCACACGTGCCGAAAGAGCCCAGCACGCACCGTTACGCCACCGTGAGTCCAAGGAACTTTAGATTCTCCATGTCACGGGAGAAATCACGGGCGATCGAGAAGAGTTCCGATGCCTAGAAGAGAGCACCGGCGGTCTCTTCCCCTCGGGAGAAACTTTCGGCTTGGTGGAATTTTGCGATTTAATCAAACTTCGCTGAAATACGTCACGCTGGATAGTAATCTATTTAAATTACGATCAAGCTTCTCTCACAATCGAATGTTGGTGTTCGAAAATTAGTTTACGACCGTTTGACAATTATTTATGGCTCAAATTGTGCGCACGTCACTTTACTTAGATTTAGGTTCGATTCAATGCCATTGGTTACCGTCAGGTCAGCGAGAGTCACTTCGATTTAAGCTTGGTTTGCAGTATTCGCTGCGTAAGCGCCGAAATGGTCGACAGATCATTAGCAACCAAGCGACGGGTTTACCGCGTCAATTCGTCCCGATGTATTGATATTAATTGACACTGTGCAAATCTCGAAGTATACCGTTGTACAATTGTTATGCTCAAGCGAATTCCGATTTAAGAATTTTTGACTGATAATTTGATAAACTCTTGTTTATATATTTATCTATTTATTAAAATCTATTTGCATGTCTACGACGATGCTCAACAAAGTTGAATCTTGCAATAATTATCTTTTGTAGTTTTATAGTTTTATACTACCGATTTCGATGCAAGATTATTCTTGCACGGTTAAAAGAATGTGCCGCAACTATAAAAATGTAACCCGGAAAGTTAAAAATTCGATTCGTATCCGATGTACTGATATTAATTGACACTGTGCAAATCTCGAAGTATCGTTGTACAATTGTTATGCTCAAGCGAATTCCGATTTAAGAATTTTTGACTGATAGTTTGATAAACTCTTGTTTATATATTTATCTATTTATTAAAATCTATTTGCATGTCTACGACGATGCTCAACAAAGTTGAATCTTGCGATAATTATCTTTTGTAGTTTTGTAGTTTTATACTACCGATTTCGATGCGAGATTATTGTTGCACGGTTAAAAGAATGTGCCGCAACTAAAAATGTGTTCCAAAAAGTTAAAAATTTGATTTGTACGCGTCTCGTTTGTCTTTTTTGAAAAAACGTCAGCATGAATATTCGGAGAGATTTCCATCAAAGAGAAGTTGAGCGATGACGTATTTTTTATCTTTCGCAAATTTTTCTACTGGAAAAAACTAATATAATAACATCTTGCTCATTCTTCGTAAATTTTGCGAATTACCATCGCACATTTTTAATATCTCTTCTTCAGCTTTTTAATGTTGTATTCAATTAATCTTTCTTGTGCTGCGAAAGGTAAAAGATATTTGACATGTGCCAGCAGTTCCATTTACTTGTCCGTTTCTCTCGTCGAAATCGGTAGGTTCAAATACACGACAGGTTCACGATATCGTGAAGATCTCGTTCGTTTCTCGCGAAATGACACGACGAAGATTCTTTCAAAGATAAGGCCGTGCGAAGAGCGATATCATGTAATCTTTATTCTTACTGACAAAAATACGCTTCTCGAGTCTCTCGCATTTCTTTCGGAAATGTTGAAGAAGATCTCGAGTAGCAGTGAACGAATTATTAATTGTACGATAGCGATTTTGCAGCTCTTAAAGCAGAAACTTATGTATTATTTACTATTGTTAAGGGATAAGTGACATTTTGATATGATATTGTATACATCAATTGATTGTACATATTGTGCTCGAAAAATTAATATATGCAAAATATTTTATTCAAATATTTAGAACTGTAAATATTTTTTTTGATAAGTATATATATATAAATTCTTCAATTATTTTCTTTATTATATATATATATATATATATATATACATATTATATTTATTATTACAATTAATTAGTGCCAGGTATAAATTATTTCTTTAAGATTGGATTTATTTTGTCAAATTACTTGTCGAAATTGTATGAATTTTATTTTAAGGTACTGTCGATACACATCCTTGGAGAAGTGTCCCAATTCGACAAAAATCATTGGTGTAAAGCTTCAAATTCCCCAGTTCCTTCCATAATAGTTAGACGTTTATCAGAGATGTTTACGAATCTAAGATTAATGATATGCATGAAGAACACATCGTCGCGTCAGCACAATAACACCGGCAAAATAGACATTTTAGTGATAGGCGAGCAACGACGAAATTTATTTGTAGTGTGCCTAATAGTCAATTTGCATGAAATTTGCATATACATATAGCGCTATATATAGCGCTCCCGACAATAATCATCTGGCGGGACGATGACAAACGCGTAAAGATGGGATATGTTTGTACATGTTTGTTTTGCTGGAGGCACTCTCTAATGTAGTGGAAACTGTACGTAACGACGTACCGAGAGACGTTATTGTTACTTTACAGAATCACGTAAAATTTTCCCGGGAGAAGCTATTCGTTTCGAAGAGCGACTGCCCATTTAAGTTCCGTCATAGAGCTTACGCCAGTCACTCTTTTAATCCTTCGACGACGACAAATACGTTTATTCCGCGGGATTGTTAAAACGCAGCATCTTTTCTTTTAGAGTCACATTTATTTTATCCTAACTTAATCTTAAAAAATCAAAGCAATGTCTTAATATTGTCAATCTTACTAGTAATTAATCACAATTATTAAATGGTGTCATAAGAACAATATTTTTTAGAAACCAATTGTTAAAAGAATTGTTTAGTCCATCTGAGATCAGTTCGACAGTATCATATCATTTACGTTCTTTGTCGAGGAACATTCACTGGAACTTTATAATTACTCCTGCGACATTATGATTGTCGATAACATGTCGTTAGTGTAAACACTGTAAACTGACAGCTGCTTTTGAGTGGTATCAATATGACAAGCGATAAACTCGGGAATGTCATTATTGTCTACATCTACCTTGTCTCGTGAAATTCAATTAATCCTCAAAACCGTACCGAATTTATCGGCTCCGTTCTTCGTCCTCTACGTTCAGTTTGATTCTCGTGTATCGTATCCGTTAAATCTTTCGCTGCATGCACGTATGTATGTACATACTATAACTATCGCAAAACTATCGATCGTAAAAAAATTGACGATTGGAAAGGATTAATAGAAAGTTGTTTTTTATATTTTTGATCTCCAAAATCAGGATTTAGCTATATAGAATTCTTACATTTCTATTTTTCCTCTATTTCGATGTATCCATTTTAATCTGTGGGATAAATATAAGATTCGGTCGCGGATTATAAAATAAATAATGGGCAGGATCATTTCTTTTCAAAAAATTAATTGAATTTTAAAAATATTGCAGCACGATACGTTTCTATACTGTCTCGCAAAAATCTAGAACGTTATTTCGCGAGGAATATAAAGCGAGAGGAATGCTAACATTGTTAAAAAATATTAATTAATAATGTCATAACGTCTCTCTTACGGTTAAAAATTAAAATTTTTAAACTCAAAAATTTCAAGCATTAAATATTCGTTCCTTTGAATGTTTGCCGGACTCACTCTCGGAATATCGAGCCAGGATATCGCGTACAATCGCTCGATGACGTAGGTAGGGGCGTTTTCCGCCCCCACGTTTAAAAATGGGCAATGACGTAAGTTATACATCCATTGAAACTCGCCCACACGTGTACGTACAAAAAGTGATCCCCGGGGACGTTCTCTTCTATGGATTCTTCAACCAATTTTTCTCTTCAGTCAATTTTTTCGTCGCAAAGAAAAAGGAAAAACAATATTTCTGTTTCCTTGAATACTTCCGCGACATTTTTATGGTAAAGAGCACCAATATTCAACGAATTTGAAAGAAAAAGTAGCGCATTATTTTTACGTCCTACATCGAGAATACAGATGATTAATATTATACCGATCCTGTTCGGAAATAAAGTACCTATATCTAACAGGAAAATCGTGTTGTATGAATCACGAATATCTACCTTCGATAAGCCGTATTTAAATTTTTACGACAGGAAAAGTTCTATTATTTGACCATTCAGAGAAAAGATCGAAGCAGATTTACGGTCCACCGAGCCGTAAATCTGCCTATTATAGGATCCTATAAGGATTCTACCGTTTATACTATTCAGATCCTGGAGGCGACAATTCCCACTATCGAGGAAGCGAATTAACAAACTCGTTTAACCGAATTAACATCAAACTCTGTACCTCCCTGTAAAACCCGTAAACCCCCTTAAACCAATGCAAATTAATACGACGAGGCCAGTCACAACAGTGGTGAAATCGCGGACGCTTCGTTCTTGTATCACATTTTAATCAATTGAATATAATCACACTGACGTAAGACAAAAAAATCTTTCTCGATCTGCTTCTTCAAATTTTCCTTTAGCAAAAGTTTATATTGTTGCGCTCGCCGAGTCCGCGTTCGCGTCTCACCGCTCGCACTCTCATTCACTCGCGCAACCGGCACTCGCGGACAATGAGACGGCACAATGTAAGAAAAGGAAAGACTCGTTTATTAGAGCAAACGGATTGAAACGCAGAATCGAGCTGTCACGTCCGCTCGGAGACGGAGACTTCCAACAAAACAACACAACCGTGGTAAATCAATAAATCAATAAACAGCTGGTCATCAGGGACGCTTCGCAATTCGCCGCAAGATTCGAGCGTCTCAGCACGGGCGCAACAATATTTTATTAATTTAAGATAGTCTTATAAAATATATGTACCAATATATATATATATAGAAAATATTTAAGTAAATTACTATATTTGAAAAATAATTTAATAAACATTAAAAATTAAAATGAAATTTTTCAAAAGTATCCACAATCGAAACTTTACGTAATAACAACTTTACACATAATTCATCTTACTCCAAAAATTGATTTTTAAATAAAAATGTTTAACTTAATTAACTTTTTATAAGGTAGGATTTTCATTCCTTTCCATATAGATATCGCGAAACTGAGAGAGAGAGAGAGAAACCTCCACTACTATTTAATTAATATAATAATATCTTTCTCCTATTCTCTCTCTATCGCGCGATCAGTTTGAACCCGTTGCGTGCAGAGGAAGGAGATCGCGTGCATCTGCTTGAAAGAGAATAACGTCGGCGGAAGCCGGTGAAAAGAGCAATTTTCCGGAACGATGGCGTGGAAAATAGATGCATCGCCATCGTGGTAACATTGCCGACTGCCGATGACGACGATTTTCTCATTTTCTTCCCTTTTTCCTTAACAGCGGCCGTTGTTCGCACTTCATAATGTTCATATAAACGGAGCGTCGCGTTTTCCCAAGAAACCGCCGGAACAGAGAGTTCATTGTTAACGCTAAAACTGTGGCTGAGAAATAATATGAGAAAAAGCATATAAAAAATAGGATTATTATATCTGTCCAAACGTTCTCAGAATAATGGGGATAATATGAAAAGCTACTTGGAGAGTTTTCAGGTACTCTGTGAGAAACGTAATCCCCCGAGGACATGAATTATTATAGTCCCTTCTTTGCACAGTTGTGTGGAGGTACTCGCCTCCTTGTGCGCGAAAATGCACTTTTACAAGATGAAGAAAACATGTCTTTTTTTCTCTTTTAAAAACGCGTATCTAGAGTCTTTAATATTACGGTTACGGTACCTGCATTTCACCATTGTTCCTCATATCCTTCATATCCCTCTTTCATGAATGTTTCCACAAAGAGAAAATTGAGGCATTGTCAATAACGTCAAAAACTCTCCCAACCGTTGTTGAAGTAATGGCGTACTCGAGAACAATAATAATCCAGGTTATATTCGAGGGAATCATATGCATGTAAAATGTATTGGCAAAGAAGAAAAAGATCGCGTTAAATATGCGTTTAACGCAAAGAAAAGGAAAATGTTAAAGCTTTTGCTTTCTAATAAGCAAATGCTACCTAAGTAGATGATAATGAAGCATTAATTTATGATTAATTCTATTTAAAATAGAAAAAAGATATTTATTTTTTCTACATATATTTCTATATATACATAAAGAAAATTATTCACCCTAGTAATTGCAGTAATTAATATACATCATTTGTAGGCATTTATTCTAATCTTTGAGATAAAATAATTAGTTTTTAATATTACGTATTTTAAGATTGTTTGACAAAACAGAAGCATAAATAAATTTTTTTTTAATTTAAAAATTTAAGAAAAACTTAAGAAAAACTAATATAATATTCGATATGATTCAATCGCTGTATTATAGTATCTCTCGTAGTTCTATAAATTTAATATTTAATATCTGTTATATATATATAAATATAAAATTGTTAGAATAAATAGATTCTTTTTTATTACAGCCACGTGTGGACATTTTCCTTTAAAATTTCCGTATCATTTACGTTGGATCCTCTGATTATCCCGCCGCAAGCAAGATGAAGTAATACTATGCAAATTCAATGACTTCAAATTGACACGGAACGCCGGGGTTAGAAAGAGATTGCATCTAAACCGTAAGCAAAACACTTTGTTTGCATTCCGCCCTTTTTACCGAGCTATCATGTTATTCTAAGATAATATCTTTTGCTATGTCGAAGGATATTGCGAAGAACACTAGAATACTTTGTTTGCGTGCGTGAATGTTTCTTTATCTCAACAACACTTTTGAAATATTTCAATCTTTGTTGATAGTAATATTCTTATCTTCTTATAAGCAACATTTTCTTCGTGGCTCATGTAATTGAAATAATTGCATGATGAAATTCTTGATTATTTAAAAAAACATTATTCAAAAATAATTAATCATTTTAGCGAGAAAGAATATGATGTTTTAATGCGTCGCACTTTACTCGTGGTGCACTTTCTCAAGATGAGAGAATATACTTTGAAAAGGAAAGAGAATTCTCTCTAATATAGCTTTAAAAAATCTAATCGAGCACTTTTGATCTAACGGAGGATAATCTCTTTGATCATGTCGAATCTCGACATTTCCTGATATTATAAAATAATTTGGGATCGTTTTACTTTCCTTTGCAGCAGTGCAAGCGTACTTCTACGTCATTCTGCAGCTTTTGACGTAATCTAGTAAAATTTGCATCAAAGCTAGAATTTAGATGACGAGAATATTGTTTGAAGCAGCTCGCCTTGTTCTCTTCGGTGTTTTTGATACTTTAGAGAATTAGGTTTTCTCATCAACAAAACCTTTCCTAACAGAAGTAGAGTAATTTATTTTCGCGTCACGTCCTTTGGCTAACTTTATCACTTCTAATTTAACACAATATGAAATCATTATACTCTGCTACCGAAGAGAGAGAGAGAATTAAATGTAATTTTATTTCTCTGACTTTGTCTCACGGCCTGTAATATATTTAATTAAAATTTAGATTCCATAATTATTCCGTCAAAATAGAAGAAAATACTTTACGATGGAGTTTCTCTTTCGAATTTCTTTTCTATAAAAATTTAAATGTTCTCTTCGCCATTGTGTGTCGAATTCCCACTCTACTTCACGCTTTGATGCAAACTTATCAAATTTTTCAAGAGCGTTGCACTGAGAGACATGAAATATATGAAGGAAAATATGTCAGACACGTGAGATTGTCGGGGCTTTATATTTTTCCTCGATTTTAATATTTCAACATTTCTCATTTTCTCCATCTTTTCCTCTTGCAAGCTAGCATCTCTTTGCACAAAAAAGAAGATAAGTGTGTTTATTCGAGCAAGAATTATTCGATGAGTGGAAAGAAAAGAAAGAAGAGAGTTACTCGTTATTTTTATAAATGAAGCAACAATGTGGAAGAGAAAGGTGAATGTTGTTGAAATCTGGGAAATGACCGATATATATTTCAGTTTTCTCAGTTTTCTCCTTCCTCGCTTTTAACGACTGAGCTATCCGCCCGCCATTTGTCAATGTCCAGACCCTTGCCGCTCGTAAACAACGCAAGTCGATCGACGGTTGTTCGAAAGTCCTCACGTGCGACGGTAGCGAAATTGGTTTTTTTCGTGTTGCTTTTGACGGTCAACTAATAAAATGTGTCGATATCAACGACACCAAGATGCTTTGGCGATAGAATCCAGTTTGTCGGCTTTATAAATGACGCTCCGTTGCGATCGTAATACAAAGCTCTCTCTATGACAGTTCACATAGATCGTATACGATCGTCGATTTGCTGTGCAAAGACGAATTTTACAATGGATTTTGCCCGTTGTTATACAAGAGAGATATACATTGCAGGAATGAGTGACTTGACGCTTTCATTAGCCATAATAATGAAATATTTAATAGCGATACATTTTCAAGTATATATTAGTACTCTTGAATTATTTTTTAAACAAATAAGTAGAGATAAACGATCCAGTTTTTAAATAACTAAGGAGAGATTTTACATTTTAAAATTGAGTAAGTAAATTTAATAAAATAAAATATACGGAAAATATATAAAGGAACGGATATAAGTATGTATGATTTTTATTGAACAATTTCTTGTAAAAGAGAATGATCAATACTCACTAAATTTATATTATTTAATTAGTTTTGAAAAAATAGGTAAATTTTAAGATTAATCTTCAACCTTTATTCGAATTTACGAAAAGAATCATTATGAAGATATATCTATGAACCAGAAAACTATCGAGATATATTTCTAACATTTTCTTCGTGGCACTCTAATTTGCAGAAATTTTAGTGTGCTGAACTACTCTGGAAATTCTTCAAGCGTTATGAACGATCCTCGATTACTGCAAAGAAGTTTTGTAGAATGCAGATACTGTGTTTTTACGGCATGGCTAAACTTTGCATTTTGTGAAAACTTCATTAATCGCATGAACGACTATGATTATGATAATTGTACTTTGGTATAAAACATAAAACAAAGTTCAATACTTTTCGTTTGAAGAGAAAATTTACGAAATAAAGTAACAAAATTTATACGTGAAATTAAAGCAATATAAAAATGTAATACGTAAATAATATAAAACAGTATTAATTTATTATTAAATAATATATAATTATATTTTTATTATATTTTTCATTCCACACATTTCTCTTACTTCTCATTTCTATTTATAATTCAGGAGAGATCATTTCGTGGCATTCTACACGTTTTGAAACCTCGGATAACCGTATATTACATAATAGTTATATAAACAATTTTCCCGATCGATGAACAAATCGACCATAAATTGCGTGCGCGAGATTAATAATTTACTCGAGGCGAAGTCCTCGCAAGACAATTCTTCGTAACAGCACTTTGCAATTTATGAAATTGTTAATTTTCTTCGCGTCAGCTTGGAGCATCACGGCGCAACATGCAATGAAAGTAACCGATAGTAAAGCTTTGTGTATATAACGCGATTGAGAATTTATGAAAGTTGATATTGAGCAAGATTGCCGGTCTTAAAAAGCAATTTATTTAAAAATTATTTACGCATTATTTGTATTGTACTCTTCTCTAAAAATTATTTATGTTACTCGCATGTAAAATCGTATATCCTTGTGTCATCAAAATGGAATAGAAATCTTTTCAGGTCGTATTATATAATTTAATCGATAAATCCTTTTAGATCCGGCTATTCAATTACGATTTTGCTTTATCTTGATGCGGCTATTTTCAAAATTTTCTTCGAACGGGAAATACAGCTTCTTTTGAGTATTAAATTCTAAAAAAGCTGCTGTAATCAGTGACGGGAATAATTCGCATGCAAATGCTGTTGCGCGCAGCCTCACCGTCGCAGCGTACAATCGTGCTACTACTGACAATGAGTAAAGCGAAAGTAGCTTAAAGCGGATGTAGTCGAACGGAAAAAACGAGCTTCTGAGGATTCATCGGAAACAAAGAAAAAATGTGACATTGATTATTCTCGCATCCAAAATCTATATTTCACTGTATAAAATTAAACAAATAGAACAAATGTTGGTGTCGATGATATTACGAACACGAAGAATGCAATTCAATCTTATTTATATCATATATATTTATCTAATCTGGTATTATTTGAAAAGTGTTGATTCTAAATCAACATTTTTCACATCGGGTTAACATTTTTATATCGATTTAACAGAATACGCGTTAGAACACACGTTAGAAATTTATAGTTAAAATACGGAGATCTTGCGATTTTTCTCTCACTTTTATTGCCAGCGCGCTCTCTCATTGAAGTTGCAGTAGTATAACCAGATATGTGGTCATCATTGAAGCGATCTGAAAGCAATATCGGTCACGTAATGATCTTCCAATATCCGAATAAAAAAAGTCCGAGAATGGTATTCGATATATGTCTGAATAAATATAACAAAATCGTACAAATTATAGGTAATAATACTATCATAACGCTATTCGTAAATTAATACGATATAAAGTCACTTCGCAATATTTGAAGCTAATACTTTATTTTATACTGATTATAAAAATAACAATGTCCAAAATACGCAACGCAAATTGTAACTTATCATTAAACATTCCTGAAATGCGTCTAGAACACGCTGTATAATTTGCGATGTAAATATAAAGAGTATCGTCAATTCACAGACCATTTCTTGCAAGAAAATCGAAGCTTCGCGTTAAGTAGAAGCTATGATGGCAGCTTTGAGGCTTGTCGGATGTTCTCGAAGTTACGTGCTCGTACAATTGCATTACTAGCTGTAAAGTTTCGCACAAGTATCAATTCTGAACGGCAACGTGCCGATTCGAGTACACAAGAGCCTCATTCAGTTTACGGGAAACCGAGGGGTGAAATCGAAGGATGTGTTCCGGTTACGCGATTTAGGAGCGCATTTAGACTAACATGTATCCCGAATCCCTCTCGAATACTAGGCCGGGGCCAATTAAGCTTTACTACGTACCTATCATAATAGTATTTCAAACATTCACTCGGATTTGTTGTCGCGATATTTGTTCTTAACACCTGTTTACTGATTGCAAATATAAAAGCGAATATATAATTACTCGTGGTTATTATACGCACGTCGTTAATATTCCAAGCGAAATCCTTTCTGCAAGTATCGCACGCAAAAATTAATAAAAATTATATATTTATATACGCGGTGAGGTACAGTTATTATTTTATACGCGTATGCGCGCGATATTTCGATTTAAAACCACATTATGTTCGTTCTTAATTTATATTTCGATATAAATTCTAACGTTTATTTTTATCTCGCGTTTCGATATGACTGCTATCTTTGCCGCTAATGTATCTACATTTTTGCATAGAAATATATCACATAAACGTGACGCTTTAATTATCTCGATTGAACCGCCAACGCGACATGGAGAATACGGGAAATGGACGTTCTTCTTTAAGTCGTATAGTTGCCGTGATAACATCGTAGTGAGAAACGTGTTTAATTTTCCACGAAATCACCTGGCATAATTCAGCAATTTTGAAATCTTGACGCGATAATTTACGTTTACTCGTAACATCCAGATGAGAAAAACGTAGGTCTTAACATCACGAAGCGTTTATGGTTACTAATCCTTTTATTCTTCGACATACGTGTCCTACATACGTATGCACGTAACGTCGTTCATCCAGTTTCAAACTTTTAGCTAAGTTGAAATTTGAGTGATGGATCGCGGAATTAAACGCTACATATATACTTGCGATTGTTCTCGCGTGCACAGGAAGTAGAATAGTCGCGGTATAATCCGCCTAATCGAAATTCCTACGTTGCTTTAGTTTCTTACCGAACATAATAACGGCAACTTCACGTAAAAGCATCCGCCAGCGGAGAACTTTAGCCTTCGATTTAGAAATTGCAACGACAATTGGACGAAATCCTGTGTTCAGAGAAAAATATTTATGCAGATTGCAGTCGTATTAAAATAATTGCTATATGTAAATATAACAAAGTTACGAAACATGCTTTAACGAAATAAATGAAATTATAATTAGAGAGAAAATTACATTTGTTGGATAAAAAATTGGATTTTATCTCTATCGGAAGAAATGAAAAGATAATGTATCCTCAAGTTGTAACGGCTTTATCTACTTCATCTACTCACGTCATTTTTCTTCATCAATTTTACTTGCCACTCTACCTGAATCGAACCCATGCGATTAGCCTGAAATAAATCATGTCCTCACATCCTCTAATTAAAAATTCGCTACTTTATATTTATATCTAAACAGATTATTTTCTATAAGATTCTAAATATTATTCTATTTAATATCCGTACACATGTCGGCCGTTATTTCACTTAGCATTGTCCAAAGTTTGCTCGTACTGATAAAATTCTCATCGCACTCTCGCGTTGTTATATCGACACTTTTTATCGCTACCTAAAGTATAAAGGAACATTTGACTTAGCATCGGCAGAAAAGTTTTACTTGAGCTGAGGCGAAGTCACAGGCGATATGAAGTAATAACAGCTGAAAGAGGAACCCCAGTAGCCACGCGGACAAGCAGGAGACCAGCGACCACATCTGCACCTCCCACTGCTTCGTGAACAAGTACTGAATTACAAAATACATGTTGCTGATGGTATTCAAGCTCAGACTGGCAAGCCAAAAGAGCAGCGACCACGAATACAGCGAGTCCAAATTCTCCGCGGCAATCATCAAATCGTTATACATATTCAGGATCATCTTTTGCAAACAAATAGAAACTGTCATAATCTTGTTTACCACCAAAACGTTTAACACTGACATAAAAATTAGTATTTTATATGCATATACGTATAAAATTCTGTATCACACGTTATTATTTCTTTTTTTATTATATAGTGTTCAGGTGATGAAACCGCTGGCCTAGAAAAATAGCCATCGCCACGAACTTGTAGATAGCCACCGACGTGCCGATGTGGGGCATCATGTATCCCATATTGTCGGTCCATTTCTCTCCGAAGGCGTACATTCCGAGACGATTAACGAAGATCCAGAGGGCCGCGGTCACAATTACGAGGATCCACGCGACGACCGCGGTCCGCGTTTCTTTGCGAGGATAACCCAATTGTCGTACCTCCTCGTCAAAATCTTGTAGCGCATTCCAAATCCTGACGAAACTGCGTCTCGTAAATGCCGTCAAGCCCAACTCGTACATTACCACGCTATAGTTTGTGATAATCTGAGCGATTTAATTTTGATCATTACTTTGAACTTTCATTGATTTAGAAATTTAGAATTCAGATGCTTAACTTAAATTTGGAAGAATAATACAAATTAAGATAAAAGCATTAAAGCAGATTTTCTCTTCAAAGAATTTAAATAAATAAGTAAATTCTTGATTTCTTTATTTTTGATAATATATATATATATATATATATATATATATATATATATCGCGAGTATATACAGTCTTCTGCTTTATTTCAATTAATTTCTCACTGACCTTTGTGTCCTCTGTTCTATCAAGAGGATCGGTTTCTCTTTTAATACTTTGGTTTAACAGAAACCTGCTAAACACCTGGTAGAATACATAGCTGTAGAAAATAGTGGCGATTGCCGTGAAGATCAGGTTGATGTTCGACGGCACCAGGCGGTCTTGCGAGAAATTGTAAGGAGCGAAGCCAAACACTCGTACGACGTAGATCATCGGCCAGATGGCTCTGTAAAGAGGCGAGTTTGGACCGCGTAGCTTCACTAGTTTCTTCAGTTTCTCCTTTTTCTTTTTCACTTTAGCAAACACGGTCTCCACGTCGAAAGGAAGAGCGTGTAACTCCATGTCCGGGGGAAAATCGATCGACGACTTCGAATCAACAATATCTAGCAAACATGAGTTTCTTGATGTGGGACTTCACTAATGAAGTAGAACTTGCACCCGTCTGCAAAGTGTATATAATTATCAACACATATACAGCACAATTATTTGCATTTAAAGAAAAAAACGAATGACAAGAACGCATCTTAAGGGTATATTCGAATAGCTCCATTATATTAAAATAATACGATAATATATTGTTGAGGAAAAAAATATAATAAAAATACATTGCAATAGAAAGAATAGATAAATATTGAAAAATAAAAAAATATAACTTTGTATAATTGAAATTATATTTTATGTATTAATTAGTTGTTTAAGCATGAACATTAAAAACATAAATTCTAAAATTTCTGTAAATTACTCATACTATACTCCGTTCTTCTCATCGTGAGAATTTTGCTGTGACGTTGTTCCTTGTTGAAGTTAATTATTTGTCAAAGTCGATTAGTGTGAAGAACGCGGCGCGAAAGCAAAGTTTAAAATCGCAGGAAGGACGATAATGTCGCTTCTAATCAGGGTCCATCTTCAATTTCGTGAGTAAACATTGAATCAACAAAGTCCTGAAAAATCTGTGCGCTTTTGCTTGGTGTCTCGGAAATCACTACGTTCATCGATCAATTGATTGTCCTAGAAAAGGTAACGTCGTGGGACAATGTGAAGCTATACGATAAATAAAACTGTAGGAAAAACAGTAAGAAAAACGGAGCATCTCTACGTTTTTCTTACTTTTCCCACAGTTTTATTTATCGTGGATTTCCTCCCACAGAACATATGAAGAACTACGAGAAGAAATGGCATAAATCCAAAGCAAGAGTAAAATGAGTTTATTCTTCTCTTAAGCCGTAGCGCCTCTTACAACGCAGTCGATCGGGCGCGATAAACTATTACGTTCGCAAAATCCTGGAGCACCTCTCACTTTTTATTTCGGAAGTTAAACGAATTTTAACGTGCCCCGAGGGCTATTCCGGAACTGTCGTAAAACCTCAAACTTTTTCCGCAAGTTCAACGTCAACTTTCCCCGACGATGAGAACGTTATAAATCTCTGGAAAATATATAACCACTCCAAGAGATATAGAGGGAATAAAAGGATTTATATAATCTCGGAAATAGTACATATATTTGCGCCAAAATTCAACGTCCCAAAAAAATAGACAGCCGAGCTTCCGGCCGAGAGCCCAATATATTTAGCGGGATTTATCCCTTCGCAACCGCGATGCACGCCGCGTAAATCATTACGTTGCGTAAATTGGAAATTTTCGGAGTGTTTCAGCCGGACCCGCGTGTTAAGTACTCACACCTCACACCTCACACTGCGCGACAAATCGGGTCGCTCGAAGTGCATCGATTGTCCAGGACGACGACGTCGCGAGGACTACGAGGACTCGGCGTTTCATGACACTTTCGTCACGCGCGATAAAGCAGGATTAGAGCCACTCGTGTAAACATACCCGCGAGACGCGCACACAAACAATTTACACGCGTGAATACCACCGTTAAATATTCTTCCACGTCGGCCCCGAATGAATAATTGAACAGCGAAGAAGAATGACAGGTAGAGACAACCGGTCGAAGCGCTCGCGTATAGTTGTAATTGTATAGCATGAAGAGACAGCCTGTTTGTATTCAAGGCTATGCCGCATCGCCGTATACCGATTTTATTGCACGGGATGTGTACTCCAGTTCCTTTCGATTCCCATAAAACTTTTATAAAACGAAGAGAGTGAATGAATGATTTTATCTCAAGAATAGAATAATGAATACCCTTTATTGATTTCTATATAAATAATAATTTTAAAGTATTACATGTCTATTGTTTTAACAATAACAATAATGTTCCGTATTCTGGTATAACGTGAGATAATAATGAAACCGTGACATCAAAATCGTAACACAGAGAGTAAAATAATAATTAAATTATAACATGAACTTTCCAACTTGAGAGAACGTGAAAAGACGTCGAATGTGACATCGATTATTCTCGCATCCAGAATCTATTTCACTGTAAAATTAAACAAATAGATGTTGGTGTCGATGATATTACGAGCACGAAGAATGCAATTCAATCCTATTTATATCATATATATTTATCTAATCTGGTATTATTTGAAAATTGTTGATTCCAAATCAATATTTTTCACATCGGCTTGACATTTTTATATCGATTTAACAGAACACGCGTTAGAACAAACGTTAGAAATTATAGTTAAAATACGGAAATCTTGCGATTTGTCCCTTACTTTTATTGCCAGCGCGCTCTCTCCTTAAAGTTGCAGTAGTATAACCAGATACGTGGCCATCATTGAAGCAATCTGAAAGCAATATTGGTCACGTAATGATCTTCCAATATCCGAATAAAAAAAGTCCGAGAATGGTATTCGATATATATCTGAATAAATATAACAGAATAGTACAAATTATAATACTATCATAACGATATTCGTAAATTAATAATACGATATAAAGTCACTTCGCAATCCTTGAAGCTAATCCTTTATTTTGTACTAATTACAAAAATAACAATATTTGGATAATTCAGCAATTTTGAAATCTTGACGCGATAATTTACATTTACTCGTATCGCGAAGCGTTTATTGTTACTAAACCTTTTAATTCTTCGACATACGTGTTTTACATATGTATGAAAGTAACGACGTTCTCAAACTTTTAGCTAAGTTGAAATTTAAGCGACGGATCGCGGAATTAATCGCTAAATACTTGCGATTGTTCTCGCGTGCACAGGAAGTAGAATACTCGCGGTATAATCCGCCTAATCGAAATTCTTACGTAATTCACAACAAGAGGTATTCAACTATTGCATTGTTTAAATAGAGGTCACAAACTTGATTATAATTAACATATATATAAAGCCCAAAGAATATATTTTTTACATAATTAAAATATACTTCGCATTGCTTTAGTTTCTTACCGAACATAATAACGGCAATTTCACGTAAAAGCATCCGCCAGCGGAGAACTTTAGCCTTCGATTCAGAAATTGCAACGACAATTGGACGAAATCCTGTGTTCAGAGAAAAATATTTATGCAGATTGCAATCGTATTAAAATAATTGCTATATGTAAATATAACAAAGTTACGAAACATGCTTTAACGAAATAAATGAAATCATAATTAGACAGAGAATTACATTTGTTGGATAAAAAATTGGATTTTATCTCTATTGGAAGAAATGAAAAGATAATGTATCCTCAAGTTGTAACGGCTTTATCTACTTCATCTACTCACGTCATTTTTCTTCATCAATTTTGCTTGCCACTCGACCTGAATCGGACCCATGCGATTAGCCTGAAATAAATCATGTTCTCGCATCCTCTAATTAAAAATACGCTACTTTTTTTTATATCTAAACACATTAAGCTTTTCTATATGATTCTAAATATATTTCTATTTAATATCCGTGCACATGTCGGCCGTTATTTCACGTAACATTGTCCAAAGTTTGCGCGTACTGATTATAAATTCTCATCGCACTCTCGCGTTGTTATCTCGACACTTTTTATCGCTACCTAAAGTATAAAGGAACATTTGACTTAGCATCGGCAGAAAAGTTTTACTTGAGCTGAGGCGAAGTCACAGGCGATATGAAGTAATAACAGCTGAAAGAGGAACCCCAGTAGCCACGCGGACAAGCAGGAGACCAGCGACCACATCTGCACCTCCCACTGCTTCGTGAACAAGTACTGAATTACAAAATACATGTTGCTGGTGGTATGCAAGCTCAGATTAATCAGCCAAAAGAGTAGCGACCACGAATACAGCGAGTCCAAGTCCTCCGCGGCAATCATCAAATCGTTATGCATACTCAGGATCATCTTTTGTAAACAAATAGAAACTGTCATAATCTTGTTTACCACCAAGTTGTTTAACTCTGACATAAAAATTCGTATTTTATATGCATATACGTATAAAATTATGTATTACATGTTATTATTTTTTATATTATATAGTACGTATCATAATTATATCATTCTTAAGAAGATTAAATGAAACCTTCTTGCTAATGATCATTCCATTGCCCCTCGTCGATGTAAACGGTAGATTTTGCATCGCAATCGTGTTCAGGTGATGAAACCGCTGGCCTAGAAAAATAGCCATCGCCACGAACTTGTAGATATCCACCGACGTACCGACATAGGGCATCATATATGCTACATTATTAGTCCATTTCTCTGCGAAGGCGTACATTCCGATGAGACTAATGGAGGTCCAGATGACTGCGGTCACAATTACGAGGATCCACGCGACGACCGCTGTCCGCGTCTCTCTGCGAGGATAACCCAATTGTCGGACCTCCTCGTCAAAATCTTGTAGCGCATTCCAAATCCTGACGAAGCTGCGTCTGTAAATGCCGTCAAGCCCAACTCGTACATTACCACGCTGTAGTTTGTGATAATCTGAGCGATTTAATTTTGATCACTTAGAATTCAGATGCTTAACTTAAATTTGGAAGAATAATACAAATTAAGATAAACGCATTAAAGCAGATTTTTTCTCTTCAAAAAGAATTTAAATAAATAAATAAATTCTTGATTTATTTATTTTTGATAACATATATATCGCGAGTAGTCTTCTGCTTTATTTTAATTAATTTCTCACTGACCTTTGTGTTCTCTGTTGCATCAAGAGTCTCGTTTCCTCTCCTGATACTTGGAAATCTGCTAAACACCTGGTAGAATACATAGCTGTAGAAAGTAGTGGCGATTGCCGTAAAGATCAGGTTGATGTTCGACGGCACCAGGCGGTCTTGCGAGAAGTTGTAAGGAGCGAAGCCGAACACTCGTACGATATAGATCATCGGCCAGATGGCTCTGTAAAGAGGCGAGTCTGGACCGCGTAACTTTACTAGCTTCTTCAGCTTCTTCTTTTTCACTTTAACAAACACGGTCTCCACGTCAAAAAGAAAAGCGTGTAACTCCATGGCCGATCAACTTCGAATCAACAAGATCTAGCAGACATGAGTTTCTTGATGTGGGACTTCGCTAATGAAGTAGAACTTGCACCCGTCTACAAAGTATATATAATTATCAACACGTATACAGCACAATTATTTGCATTTAAAGAAAAAAACGAATAAAGACAATGACGCATCTTAAGGGTATATTCGAATAGCTCCATTATTATATTAATACAATAATATACTGTTGAGGAAAAAAAATATAATAAAAATACATTGCAATAGAAAAAGAATAGATAAATATTGAAAAAAAAAAAATAACTTTGTATATAACTGAAATTATATTTTGTATATTAATTAGTTGTTTAATAAAAAGCGAATAATCTGCGCATGTCAATCGATCCGCGATCCGCGGTGATCGACGAGGCCGAGCTTCGCTCGTCCTCTTTCGTTCTGGGAACCGCGAGCTAAGCACACATCTGAAGGCCCGACGCAACCACCTTTGAATCTCTCCGATCGGCGACCGAACTACATACGGATCTTGATCGGTATGCGCCCTGCATGTTATCAGCGAATCAAGGAGAAGGAAGCGAATGTCCCCGGAACAAGCGAGAGAGCCAACGAGGGAAGCGTAATATTTTATATTATACAAGCACACAGATGAGTACCTTACTGTAAATCCGAATCATAACCGGCACGTGACGGTCACCTCAGCGTGAATGAAGAACGGTATGCGTGAGCGAGTGGATGTATGTACGCGGTATAATACGGAATAAGAAAATAGCATTGTAATGTGGCGCCGAAAGTAGAAGTAAAGACGTCGTTGTAATAGAAGTACGAGTTCGATTATCTATATTGTCCATTCCTATATCGGAAAACTGAGTCGTCGTAGTTTCGTCAGGCAAAGTAAAGATCTTACAAAGTCTAAAATTTCTGTGAATTATTCATACTTATGCTCCATTATCGTGAGAATTTTACTGTAACGTTGTTCCTTCGTACATACAGATCTGTTGAAGTTAATTATTTGTCAAAGTCGATTAGTGTGAAGAACGCGGCGCGAAAGCAAAGTTTACAATCGCAAAAGGTCGATAATGACGCTTCCAATCAGGGTCCATCTTCAATTTCGTGAGTGAACATTGAGTCAACGAAGTCCTGAAAAGTTTGTACGCTTTTGCTTGGTGTCTCGGAAATCACTACGTTCATCGATCAATTGCATTGTCCTAGAAAACGTAACGTCGTGGGACAATGTGAAGCTATACGATAAATAAAACTGAAGGAAAAACAGTAAGAAAAACGGAGAATCTCTACGTTTTTCTTACTCTTTTCTCCACAGTTTTATTTATCGTGGATTTCCTCCCACAGAACATATGAAGAACTATGAGAAGAAATAGCATATAAATCTAAAGAAAGAAGACAAGTTTATATTTTTCTCTTAAGCCGTAGCGCTTCTTAAAACGCAGTCGATCGGGCGCGATAAACTATTACGTTCGCAAAATTCTAGAGCACTTCTCACTCTTTATTTCGGAAGTTAAGCGAATTTTAACGTGGCCCGAGGACTATTCCAAAACTGTCGTAATAGCTCGAAACTTTTTCCGCGAGTTCGACGTCAACTTTCCCCGACGACGAGAACGTTATAAATCCGGAAAATATATAACCACGCCGAGAGATATAGAGAGAATAAAAAGATTTATATGATCTCGGAAATAGTACATATTTGCGCCAAAATTCAACGTCCTAAAAATAGACAGCCGAGCTTCCGGCCGAGAGCCCAAAGTATTTACCGGGATCATCCCTTCGCAACCGCAGTGCACGCCGCGTAAATCATTACGTCGCGTAAATTAGAAATTTTCGGGAATGTTTCAGCCGGACCCGCGTGTACTCACACTGCGCGACAAGTCGCGTCGCTCGAAGCGCATCGATTGTCCAGGACGACGGCGTCGCGAGACTCTCGCGAGGACTATACGAGGACTCGGCGTTTCATGGCGCTTTCGACACGCGCGATAAAGCAGGTCACGTATAAGCATACCCGCGAGACGGGCACACAAACACAATGTACGCGCGCGAATACTACCATTAAATATTATTTCTGAATGAATAATTGAACAGCGGAGAAGAATAACAGGTGGAGATAACCGGTCGAAGCGCTCGCGTATAGTTGTAATTGTATAGCATGAAGAGACAGCCTGATGTTTGTATTCAAGGCTATGCCGCATCGCCGTATACCGATTTTATTGCACGGGATGTAGTGTACTCCAGTTCCTTTCGATTCCCATAAAACTTTTATAAAACAAAGAGAGTGAGTGAATGATTTTATCTCAAGAATAGAATAATGAATACTTGTTATTGATTTCTATATAAATAATAATTTTGAAGAATTACATGTCTATTGTGTTAACAATAATAATGTTAAAATAGCAGAAATATAACATGAAATGATAATCGAATAATGATGAACTGTTTTTGAAATATATATAATTCAAGAAAAATTTATTTTTGATTATATATATCTTTGTGTAAAATAATTTTGATAAATTATAAGTATTGTACGTATAAATATATGTGTATTCTGGTATAACGTAAGATAATAATGAAAAACCGTAACATCAAGATCGTAATACAGAAAGCAAAATAATAATCAAATTATAACATGAACTTTCCAACTTGAGAGAACGCGAAGAGACGTTGAATGTAGCCGAGCATGTAGGTCTCCAGAACTATTCCGTTCGGACAACGCTCCCGAGAAATGTATAATTTAACCTCGACGGACGATATGTGAACGAATGCTCGAAACAGTGTGGTAGGAACGAAACGTATTTTCATATATTTACTCGGCGAGTGATGAGACTACATACCAGCCCCAAAAATAATGCAAACGACGTAAATAAATTCCGTACGTATAGACTGGACGTTTTTAGCAAGCAATTTTTTCTTTGTTATTTCTATAACTGTTTATAAAAATTATTGTTTATAAAAACTGATGAAATATTAATTGGGTAATTATCTGGATAATATAATTATTTAAACTTTGTCAGTTATTGATCTGATTGAAAATCGATTGATATTAAATGCAATACAAAATACAAGAGTTAACAGATCGAAATAATTCCTCTTGACAACAAAAACGAATTTCGGTGGAACGTTTAGCAAATTGTTCACTGCAGTATGCACATTAATGTGTCGCACGGTAATACTCCACAGAATTAATAATTAGTAGGGCACGATATTACGAAGACATTAAGCAGCGAGTGATTTAATTTAAGTTAAGCTTAAGTTTAACTTAAGTAGAATTGTGCCAGTAAATATACTCTCTTTGATCTTGTAGCTATAAGTTTGCCTCCCACGACAAAGTTTAATTGGAACGAAAAAGAAGAATTGTCAGTGACCGGAAGAGTAGAGCGAAAAGGAGTGCTTTTAAAGGAGAATGCCGTGAATGCTGACGGCAAATACTCAGCGTCGCGACGTCGCTGTTCCCGTTTCTCATGCAATTATATGGAAACGTCGAAAAAACTTGGCGACGAGACGACTGAATGCCACCATCCAGAAATAGTCTGCATATTAAGAGAATACACATGTCATGAAAAGGACGTGTATTAAGAGCGATAAGTTGCGAACATTCACGCGCTCTCGGTCTCCGGTGATCTCGGAATGAAATGCGAGAAAAGTATTCACGTCCGTCCGCGGTGTCCACGTTATAACTTCTCTTGAACGAAAATTTAATATAAATGAAGATGGAAAAAGGCCGGCGAGTTGCGAGCGCGTTTTGGGTTTTTATCTCGTAAAATTCATTTCGAGAAATAAATTCTTGAATAAATTAGATTCTATCTAAAAGTATAAGAACGCAAACTGAATAGAAATTCTCGGCGAATTTTTTTTTCATGTAAGTTTAATTATTGATCTAATCAATTTTATTTTAACTGGATAAGACAAATTAAACGAGATTTTGCGGGTTGGGGAGGAAAACCGTTCATGTCCCCTATTGTTTAAACGCCTCAAGATTATCGTTTGTTTACCGCCGTTTATTTCACCCTTCGTTTCGACAACTAATTAATTATTCCGATCGGCGCGAGTGATTAAATCCACCGAAACCAAATAATGGAATGGCTTAATTTTCAGCTGGAAACTTGTTCGAAGAATAAACGCTAATTTCATTACGTAAAATCGCGTTCTGCGCCACTTTCCTGTCATTATTTGCAACTTTTAAGACATTTTCGCGAAAAGTAATAATCGCTTCAAAAACATATTATATCTTTGCTGAAACTCATTAAAACCTGTTTTTTTATAAAGTACTCATTTAGATATTTTTCATTAAATTCAGAAATTAATTAATTAATGTTTTCAGAAGAAATATGAATAAATACCTATAATTTTTCCGTGAAAATATTCTGATTGAATTCACTTTAGAGAACTATATTAAAAGTTTTTTTAAGAAATTGTAATAATTATTTCTAAGAAAAAATAATTAAAATCGCAACAATTATTTTAACCATTATACAAGTCACATTAAATTATATTAAATTAATTTTAAATTCATAAACTATATATGACGCAGATAACCTTATAAAAAGTATTAGCTTTATTTTCATTTTTATTTTAAGAAAATGCTTATCTCTCTAAGGGCCGGTCGTTTCAACCTGTTAATAAACTAACTAATAGTTAAATAATATATATGTCTTTGTTTATCCTTTACATTAGACAAAGATAGACATATATGATTTAACTATTAGTTAGCTTTACCAACAGGTTGGAACAACCGGCTCTTTTAGTAACACAAAATTATTTGTATGCCTGACGTGTGTATACATATATACTATATATATATGTATACAGTACACATACATGCATGCTCAATTCCCGCGTGATTTACTGGAGAACCTTTCTAAAGAATTTCAAACAGAACGAAACGAGAGCACGGCCGAAGCTTAATGTATCTGTCAACGCGGTTTCCCGCGGGACAAGCGCGAATCGCCCGTTACGTGTCTGTCCGTCAACAACTTTTAACCCCAATAGACCCAACCCTGTCCCGTTTCAACCACAATCCGCCAAAAAAAATCTCCCGGAACGTCAAGTCTGGCAGCACGCGAGGCCACAGAGGACCGCTCGAGCGAATCGAAATGTCCTGGAACTCCTGGAAGCCATACACCGAATGCGACACGGCCGTCATGAGAGTGATCAAAGACGATCTGTTGAGATGGACCTGCAAGAGACACGCTGCCGGTGATCCCCTCGACAGGCATCTCCTACGTGACAAGGCCCTCGAATTGGCCGGCGAGCACGGACTGACTGGCACGTTTCCTCAGAATACCCCCCCACCCCCGCATTCCCGCGTTGCTTTAAGGGCTCGAGGCACGAACGGGGTTAATCCGACGGTCCACGAAGACTGTTCACTTATTCCGTATCGCGTAACAATCGAAGGGATAATAGGCTCGTACCGTGATAGCAGTATCGAATGTTACCGTTTAGTTCAGGAGAAAAACGATGCCTTTTTCCCGATTGGGATTTTCGTCTTATTCCCCTGCCTGGAAGAATAACATCCGTCCTCTCTATTTCTTTTTTACCCCGTACACAATTAACTCTGGCGTTCGGATATTTGCTCCCTATATAGAGCAACATTTAAATATTGTAAAAAAAACTTATGTTATTAATGCATGTTATTAATGCGTGTATTATTAATAATATTTGGCGCGGATATTTTGAACATCGTTGTAACGTCATATCACATCCCAGCAGACATTAATAAAACATGCAACTTGCATGTTAGTTATAATTTCCTACTCAACAATGTAAATATATGTTGAGTAGGGGATTATAAAAGCATGTAAATTGCATGTTACTTGGTATTTGCTGGGATTTATAAGTTTCTCCCTTTAAATCGTTTACTTTTGATTTCCGGTTAGACTTTAAATGTTCCGAAAAGTGGCTGACGTCTTTCTTGAAGAGATACGGCTTCTCGCTGAACTTGGAGGAACCCTCCGGGCCGATTTTCAAGGACTACCGACTCTGGATCGACATGATGCGATCCATTATCACGCGATACAAGCACAAAGACCTATTCCACGTGGACGAATTGACGATGTACTCGGACGTTTCGCCCATCGGGTTATCGGTGTCACCGACGCGGCAGGATGAACTCGAAACGAGTTTGAAAAAGACGACGGTACTGTTGTGCTGCAACGCCTCCGGCACCGAGAAGCTGCCGCTATTGATCTGCGGCTCTTATCCCGCCGCGATAATGGGCAAGGATCACATGTACAGTCACAGTGAAAACGCCTCAATGAACGACGGTCTCTTCGGGGAATGGTTGACCCGATTGAATTGTCGTATGTCGAGCAGCGGTCGAAGGATTTTGCTGCTGGTGCACAGGAGTCGCATCGGTTCTTTTCGAAATTTTAAATTGAGCAACATTAGGCACGTCTTTTTCCCCGACGATTTTCCGCCGTCGTTGAGGCCTTTGAAGAGAGACGTCTTCCATTTCGTCAAGATGGCCTACAGACGCAAGTACGCTCATGAGGGGATCTAGAGCAACTGTTTCTATTAATTTAAACATCAGTTTAAGAGTTGTCATAAAAATTACCAATTTTTTTTTTAAATTGACTTGAAATTCGTCATCAGCACCATCAAAAATCTCTCTGTATAAACTCTCTATATAAACTTTCATTAATTTTTGAGAATCTTTTGTTTTTGATATTTTAAAATTACTCGAGGAAAATGGTGTGGCACTCAAGGGGTTAATAAATTTTAATGCTCCAAGATTTGATAATAATGTAAAGATTCTCAGGGGTTTTATGCAAAAGACGCAAACAGACCGTAGATCAACCAAAGCAGGCTGCAGTAACTTTATCTGGTAAAATATAAGACTAATAGAATGTAAAATTTTCAAAATTTCTCTCATCATGTTTAGACAACTTTCGAAATATGTAGAAATGCCTTTTGTGTTATAAACGGAAGCTCGCGCTTCAAAGACTTAATTATCTCGCAAGGGAACTATCGGAAATATTCGTCGTAGGTATGTGAAAGGAATCAGAGGAGACAAACGCCGATGGAATGTCGAGAACGTAGTGAGAAGCTTGATGGAAGCGTGGAGGGAAGTCCCGCGCGATCTCATTATCGCCAGTTTTCAGCGAACGGGCTTTCGAACCGACAATTGTTTCCTGAGAATTCATTGCAACGCGTGGGAGGACCTGGAGACGGGGATGTCTTTCAGAAGATTCGTCACGTTCGACGATTATCTCTCGGCTAATGCGTCGCATAAACGGTGCGAATCTACCGGCAGGAGTCACAGTTATAATTTCAGGCCTAGAAAAACCGTCAGATTCGACGATGTGCCCAATTTCGCGATCGATTCGAGCAGACGGGACCTGATTCTTGGAAAGAAGGAAAAGAACTTGCTGAAGAGATCGCATGACGAGGCTCAATTAGACGAAGACCTTTGCGAAGAGGCTAAGTCGAGCGATGAATCACTGTCGGGGAAAAATGAAGATATCATCGTTATTCCAACGTCGGCGAGGCCTCCGAAGGTCATCGACACCCGGACGATCGAAAGTGCAGCACGGAGCTCTAAATCCGGTGGCGTACGCCCGACGACGCGAGCGAACCTGGACGAATCGAGGACGCATACGGAACGCGATTGTACGCTCGATAAAACGGCCAATAATGAGGAGAAGTGCAAAAATAGCCGAGTGTTGAGCAACGTGCGATCGATCGTAGGCCCGGAGGTCGACAATATCGCGAACGACGACAGTGTCGCGTTGCAACAAGTGTTCGACGATACCTCCGCCGTCGATTTGGGCACAAAGGAGCCGAACGTGAGGGTAGTTTCCCGCGCCAGCCCGAGAGACGAGATAGAGTCGACCGATTCGGGCGGAAATGTCGGGTGTTTTCCGCAGAAGTCGCTGAAAAGGCGTTCTGTCAACGCTGAGGAATCTCGAGATAATTCTAACGACGGTGAACCGGAGCGGAAAAGATCGAGATCCGATTCCGATTGGATGAGGCGGTACGAGACGGCGTTCGTCTTCGGCCCGTTTGACTTGGCGCGAACCGTAACCACCACTGTTTCCGCAAACAGTGATAATGGCGTACCGCAATCAGTGAGACCGAGGCGCTCGTGCGAGACGGAGAGGAGTATCTTTACCATAAGGCCCAGGAGGGACTAAAGACGATATCTTCACAGCAGCTTATACAGTGAGTGAATGTACTTATAATTATAAATGTATTCTTTGAAAAAAGTAACGAAACAATAATCGTAATATTATATAACTTTCCTATACATGTTTCGAAGTTTTGTGTAATGAAGATGTATAAAAAGACGATAGAGGATAATTTTTATTGATTTCAATGAAGTTCTGATTTGGTTTTATTGATCGATATTTTTATTTTTCCTGTATGCTATCTTCTTTTTATCTTTTTTCCAATATGTCACTATAAAAGAAATAAGCCCCCAAAAAATAACGCCATTTTCTTAAATTTAGAGAAAGATGACGGATCTGGAGGGAATCGATCTAAAAATCTACAGAGGCTCGTGTGCAATCAATTACAGTTTGAAAAACAACGAAAGTTACGACGCTATTAAATTATAAATCTTTCACGCAATATTTCTCATCGATGAACGTACTCACGTTCGACAACGATTTATTAATTATGATCTATAACGGACCACAATCGTTACGAAATAAACGCTTGAAGAAAAGAAAACTTCCTGCGACTCATTATTTGTAGAATAGGTATAACATAGCGCGCGCTATACAGAGACAGGGAGAATTCTCCTCGCGCGTAAACTCGTGTTTTCTCGCGATACGCAATCGAGCAAGCAATATGGAACTTACAGTTCGAGCGAAAGTTAATAGTTTTCCCGGTAATTCGCGAAATGGCGGCCCCGCCCACGTGGAAAATTACATCGTCCCGGAAACACATCAATTCAGACTTGAGGCCCTATTGTGCGCTTCCGCCGGATTTCTTCGCCGGATGCAATTTCCCCGGGTCGCGTTTCCGTACGAAACAAAGTTGCGCTGCCGTCCAAGGATTCGTAACGGGGGAAGGACGCGATTTTCCCGGACGATATCCTCAACTCTTGAATAATACGACCTGCAATGTACACTCGGCGCGCACATATCGCTGCACATGAGCGACGCTGAAGGATTAATAGCTTGTCGTCACAGAAGGCCGCAATAATTTACAGTCAGAACCGAGAAGGGGAAATTATGATTAAAGCGATAAACAGATTTACTTCGCGTTCTAATAAGAGGAAGACAACTTTCAATTTTTAAAATTATTTGAGTTTATGTATAAAAAAGCAACTAATTTGATGCTTTGATGCAAAAGAATTTGGGCCAATTAACAAAAAACATACATACACAACAACAAAAAATCTGTTCCATATTTCAATATATCGATATATAATTTGAATTATTTTACTTACAATATCTGTTAAGTAATTAAATTATTATTCTTTAGATTATATGCGATCTATTAGATAGTGTTAAGTACCTGCTAAATAATTAATTATTAAACTATTAAATATTATTTATTATTAAATAAATCTGCTAAACTTAAAATTGCTAAAATTAAATAATTATTTGCTCAATATATAATAAAAATTGGCTAAATAAATTCATTTATTTGTTAAATTTTTGGGATAAATGTTTTATTCAAATTTTAAGGAAAGCCCTTCCTCCGCCAAACTCTCATTTAAAAAAAGATAAGAAAAGATTTATTAAAGATTCTATAGAGACATTAAGGCGTTCTAAAATATACTAATTAACACTGACCTTTTCAGCCGAGGACACTATGCAGAGAACGGTGTAGATCCATCACTGCCTACTCGGATTTTTTGTTGTTATCAGACTGTAGTATATATGTATGCACTTTCGTATTTTGTAAGTTACACGTATATCCTCTTCAAGAGTACGCTTGCATGAAGCGCATTTAATGTGCTTGCTTCTAGCTGCACGAAAGACATCATTACACACAGCACATAGGCGAGATGCAATTTATCATCTTGCAACTTAGCAACCGTCGTTACACTCAACATAATCGATTTCCGTTGCCATACTCATTCGAGGATATGAGCGTAGATCTCGAGTTTTCTCAGCATAAAGTGCACTTTAGACGATAGATAATTCACAACAAAATATTATTTTTGTGATTTTATAAATCTTATAAAATTCCAAGAACCGCGATTTCAGAAAGTCTCGAAATTTTTAATTTGCGGACTCAAATATAAAAATTTAATTTTTCGAAAATCGATAAAAATGGTAAATATAATTAGGAGAAGGCATACATAAAATTCTAAACACTAAAATTCCAAAACCTCCAATTTTATTTATTGCTTCCTTTCTTTTTTTAGTCTGTGCGTTATAACTAAGATTATGATATAGAAAGGAGCAGGATTAATTAACTGTTACTATAATCAAGTTCCAATCTTTATAAATGATCCTGTATAACAGTTACAAGTGTAACAATGCGGGCGATTATATTCTTAAAGACGAAGGAATCAATGTTAATCATCGATTTCTTTCTCTTTAAAGCTTAAACTTTTGTTCTCTTCTTTATAAAGGAATTAGCACTTTTTCACCTCTCGATGATTCTTTTTCTGAATAAAATATAATAAACACAACTTATATCATATCAAAGATGTATAATACAAATACAAAAAGATTTAGAGATTACAACTTGTATACATATGGTGTAAAAATATTTATATTATGCCTAACTTTGTACTATTAATATTGTTGCAAATACAGTAACACGCATTTTTCTTCATATTTTTTACATTCCAAGTACTGTCGCAATTCCTATAGTTTCATTTATGGCACAATACTAACGTGCTGGAGCATCAATCATGCCCCGAGGACGTAATGTATTTCGCGAACACGTACAAATGCACACACGCGCATGAAGTGTGCGAGCCGATTCCGGAAATACCCGGAGGGTTTATTTTGCCGAGATCGAGTCGAAACTTATGATAATGATCACAAATCCATTTTTGTAAGAATTCTATTGAATTCTGCCCTCATATATTCTCCTATATTTTTGAGAAGAATTTCAGAATCTGAAATTACCTTTTGACACGGCTGGGAGATTTTCTTGATTTCAGACTCTCTTGATTCCTTCAATTCTCCTGCATTTTTTAGAAGAATATTAGAATCTGAAATTACCTTTTGATACTGCTGGAAGTTTGTCTTGATTTCAGACTCTATTGATTCCTTCCATTGAACTAGCTCAATCTGAATCTGTAGAACAAGATTCTGTGATAGTCCTTTAGGAATATTCTGAATTTTCCTCTGATAAGAAACAGAGAGTTGGTCTTCTAAATTCTTGATCATTTCCAAGTTTAATAGGATCAATTTTGATCCTAAATCTGATAGTTCCTGAATAGAGGTTGGAACATCAGTAGAGGGTTGTATATTTGCTCCACCTGGATCATCATCAAAAGGAATGTCACAAATACTGCTCACAGAGTGAGTCGCAACTTATGATAGAACCAGGTTTTTCTACGCTAACATCTAACTTAACCGAGATACGCCTACAATCCCCAGTTCTTTCTTTAACGTTCGCTTTTCTCGATAAAGATCATATTACTTAAAGCGAAACGAAAAGGGATAATTTATCTGATATGCTTGAATGTCATTTATTGACGATAAAAATCGAAATGAGCACTTGGACTTTTATTACTGCAAAGTTTGATATATAAACTATAAAATAAATAACTTTAAGGCAAAGATATAAAATCAACTTATTAAGCAGTCCAAATATATATATATATATATATATATATATATATATATATATATATTTAAATTTCTCCAATTTTTGTAAAATTTTAATAATGTAATATCTTAGTTATTATATATTAATCAATATTATATATCTATCAAATAACAATTAACATGATTTACAGTATCATTGATGTATAAAGCCTAGTTACGTAAAAATTTCTAGATATTAAAATAAAGTTATTTATTTAAGAAGAGATTTATTTAACATTTCATTAAGATTTTATTAAAGATAATAGAAAATACCACATAGAATTACTAATGTAGTAATTCTTTGAGGTAAAGACACATGTGGAAACAGAGATTTGTCAATATTTTCAATCACCTAGCAATTCTATATCACGATATTGAACCTCTTGAATAACAGACAGTGTTTTCTGTAGTATTTCGGCATGCACCGCCGATTCATCTTGATCGGCGTTTATAACGATCCAAGTATCGTCTTGTAATTTCTCGTAATTGGCATTGACTCGTTGTTGAAACTCGTCATGCTCAAACCTTTCCTTTCCCCAATCGCTGCGCAGCTCCTGCTGTCGCTTCGATACTTTGAGAAACACCACGCAGTCCGGCTTTGGAAGACCCATATCGGCCTGCTGACACCAGTTGAGACTCCTGCTGGTGTTGGCTGCCGTATACGCAGCACCAGAAGCTGCGTATCTGTCCATTATCAGAGTGACGCCGGATCGAAGCGTCTTCTCCATGTCCTCCTTGCACTCCCAGCGATTGGCAGAAAACAGCAAGTGAGCCGCCTCCGGTGGCACGTTTATCTCTTTGGACAAGAAGCTATTTAGGATAGTTCCAACTGGGGTCTTTCTGTCTGCAAAAGAAACATAAAGAAGAATAAAGAAGAATAAAATAATGTTTCTTCAATTACAATTAGAGCTATGATTTTTATTAGACCAAGATTTCTGGGTTATAAATAAATTATTTGTTTATTCTTTGACTGACGTAATTAATTCTGTAACAGAATCAATTCTTTTCACTGTCGATTCTCTGCTTTTTCAAACAATGCGATACAATCCGTCGAGTTTGTGCGTGCGCACGTGCGCAAGTCGTCACTCCACATGCTCCATATTCACATATATGTAACAATAACAATGACGATGACACAACAAATATAACAATGACAAACAATCAACGTCCCGGATTATATATACGTACTTCATAAATTGTTATTTTTCGATATATTTCGCTAATCGATGGATTGATTTGAATTTACCAATAGAAGGAACTTTTCCCGCGCAAAATAACCTAATTTCACGACACGCGGTCTACTCACTTGGAAATGCTCGGGCCTTCGCGAGGATATTCAGATCGTTCAACGCGTTCATCAGCATCTTCACTTGGGTCGACTTACCGGCCCGGTCGCAACCCTCCAAAACTATCAACGCCCCACGTTTATACATGTTCGAATATTAAATCGCGAACGCGATGACGCTGGACGACGCCAGCTGACGATGCCAAATATAAATGGTCTTGGTTCTTGGTTGCTTGGTTGCTTGGTTCCCCACTTCCCCTCCGGTCAACCTCGGTGATTCGAACATCTGTGCACTACACCCATCTAGCGGCTGGAAAGGATGAAGATATTTGCCGGATGATAACTGCTTCATATCTGCAGAATAAAAACACTAAAAAAAAAATAGAAGATATCTTCTTGCGAAAGAAGAAATTAAAGTGAAGCTTAAGTATATATTCTTGCGATTAGCTAAAAATTCGATTTTTTAAATATACAACTAAAAATCTTTCTCTTTAGTGCGAATTTTTTACTGTTCCGTTGAACAAAGATATATATATATCTCTCTCTCATCCCGATTTATATTTTGTTTATATTTATATTTAATTTATATATATATATATATATATATATGTATATATATAAATTAATTAACTTTTACTTAACATTTTATAATCTTTAAAGGATTATTAGTTTTATAGGATTATTAGAGGGTTTATACATAGCTTTTTGTGAATTGAAGGATCGGATTCCCTCTCATTTACTCTTTCGCCGTTTTCTATAACGATTTTTGAATTGTCATTATTACCTTCGGCAGAAAATCGGGATTGCGGTCAAGTAAAAAGTCGTGCGTGCGAAATATTTTTTAACACATTATTTTATTTAGTTTTTTCTTCTTAAAAAAAGAATGAACTTGAAATCTCGGTTGTCGGGTTTTTTCATTTGGATTCTGGCGAGTAATGGGCATTTTCGAAGCGACGATACACACTAAGTTTGCAAATTGAACTAGCTATATATATATATATATATATATATATATATATGTATATATATGTATAATATTTATATATAAGATAGGTTTTCCGCTTCTCGCGCGTTTACAGCATAGTACATCAGTAGCGATGCATAATATTTATGTCTTTATATTCTCCCTGTTGCTCTGTTTTTATTTCTTTTTCGCTCACTCTCTCTCAGGTTTTCTCTTGTTCTCTTATTCTTGCGTGCAAGCTCTTTAATTTTTTTCTCATTTATACACTAACACATTTTTCAAATATCGGTATTTTCGAGGGCTTTAAAGAATTATGACAGATATTTTTCTCACTCAATATTTCAACACATATATTTCTCTCTCTTTCTCTCATTTTTCTTTCTCTCTTTTTCGTTCTCCCTCTCTTTCTCTCATTCTCTCAGCACACCGCATATAGATATTATTGGCAGAGGTACATTTCACGTGCATAACGTGTATTTAATTTCTTGAAGAAGAGAAATGAGACATATAATCGTGGCGTCACGCGTGCGTCTTCATGTAGACTACGATTTTTTGATACAATTTGAATTTCATATTTTCCTTCCGCCGTGCGAATAAGAATCGTATTTCGAACGTAATATTTGATAAAATATTTCACACGTATAGAATTTGACATCAATTCGTTATGCTTTGATGAATTTACAAGCGATAACTTCAAAAATTCGCCGGAAGTTTGTTTCACGAGCTTTTCTAAATTTTCGATGTTTAATATATCTCGTTTTTCACTTTGTTGATTTAAAGTTAGAAAGAAATATATTTCAGGATCTCTAAAAAGTATAAGCTAATGCCCACTTATACTCCCGCATTTTAATTATAGTAAACAAGTTTAAACATCAAACCACTTTGCGATTATTAGGTATTGTACGTCGTAAAGTTTTCTTTAAATAAACTTCAAAATTCATCAAAGAATTTGCGGCGCGAAAGAAAATACTGTTGCACAGTTTGCAGATAGAAACGACGGAAGAAATAAGATTTTTCTTTCAATTACAATTGGCTGAATCTTGTATATTAAATTCAGCATGACGTCCGCGCGAGCGCACGATGATTATATTATTAATTGCTAAATATACATACAATCTCTTCGCTCGATCTCTTCTCAGAAAAAAACAAGTATTCCTTTTTTTTTTAAGCGTTTTCGCGTACGTTTACGTCTACGTATATGTATAGGTAATATACAGTAAAACTTTTTACAATGACAGGAAGCACGACGGGACGCCGCGCAGCGCGCCCGAGATCGCCATCTTCGCGAATTCTCACCCAGGAAAAACAACCCGGCTTTCGGTTTACGAGACTCGCTCTGAATTCTCGAGCTCGCGAAAAAGGACAAAGGAGCTTTCTCGTGAATTCTCGAGCCCGAATTTTAGCGTCTTGTAAATTTCTCGGAAGTTCTCGGCAAATTTTCGATCTCTCACGAGCTTGAATTGCATGCTGCGCTCCTCCAGCGTGCCAAGTCATCTGACCGCATTAAGAGAGATAGAAAAAGACAGACAGACAGAGAGAGAGAGAGAGAGAGAGAGAGAGAGAGAGAGAGAGAGAGAGAGAGAGAAATAGAGAAATAAGTAGAAGCAGTCGGAATCGTGCCAGACGATCGCGCGCATGGCAGCGTTGATATCTTTCTTCACCGCCGTCGTGCTTCCGCATTCGTGCATCACGACGCGCATTGTTCTACGCGTGCCCTTTTCTTAAATTAGTTTATTTTAAAGTTAAAGCTTTCAATTTTTTCACTTTTTCCCGAAGCTTTTTACACGATGCTCGCAATGGCACGCGGCTATCAAAGCCACTATAGCGTCGCGCGTTTAGCGCTCAATACGAAAAACTGAACACGAAAGTTGAAATCGATTTTTGCTTCAACATTCCACAACAAGTATATGTCAAAAATCGATTTTATATACGTTATATATATTCGCTTCAATCATCTGCGTTCTGACTCTGTTTAAAATTCGGAGTCGCACTTTTAGCGCTAAACGCGGGACGAGCTTCTCGCGACATGCGACGATACGACACTCATTTTATTCCTTTTATTCGATTTTTCCTTCGCGTTTAGTCGCTCATATATGTTCGTTGCAACATCTATACGCGATACACGCACGCATTGCACGCACGCACTCACGCATATATACGTAACATAAACACAGGCCAGCGGTTGCTCGCTTTCCGACTCGTCAACTTGTTCTGAGTTTCCGTCTCTTTGCGTTCCTTTCCCGATTTATCCGTTTCGTCTTTACGTTTCTATTTTTTTCGATCACTGGACTTTTTTATTTCTAAATTTGTGAGGCGACGACGAAATCGCAAAGGCGCGATGATCTTCATACGGACGAAGCTAGGGATTTGCAGCGTGCCGAATTACAATTCATTGTCAGACAATATCTATGTCCAAAAGATGCATAAGACATGTCAAAACGGTTTGGAAGTAAACATTTAAATAATATATATATAAATGATATGTAAAATTCTCTTGTGTTGAAACATTTGTTAAAAGAGGGAAAGAGAAATATGATCTGTATAATAAAAATTACATTATCGATCAGATATTATCTAATTTGAATCTGACAATCTAAATTCTAAATTGATTAGTCAAATTTTAAATGCGTTACTGATTTGTTATCGCAATCGATGCCCAGCCGCCTTTTCATATTTTCATCGAATGTCCGAATTATATGTGGGGACTCGAAGAGCTTTCGCGATCTCTTCTCCCCACAGTCTCTATTATTCTAATATCTTCCTTCTGGGCCTCGATTCTCTAACGAGAAACGTATGCGCAAACTCTTATCTAACAGAAAGGCTGCAAATTGATTGGTTATCGCACAGTTTTTAGCTAATAAGCTTGCAGCTTTTCTGTTAGAGCAGAGTTTACGCATACGTTTCTCGTTAGAGAATCGAGCCCCAGATCTGATATCTTCCTCGCGCGTTTCGGGTATTCTAGTTTTGCGAACGTGTAATATTAAGGCAACTTTTGTTACTAATTAATAATTTACTGTGTGTTACAATTTTTTTCTCCCATTTTCTCTCTACGACCTTTGCGCAACGAAGAAACGTCAGCCCTGATTTTCGGATTCTTCGGTTTCTCGAATGTACATTCAGTACGCTTTACTATACGAAACTACGTTACATTCGGACGCCGCGTGCACAAGTGTCGACAAAATATTAAAAAATTACAACTAACTTGGCTATTCAGGTAAAATTGTATACAACAGATAAAACTGTTATAGAAGTTTATCTCCAATTAGATAAAAATTAATTAAGTAAGAATAATTAAACATACATAAAATTATAAAATAAAACTAAGTAAGTAAAAATTAATTTTTCTATTTACATTTCAGAGAATACTTTATTATCCATGTAATTATGTACTCCAACGTTTATCATGACTTTTGTGTCGGATGCTAATAAATATACTATATTGTGTTCCGACTTTTTACTCTTTCAATTCGCGTCTTTAATTTTTAAACACTGCGATACCCGCGTGCACGCATATGCCAGAAAGTATATAGAAACGCGAAAGCACTCCGACCGGAAGAAATTGACGTTCTGCAACGATTCCGTCTTCTGCACTTCAATTCGCTAATCACGTTCATATACCACGGCTACACATATGACTTAATTAGATTCAGACTCACATATCAACGGGTTACTCTTGGATATATTTATAATATGTATACATATATGCGTATATAGAGATCCGGCATAATATATATGTATATATTTATATGTATATAAATGTATATAGTGTTATCGACGAGATTTTTCGATTATTTGCAAAAGTATGAAACTCTACGGAGCCTCGGCACCGACACGCCGAGAGATTCTATAGCGACGAAAAATTTCTCTCCTTCACATTCGCCTCTCCTTTCTCTCCTGCGGCCTCTTTTTTTTTGCTATTATGATTATTTATTATCGACAGGGCGTTCAAATATGTCTCGCACTATACGCTTTCAATATTCGTTTATACCAATTATATATATGCGCAACATGTATGCGTGTATCCTTTACGTGTTTTATATATTTATAGACTAGACGCATCATATGTATGTCTCTATATATGTCGTATTTATATATTTATATATGTATAGATAAAGTAGAAAAACTTAACGATAATAATTTTCTCTCTTCTAGTTTCTTCTGTCTTTATTCATTACTCGCCCGAGAAAATCTCGCGCTTTATTAAGTTCCTAATCCCATCGCGGTTATACGTTTGCGTTATAGATACAAGTAAAGTGATGAAGTTATACGTGCGCACACTGCGCAATTCATTTGTGTATACTCCCTGCTCTCTTACAATATGCTATATATCGGTCGAGAAACAACTCGATAAATCTCTCTTTCTCTCACTGTCACTGCCTAACGCGTGTTACTTCGTGTTCCGTGTTCGTTTTCCCTGGCAAGCCGAGAGAATTTCTCTATTTCCGTTTCGTTTGCAGCGTGCACCGGATGGATTCACACCGGATGAATGATGCGCACCGTCATGAAGCGGATATTCTGTTTACCTGTTTTAGCGAGCTTCCCGCAAGCACCTCACTCTGTATGTGTGTGTTTTTTGTCTGTTCATGTGTGTGTCCGATGTACTTTATTCATAATTTATGTATACGTATATATTTATAGTCTACGTACGCGGAACGCGCACGTGTCGTTTATCGGCGGCGATCAATGGAATTCTCTAATGTGGAAAATGTTTCGCTTATCCCGCTTGTTCATCCCTATTTCTTTCCTGCGGGCTCTGCACGTTTGGACGTCCGGCGTTAGAGAACTTTCTGCGGTGTCGTGACGCGATTCCTATCTATTTTTTCTCGTTAGCGTTAGTTCGTTTTAATATCACTGAAAACCCGACGACACGTCGAGGGCTCGCGTGATCGCGATTTGATCGAATGTGCTGTGAGGTCGTATTTAAGTGCACTATACAATTCTACAAAACATATGATGAAGTATGTAAGAAGTTATGACTTGGAACTAAAAAAAGAACAAAAATATTAGTAATTATTGTTTTTAATTTTCATAATTTGAAAAAGATATTTGGAAGAAATAATCCGGATTTATTTTGTTAATTATTTAGTAATGCCAATTAATTTTGTTCACTATCCCATTTATTTATATGGTTTTCTTCTTTGTTCGTCGATAGTAATAAACGATTAACGGATTTCATCAATTATATTTTACCATAATAATAAATAAATTAATTTTTTATATAAAACCTATGAAACGTCCACTAAAATACAATTGCAACATATGAAAATTAGTATGTATATGCAACATCTAGCACATAATATAATTATCAAAAACGTCAAACTAGTTTTGCATTATTTATATATATAAGCGCTTTTTTATTGTATCAAATAAAATATCTATTTATTTTTTTCATCGATCACGTGATACCTTCGAAGATCGTCGAGTCGCGTCGACACGAATTTGGATACTATATTCTATTAACGCTATTATTTTAATTTTTTTTTTAAATTCTGTTAAACTCCTAACTTTTCGTCCTAATCACGCACACTTTTCAATTCGACATTTGATAATAATCTCTCGCGCGGGATTATACATCTTGCCACGTATCTAAGAATATAAGAGTCTTTTGTTATCGCCTGCCATTGGATGCTGTTAGACGGGTCGCAGAGTAGTCGTTATTGTTATCCTTATTGTTACCCTTATCGTAGTATTATTACTATCATTATTATTATTACAGTTATACTAGTTTTTAGGACTATAATCGGTATCTCATTATTAACATTAATTACATTATTGTTATATTATTTAATAATAATTTAATCACGGTTTCGTCTTGAAATTCTCACGTTTATCTTTAAATTAACACTTTTAAAAACAGTAATTATGTTAATATTTATATCAGATTACACGTACGGTTGATTAATTCCTTGTTTACGAGTTTGGTCATCATCCTTTTACGACATTAGAAAGTCTGTGAAGATTGAAAGAATTTTTCCATTACCCTTTCACGCATATATACGTTCTGTATATGCATACGTATACTGCGTGTATATTAAATGATGGCATACATTATACGTGCACATTCTGCATTCTTTTTTTTTGTTCCTTTCTCTCTCTCTCTCTCTCTCTCTCTCTCTCACTTTCTCTTTATCTTTCGCTTTCTGCCGTTTAAAAATCATATATCTATCGATTCATCCATGTATTTTCTTTGAGCCGCATTTACACTTCATGTTTAATATTAAATTTACCTATTCATTCATAATAAAATTAAAAGTTCGACGATTTGCATCTCACACACACACAAACATGTCTAATTTGATTCCGCATTTATATTAATCTCAATTTTCGCACGAATACAAATATTAGAATTAAATGATTAAATTGTTATTGAATATTATTATTTTTTATTTCACGCTGAACACAAACACAATATTCGGAATTCAAAAAAAGAGAAGAAACTTCGACGACATTTTTGCGTTAAATGCGGCTCTTTTTCTTTCTCTCCACTTCTTGAGTTAACATGTACTTTTGGATCCGCAAATTGGCTTATCGACCGTATCGTCGGACCGGCTACGTTTTTTTCGAAATATATTTATCACAGAAAAACATTTTTATGAATATTTAATCTTATTCGCGCGTACATACACGCACACACGCGCGCGCATTGTAATCGTTCAATTTTGTCACAATGTTGCGGATCTTTATGAATCATTGTCAATCTCAGTTTATCTTGAGAAATTCGCTAATACCAGCTAAAAATTTTTTAGACAAATTGTAAACTTTATACTTCTCAATAATCTTTTAACTTTTTCGAATATTAAAAGCAAGTAAATCTGATTTTATTTCTTATTCTGTTTGTAAAAAGAAAAGCATAAAAATAATTTAAAAAAGACAATTCTATGGACCAATATTAGCGAATTGACTGATATAGTATTCCTTTCTATATCGCATTCATTCCTATTGATTCTAATTATAAACCTTCATAGCGATTAACGACGTTTATACACGATACGATATACAATCAAGTTTTTAAAGCACTTAAAAGAAGAAAATACACGACTCTGATTATACGTCACTATTAAAAATGCGCTCACGAGATCCTCGGTGATCCTTTCTTTTCTTCTTCCTTTCTTTCTGTATCTATCTCTCTCGTCTCCAAAGTAACGTCTTTATATCATAGAAGAGAGAGCATTTGATTCTGATTCAAATATGATTTTTCTGGACCTGGAAATATAATTAATGTCATGAAGATATCAATTATCCCAACTCTCTTGAATTATCTTTTTATTATTAATTTTTATTATTTTACATTACTATATATATGTATATATATATCAGACAATATATTAAAGCGATTGGATAAGTCTGTAATCTTCTCTTTGGAAAAATTGATCTTATTATATATTGTTGAATTTTTAATCGCTGAATAATACAAACAAGTTCGATGATTAACGTCCGTTCATTCACCAAGGATCTTTATATGCCGATCACGCTGGAAAATCAGTCACTCTTTCTTTCTTTTTTTCACTCCCATTCTTTCTCCCCACGTGAATTTCCCCATTGCATGCACACATTTTTTTCGATTTAACTACTTACATTAATTAATGTCGTTACGTAGTGGCAATATTATCGTTTATTTTGACTTAGCCGATACACGAAAATTACGCAAACAAGCACAGAGCAGCGCGTCGGAAATCAATCGAATCATTTGAGAAACGAAGTAAGTCGGCCCTGTTTCTTCCAAAGCTTTTCCTTAAAAACGCCGTAGCTATCTTTGATGATTACACAAAAATAAATAAAAATCAAAGTAGCAAAACAAAAGCAAAATACTTTGTGAAGAAAGATCTATCATTGTCTGGCGACTTGATTATTATAGCCGAGCTGCCTCGCTTCTCAAATATGTCGATTCAATTATCTTACATCCATTCAATCGTTTCTTCGTTTTCTCGCTTTCTCTCCCTCTCTTTCGCTCACCGAGTATGTATGTACACTTACGTACAGATATATCATAATATTTATACGTGTCGCAGAAAAAAAAAGAAACGTACGTTTATGTACATCTACGTATTCTCGTGTCTGTGTTTTCGCTTAAAACACCCCGTACGATTGGCAGTATGTTAAATGTGTTTTTATGTATAATATAAATGATTCTTCTTCTTTTTTTCTTTATTACGGAATCTCGTTTCGGATACGTTTCGGATACGCTTCGGATACGCTCGTTTATCAAGCTTTTCGTTTTGCGAATAATTCTCTCGACTTTTCTCTATTTTTGTTTTCTCCTTTGTTCTGTCACCCGTCGTATAAACGCACGATCGACGACATGATGAAAATTCACGAGTTTAAAGACAAATTAATTACATAAAGTGATGTCCCTCGCTTATCTCTCACGAATCGCGCGCACTTCGTTAATTAGCACACTTAGTATTACAGTAATGATAGTAAACAGCGTTAATAGCGACGATAGTAGAATAGTTTAGTAATAGTAGTAGTTGTAGTAATAGAGTAATAGTAGTAGTGATAGTAGCAGCAGCAATAGTAGTAGTAATAGTAACAGTAGTAGTAGTGGTAGTAGCGGTAGTAAATCGTAATATAGTAGTAATGGTAGTAGCGGTAGTTAGTAGTTAATAGTGTAATAGTAGAGTGAAGTAGTTGTTTCTCGTCTCTTTCTGCGGGTGTTAAATTTAATAACGGTACCGTATTAGCAGTGATAAGTAATAAATATTGTAATTCAATTATACGCAGTAATTTACAGGAGTGCTTTTGAAAACCGTATGGTAAGAACTGTTTTTACCTCTCCGCGTCTATTCTCTTTCTCTCTTACGCGTCTCCCCCCCCCCTCGGATATCTCGCGACAACTGTTCTTCCCTTCTTATCCCGTATTTCAAGTGCGCGTTCCTCGATCGTAGTCCTTATTTCCTGAACTTTCTCCTAATCACTCTTGATTGGCACGAATCGCGAGGCAACATCCGCGCGAATTAACGACGACGTTCTCCTCCTTTCCTGCTTCTTGATTTTATCCTTGCGATGACTACGATCGTCTCGCGTTTCGATTTGACAAGAACCGCGACTGCGAACAATATCGATATTTCATAGCGGCGGTCCTTGCGTATCTCTCTCTTTCTATCTCTCTCGGCGAAGCGGTTTCTGATTATTCGCATTTGATTAGGGCATCGCTTTCGCGCGATTTTGTTAATGGTGAAATGGAGCTAATCAGAATCCCGGCAAAATTATTATATAGAATTCTTTTTTGTTTCGACCTTTGACCTAACTTCTAATCCTATTAACCTTTTCCTCATTGGTTTCCCACTTGATTCGTCGGAAAACACCCACTTACCAGTCCGTTCTGTTCGCGCGACCAAATTTCCCGACGAATCGTCTGACGATTACTTACAGCGAAAAGACACGAAACATTTTCAGATTACGAAATAAAACATCATCATTTCGGATTACTTTGTTTATTTCGAAATCTTCAGTTTTTAAAACTGAAACTGACGATATAAGAACCTTATTGAACTCTGAAACCAATTGCTATTTGATCTTTCCACTTTCCACTCCCTCGATCTCCCTTCGATTGTCCTTCAATTAACGTCGTCGTTGAACAATTAACATCACTTAATCGGCGCTTTCACGAGTGGAAGTGGAACGATACGGTACATCAGTCGCGATTTCCGACGATTTCGTGGGGGAGGTTTTCTTACGCACGCACGCACATAATCATACGAACATACATACATACATACATACATAAATACACACGTACGTAAGAGAACGTTTCGTGGTGATCACAGCGCAATTCGGGCGTTCTATGAGTCTCTCCTCCGGAAAATCGTATAAAAAGTAAGTCTTCCTCGGAGACGATTTCCGCTCGATCGGACCGAGGTAAGATTGAAATATTAACTCGCGAATAATATCGGAGGGTTCGAGCTCTCCCGGAACGTCCGCTCAATTATTCAATCACTGTCGTACACGACGAGTTTCACTGCAACCTACCACCTTGTCTCTCGACGTAGCCGTCGCTCGTGCGATCTCGAGAGATCCATCTCTTTCGTTTCGCCGTACGTCGTTCGCGACAATGTAGAGCGTCTTCAACGACAGCGATGGAATGGAATTCATCTTGGGGACGATCCCTTCGGATCTTCGGACAATCGCGCCAGGCGATCGTTTCCCCCGATTCTTCTAACCCGCGCTCCAGGCTTCGAGATCGGATCTTCGAGATTCGCCGAGCTCGGCCTCGTTTGATTGCACTTCGATCGATTCGTAGAACTACGCGCGTCGCACTCCTCCTCGTTCGCGGATTTCGTGCGACGTTGACATGTGAATGATAGCATCCGCCGATTTCCCCTTTCGTGCGTTCGCACAGAAATCGACTTCTCTGGTGTGTGTTTGCTGACCCTGTTCGGTCGCCGTGTTTAGCCATCGGAGATCGTTCCGAACATCGTCCGCCTGGAATCGTTTTCCCGTTTTCAACTCTCTTAGATCTCTTTCGGTTGCCGCAATGCCGTGACCGGAATAACTCCTTCGTGTAACCGGTTCCTTGGCCAGTCAAAATCTGGAGGGAGAGCCTCCAGAAGCTTCGTCGACCGCGGCACTTTCGTTCGCCTTCACATCAAAATCAACGCGCGTCCCACGTGGACGACTATCACGCGCAAACTCTGAGACGCCTGGGGGCGTCCACGTTACCGGACCACCGTCCAGGGTCCCACTTTGGCTAGCACCAATCGTCGTCGTCACTGTCCGAGTGCCTCGACCTGCTCAAAAACATTATCCGTCCGATCAAGACGTTATTACAATTTGGAGCGAAATAGATATATTATATATTTTCAAAAACGTGTTGGCAAATAGATTAAGACAATTTGTAAATCATTTCTCAATTTAATATAAAATCAATGAATTTCAGAGACTTTGAAGAGGTACTTCAAGAAAAGCCAAACAAAGATTAATTGTAAGATAATTAATTTTAATAATGGAGAAAATAAAATGAGGGGGAGGGAAAGAAAGAGGCGGCAAGAACCCTTTACCTCTCTCTAGGCGCTCTCTTGGGCTGCGGCTTGATCTGTGGCTTGTAACCGTTGGGCACCGTGCTGGGTAGCGCACGACCACCGCGGCCCATCGCGACAGCTTGCTCGAAGCTCAACGGGTCATGGCTCGGCTGCATGCTGGGGGGCGGCATGTGCGACGGCGGATGCGGATGCTGCAGCACATGACCGGTCATGGGTCCCACCGGCACGTGGGCCGGTCCGCTCGGCGGCGCCATGACGTGTGGTCCGTGGGTAGGCGAGGCGTTCAGCTTGGGGAAATTGATGTTGGCCGGTTTCAGCTGTAGGGTCGACGGCTTATTCGGCGTCGGCGGCAGCCGGCGACCCTGGCCTCTCCTCGCGACCAGCACCGGATAGCTGTGTTGATGCGGATGATGTCGATGATGATGATGATGCGGACGACCGCCTATCGGGCTGGGACTCCTCGAACGCTGCTCCAGACTCGTCGTGCCGTAATGGCCACCGCGCTCGATCCTGTGAACCGGACTCGGCGACCTGGCCGGACTTGTCGAGGCGCTCCATGGACCTAATGTGAACACGCTCGTTAAAGTCTTCCGGTCTGCACTGTACGCGCGGCACAATCGTTAAACGGCGGGGCTTTTTTCACACACGGCGCAAGGGTTGCTCGACAAGTAATTCATAAGCGTGTGGTTGTTGAGAAGCCGTTTAGGGACCTGATACGGGGACCGGACAATTTTCGGATAGTAATTTTCGATATTACTGTTCGCTCGTAAAGATAATATTGTCTGATTAAAGGGCTTACAATGAAACAAAATTAATCTAGATTCAATCACTCGGTCTCTGTGCGAAAGTCGAAGAGCTCGATTTGTCGAAAAGGATTCAGGATTGACGAATTAATGATATCATTCTAACACTATATGTAACTCTATTAATAGTGACTAACTCTTTGTAGGGCTAACTATTTTTTTGTTTTAAGACAGAATGTCGACTATGTTTATTAAATGTGATATAATGAAAACTTAATTTAATAATGGAGTAACTGATGTGATTTTTCTGATTTCTACATTTTGCGAAATTAATCATTACGAGTCGATAATACGATTTTTGAAAAGTAATGAGAAAAAATACCAAATATGTGCTAGTTATCTTGAAATTATCCGAAGGAGGATTAATGCAACATGCTTGTAGTGTTTTCGTGTTTGTAATGCTGTGAAATCAAGTATGTGCAATCAATAGTGCAAACACATATCGGTGCCGGTGCTCTAGATATTAACGTGTTTAAATTCTACGAGGCATCTAACGTGTCGCATGCGCACGCATTCTACGGTACTAAATTATTAAAGTACGGGTGCGTCAATAATCGTGATAATCTCAACAGTTATTGTGCAAAATCCTCAAACTCTTTAATTCTCTTGCAAACAAGCTAAATTATGCCTCAATTGCATACAATTCTAAAATTCATATCGTTACGCCCGAGCGCCGTTTCACGAATTTACTCGCGGGAATGAAAGAAACTGATTTAGGAGATTAATGATTTACGAAATGCGAAGATTGATGATTAAGAGCCGCAAACGCTCACGAAACCCGCTCAGACTCTCAGATGTCTCCTTGTTTATCATTTGATCGTTCATCAATTCTAGAGATGATTTTGTTGCTTCACATCGATTGCCTCATATCGATCGAATATCGCGGATTGTAGGAGACACGAGGACGTAACAATATAATTATTTGAAAACTAGGATGTGAAATTAATTAAATACGCTGTAAAAATACGATCGGCACATACATTTTACATCTTTCAAAACATATCTATCGCGTCAATTATCTATATTAATCTATAAAATAAAAATTGTACTTGTGGATTGTATTTTAGAACTGAACGCACTATGAAAACATATCGACAGATTACAATAACGATCGAATATAATCTAAGACGATCGATTAGTCAATTTCCTTGATCGATTAAACTATTTAATAATCTCAACAGCGTCTCTAATGTAAAATAAGCATCGAGTAGCAACAAGAAGAGAAACGCTTTCGATGTAAACGTGTTAAACATTAATGCTGTTGGTGTTGTACATATCGATTGTTTGGAATCTCTATTGCGTTTGTGGTGTCTTCTGCGTGTGTGTGTGTGTGTGTGTGTGTATCTGCTGTGTGTACGTGTAAATGTGTATCATCGCAAAACAGGTACGAAGAAAAAATTGTGAAAGCCAAACGATCGTATTGATTATGTAGTAACATCATAATTGCATCGTGGAAACAAGGGAATGAAGAAGAGGAGAGTTGTGAAAGAAATTACCATCGTCGTAATAGTCGCAGTGGTCGTAATAGTCTGTGTAGGCGCATAACAGAACAGAATGAAGAAACGTATTACATCGAGTATCACACAGAGCTTTTCTGCCTCGAGTAAAATCAACATTATAGCAACATTCATGTTTTTTTTTATATATATAAAAAACCGTGACCACGAACTCTCTTTCGTTGCTTCCACTGATCGCCAAACAAATTGCAATCTACAAAATTTATTGATTGACAATTTTCAAGAGTGTAATAGAACGGTGTATGCACAATCGCGGTTATCTTCGTAGAAGATAGATTTTCTGAAACAATAGTTTAAGTTTAAATATATCACCAAGCCGGTTGGAGATTAATCATAATTAATAAGAATCAATAATAATTAATAATAATCAATAATAATCAATAATAATTATATAATGGAAATAACACCAAGAAAATGAAGGTATCGGTGATTACGGTGATAGAATAAATACAAGGATGCTGTGTTCGTAGTATAATCCAGGCTGATAAAAGACAACGAGAATAGAGAAACCGGTTGGGGATGACCAACACGAAATAGAGTTCGCTGTCGTGGTTCCGTGAAAAAGACTTATCGTTGCACCGTCGTGGCTTTCGCTGGTCGGAATTATCGCCGGTACGTCGTACCTCGTATCCTATGCCGATGATTATATTGTGACGAGTGGGGATGATGTGTGTGCCTTTGTATCTCGACGAGGTTGCTAACGGTGTCGCTAAACCCTGGTCCTTCATGATAATGACCGTGATGGTCGTACCGGCCGTGTCGCCTTGGCGATGGCGATCTAGGCATTATTGGCGAGTGTCTTCTGCAAATTATGACAACAACGAGTGAGAAAATCACAACGCGTCGCGTAGCGTCGTGTAATCCAGCTAATACGTTAGCCATGTCTATAATCAAGTACTGATGGAAAATCGAAGACATCGGTGTCTTCGAACATCATCCTTGATACATTGATTTGGAATATATCGAAGTTTAATTTCCCCGATTTTAATGTAGTATATTTTACTGAAATATATATTTCATTAATTTCTTTTACATTTGACATTAGACTTTCGGGTTTCATTCATTTCTCAAATTACTATTACAATTAGTCGCCCACAAATGGCCCTTCCTTAGAATTCTTCGTATCAATTAATAACATTAATTAATTAATTAATAACAATGCGCACGTGTGCATTTCTTTCCTTTTCTCGAGACTCTCTTGCTTACACACTACGCCCAATACCTTATACTTGGCGATCGCGAACGTTTAGGAGGTCCCGAGGGATGATGCGGACGAAGGACTCTGTCACCAGGATGCGTGAGACTCTCGAGGCTACCGGCACGCGAGTCGGACGGTATGACGTCTTGCAGCTCCTAAACGAGAACAGACTTGCGACTTAGTAGTTTGTCTGCGTAATTCAAAATCGGATCGGGAATCGAAGGGGGAGTCGGGGTGTGTTGCCGGTTCTTTGTCTTTAGCAATATCGCGCTGTTCGGTTCGCGCGCGTTCCGAACAAGAAGCTATCGCAACACCGACTATCGAGACGCCTTTTGTCTCCGGAATTTCAAAAGCAGACGCACGTTTGACTCGTCATTCGGCTCATTCGTATTAGAAACCTATAATTAATGAAATATTATTCACATACATAGTGTATCCATATATTGTAAAAATTACGAGCAGTTTAGATTTTAGATCAATCAAAGTAACAATTGAATAAATATATTTTCCGCTAATAAAATTAATAACATTGGTAAAATTTTACCAACTGTCAATTTTATTATTGCGCAATGTCGCAGTGACAATCATAATGATCAATGTTACATGAAGAAAACGCGGGACAATATTTTTTTTTATTTAACACGTGCGATCTGCTTCTCTTTATAATTTTCAGCCTACACTATTATCACTATTAACAAAGTTAAATGTAGCTTCGCAAAAAAAATCAGGAGAAATTAAGAGATATAAGGCGGAGTAAGAGTAATTCACACACAGAGGTACATACATATGTGTGTGTTAAATGGCATGCAAGTTAGAAAAGTCTCGCTCATGCACATGCACTCGTCAGTAAAATTCCGATCGCTTGATTGGAAGAAAAAGGGAGGTGTCTTCCTCTTCGTGACGGAAGTATCCCTCGCAAGAGTTGTGCTCTCTTACTTACTTACCGGGACGTGGACATAAAGAATCAAGGCAAAATGTGACAGACGAGAGGAGAACGAGGCAGTCGCGCGATCGTGTTGACTGCTTCGTTGCTCCGGCGATATAATCCTAAGGCCGAAAGCAGCAAGGGACAAGGGGGTGGAAGCTGTTCTATGTATCGACACGAGAAGAGTCGCTAAGAACGTTCCGGGTGATAGACGTGACTATTTCTCTATGTGGTGTTCGCGCTAGAGCGTGTGTTTCTAGGTGTCATTTATTATTTACAGGAGGCTCTAAAACACACTCAAGATCAAGATCGATTCTTTCAGCGAGCAGTGAAAGAAATTTCGCGCGATGCGCTGCAAGTGGTAAAAGCACGCGATTCGTCCGACGTCAAACTACAATTTCTTCCGATTCCACTTCCGAATCGGTCTTGAGCGTTCTCGATCACGACATCACGGGCAATACCTCTCGATCCGCGCGATGTTTCTTGAATAATTAATCTTTAAGGATCGGAAACATTGAGATTCGGATTGATAGAGAACATCGATTGGCTTATCAAAACGGTTCGTCCTAATCTAATTTAAACACAGGTGTGTTCCAATTCGTCTAGCGGGAGTTTAACTGTTTTTTCTGAAATCTAATTTTATACTAACAGGACTTTTTATCTAAGGGCGTTCTTCGTTTATCTAGATGTTATTACAAGCATTTTTTTTAGGGAGAAGGTCACATTTTCTAAAAATACTTTAGGTGACACAATTAATTACAATATACTAAGTGCGAGCATCCTAGTTTAGATCAATGGAGTAGAGCAAATTCGCGATAAGAGACGATCCTAATCTAAAATTATTTTCAGATAAAATAGAACGGTCTACATGATCTATATTTGATTACAGGATGTTTCTGTATCTCAATAAATTTTTATCATTAAATTGTTAACATTCGCGATAAAAGAATAAATATCAATATCGAGAAATGTCTTATCTATTTTAACGATAAATGCTTTAATGTGTACATAAAAATATTTTATACTATTAAAAGAGACAAAAATAATTAAATAAACATCTCTAATGTAAAAACTTGGCTTGTTATATTGAATAAAATTAACTTTTTATTTTAATAAAAATTAACGCATTATTATTCAAAAGCTATCAGTTTTATAATCAAAAATACTATGTCTTTTAATTCTTTAAATAAGATTAATTCCAGAAAAAAAGACAAAAGTTTCAAGGAAAATAGCTCCGAGAGCATTCCGGTTCAGAAACATCTTGCAGTTGCTACAGAACTAACACATCTTAAACGCATCGTACACACGGTCGCGATTCTTATATTATGACTGACATTTTGAGCGAGACAACGGGCAAGGTCTTTTCCGACTTTTTTTTTCTATCGCGATCTATTTCCGGTAGGGTCAAAGGGGGGAAGAGAAGGACAATCTCGAAATATCGAGGAAAGTTTTTTCTTTTGAGCTTGGACCGAGCCGACACCTTCTGGTAACGGATCGAGGAGCGAGGTGCGTAGGTGTTCTGGTGTTGGTAGTACGAGGGTGGTCGGTGGTCATGATGATGGTGATGGTGGTGGTGGTGGTAGTATTGGTGATGGTCATAGTATTGATCATTGTCGGTATCGTAGTAGTATTGGTCGTGATGGTGATGGTCGTGGTAGTAGTTGTTTTGATCATCCCGCTGGGAGGACACCTCGGCCAGCAATGGCTCTAGCTCGGGGGCGCGATCCTCGCCATTAACTACGAGTACAACCCCAGACCCACCCCCTCCCTGGCTACTCTCTCCGCTGCTGCCTAGTATATCGTACTGGCGAGACATCTTCCAGTTCACCTTTTTGTTTCTGAAATCAGAGCGACCGCCACCCTCCGGTGTATTCTCGACAAAGAAATATATGCTGACAAAAAAAATAGACTATGCATCACACAATATAAAATTGTTAACATTTTTTCGTAATTTGCGAGGCGTCCGTTAATTAAGTTATCGTTCAAATAACCGTAAATTATATAAATTCTGATTTATATATCTAAATCGGACAAAATTGGAATACAGATCAAGAAATCGATGAATTTCAATCAATTACTTTGCCTTTTAAAGAACCGGGCTATTAAAAAGTTTCTCTAAGAATATTTGCATTGTCTACCGATGTGTAGAAGTAATTAATCTAATTAAAAACCTCTTTTATCTCGTCCATTTCGCATTTTAACGCATTTCACCTTTACAAATAAGAAATTGCATACCTGATGCTACGCTGACGTCTGTGCTCGGCGGCTGCGAGGACGCCTAGGGCCCCTTCCTCCTCATCCCTGATGTGCTCTTTGAGTCGTTCCTGCTTCACGTCCATGGCCGGTCGCATCACCGGTTCCAGGCTGTTCGCCCTACTTCCGGCTCCGTGATTATTTCCGGTGTGATTTACCGCCGCCATGTCCAGCAGGCAGTTGTAGAAGGCCGATGGCTAAATTGCGAAACGTGCGAAAGCACACCGGGCTATCAGAGCTGATCGACTGGGATCTCATTTTTCGATCAACAATTTCTTTCTTTTCTTTTTTTTTGCGCTTTTTTTCTCCGTTTTTTTTTAGTTTCCTCCGCATATATATATAATAAAAACTATATATATATATAGATATGTACAGGCACATACAGGCTTTTTTCTTAGCGTTACCTCTCGTCGGTGGGTCTCTCGAAAAATCGTGGTAGAATGTAAAACGCTTATAAAGATCGGAAGCATTCAAAGTCAAGAGTCAAAGTACAGTGTAAAAAACGGTGAGAAAGAATTCTCAGAGTAAAGAAGGCGGCCATGCTAGAGAAAAGGCATGCCGTGATGGTGCGTTTACTTGTGTCGATATCTTACGGCGGACTCTTCCACATCTCGAACTACTGTATATATACGCTCGAGAGAACGTGTGTAAATGCAAGAATAATTGCGAAACAGTAGCGTATAAATGGTATATTGCAGCGGGATTACAAATTTTGTATTAGCGTCGCAAAGCCTGTATATGTTGATCGAGACTATGTTACGTATATAAAAAAAAAAGAAAAAGAATGAGAAATGTTTGTTCCCCCCTTTCTCCCTCGTATACGAAAGTGTTACACAAGTGGATACACAAAATGCGTTAGTAAGGAAACGCGGTTAATCTTTTTTTGAGAGACGTAATAGTACTGCAAGAATGCAATTGTTTATAGTAAGCATGCACGAAACGGGCGAAGTCCCGATGTTCTACCACAGTTGTGCGCGGTATCATTTATTTTAAACATTGCGATAATCGTAAACATCCTAAACGCCGCGAGCAACCACCGGACGACTTGTGTTTGCGTGGTAGAACATCGGATAGTTCACGCCGCAAAGATTATACAGATATGCCAAATAATCGTGGACAAAATTGAAATTCTGCTGCTTGGTATGCAAAAAACGGGTCTGAGATAAAAGTATATTTCAAGGTTTGAGGAATCTAGAAAATGCCGCTATATGGGATGTTCCAAAATATTGCACGTTTTAATTATGATTATTTCCGCCTTCGATTCTCGTGAAAACGAGAAATTTTTTATTGGAATATTTTTATTGTTGCTTTAGCAATATCGTCGTTTTTGGGACATCCTTCATATATCGGTGACTTGTCAAGTGCTTGCTAAATCCGTATAAAAAACAGGAGCTGCATCTATCGAAAGACACTTATTAAAATGCAAACAAATGAGATGCGGATAAATCGTTTTTTTTTTCGTCTATCGAACTACAAATTATTGCTTGCCACGAGAGCAAGTGATCATCAATGTTTACGAAATATTTATCAACATTTATACGGTATATATCTTTTCGTAAGCATCGTCGAACACGCTCGGGTTGCTCGCCGTAGTCGCGATTTACAGGAGCAATTTATCGAGATTCTCGCGGAATAGCTTATTCGTCAAAAACTTGAATAAATTGTTATTATGTGAAAGATATTTGGTTTACTATGTATCACAGATTGTGTGTTAAGGTGATTTATTTTGTGTCAGTGCGCGTTAATACGCGTGCGTGTGTCTGTATATAATATAGAGAGAGAGTGTGTCGAAAATGACGTGTGACGTGTAACTGAAGGAGCGAAAAATTGCTCTAGTAGAAAGCAGAAAACTGTTCTAGTAGAAAGTGATCTGATAAGTTGGGTAAGACTACGAGTCTACTGTTGAAATATCACTGGTCAAATATAAAGTGCCTATTGATTTTCTCTACACTACTGCAGTATAAAACTCGTAAGAAACCAGGAAAAAAAGAATCTTCTCGGCATTAGCTAGCAGGAGCGTTATCATCAGCTGCCGCATTAACTTCGCACCGCGTAAGAAAAAAATGCGTTTGGGATTATCTAGCATCTAAGAAAAGAGAAAACGACAAACTTCAAGTTTCCAATTCTTCGCTGCGCATGAGTTCACTTGCTTAGATATTAGATGATCCTCGAATCTGTTTTCTTGTTGAGATCAAGCGAAGCAATCGATGTCCGCGTGTAAACAATACAGCGCAATGACTTCCTAATAATAAAATAGATGATTATAACTTTCCGGTGATTTTTTTAATGACTGTTAATTATTATAGATACTCATTGTTGCACCAATAGTTTCGCGATAACTAATAATTTTTTATTATTAGGATGTTATAGATTACTTGAGCTTGTGACGAGCACGAAGTTAAAATGCTTAGAGCAATGTAACTCCAACTTCTACTACTTCAAAGAGTTCGCATCAAACTAAATAAAAAAAAAAGAGAGAGAGAGAGAGATGTTCGTCAAACGCTCGTGAGCAAAACGGACAGTCCGGCAGAATGAAAAGGAAGTTTCTACGTCACGCTCTAAAAGAATCGGCTATCGTCCAACTATACGTTTAATTAATCGAAAAAAAGGCTTGCTTGGCAAGAAAAGAGTACAGTACATGTCTAAGAGGCGTTTGTCATAGATTGAGGCAAAAGGCGGGCTATAAATATGTATACGTTCGAGAATCGATTGGCTCATCGGGTTACTTTTCGCTCTAAATAGGCTCGAGAAATATAGAGCTCTAAGAGGTGATTTACTTACACATAACTATACCGGTATTGCCGGTCGACAAAGAGCCGATATATCTACACGCGCGTACACGTGCGTATGTAGCCACGTGTCACCCACGTGTCTGGCAACAACACGACTAAAACAACTCTGACAACGTGTCATAATCGTATATATCACTGCGGGAGCCTCTCGCACGTGCGGAACCTCGCCGAAAGTTAGACGGGGGGGAAGAGATCGTCTTCCCTTCGTGATATATAGATCGAAGTGAGAGCTATTCTTCGACGTTATCCTAAACTATAGCTTGATAAAAGAAAACGTGCGATTAGAAAAAGAAAAAGTCCTCTCTGCAGAAAGGCTAAGTATCTAAGACTAGCTCGTGTACGAGCCTGATTAAAGATCTATTTAGGTATTACGTGTCTAACATGATATAAGTGCCTAGACTAAAATGTATTGCCGTGTTAATTTATCGTACGCAAAACAGCCATTTATTATTTTTTTTGCTACCTTCTTCATCGTTGATTATATTTTCTATCATCATCTATGAATATTTTTCGCCTTTTAGGATTAAATTTCATTAATTGAATAAAAGATGTACAAACATTATATTTACCCTAATTCCGGAACATGATTGTTATCTCTCTTTTCATTTTCTCTAATCTTAAAAAGTTTCTCAAATATATGACAACATAACGTAATGTTACATGAGATTTTGCGAAACTGTGGTTTATTCCGAAATTGGAAATTAATTAAAGAATAAAATTTATATGATGTTTGATTATGTTGATTTTATATAATTTTATATGATTTTATATGATTATATAATGATGACAACAGCTGTTTCGCTACGCTTTTGTGTAGTGTGTGTGTGTGTATGTGTAGTTATGTTAGTGTTAAATAAAGGGCTACTTTACAAACGAAAGACAGATTGAAAGTAATCGTATACACTTATGACGAGTAAAAAAAAAAAGATTGTGCGCGGTGTAAAATAGAAAAAGGTGTAGGTACCAGATGCACAGTAGTATATCATCTTACCATATATAATCAAAAATAAAAATAATTAATTTACAGATTATCTTGCACAAAGTGTTTCGCGTAAATATTTTATTGCTTAAAACACATCAAAGAGATAAAAAAAGTAGTGTTGCGTTAAAAAATTTATTAGTCTCACAATCAGAAAGAAAAAAGTTATTCCGTAAATCACGTTACGCTGAGACACTTTGAATATGCGCGATGCATTTCTTCTGCATCCGTCGTGTGTGCTCTGGATAATGTGTGTGAAGAGTGAAGTATAGAAAAAATTGGACTGTGAAAAGTGTTATCTTACAAAAAAACAAATGAATTATATGCTGCAAAAGATTCGCTTCTTTTCTTGAATAATAATGAGATATTTTTATGAAAATATTAGAGTGAAGATCGATAAAGAGATCGGGGAAACTTTTGCAGTACGTATTTAATGCAAAACGGACGAGTGTGGTTAGAATTTAAACACAAATCGTACAGCCAAAAGAAAAACGAAACAGTGTTAAGATAAGATAATAAGTAAGAGAAAAAGTAAGTACTACCGCCTGGGCTGCAGGACTTTGCCCAGCATTATCGTTATCGATAAGATCGTTATCGTTCTGGAAAACAAAGAAAAAAGACACAAAGAGATGATTGGAACTTGTGTGAACATCTTTCCGATCCAAGTATATTAAAAAAAAAAAATAATAATAATTCGATCGGTAAATTAACTATCACTGTTAAGTACTCTAGATATCATTAATCCGTTTGCTTAAAAAAATTCGTAATTATTTTCTCATTCTAGAGATCTCCAATAAAAAAATAATAAATATCGTGTTCTCTGTTATCTAAAAGTCTAATCAAAATCCATTCAAAATTTTCAGGCTATCTATGATATACAAATATCTTCGTTCAATCGATCTATCGATTGTCATTAAAAGAAACTTTTCGATGAATATAAACGTAATTTTTATCTAACATCAATTTTAAATAGATGATTTGTATTAATAAATTATTTAAAAATAGATTAATGACAATCGATAGCTGATAATCTATATTAATTACTTGCACAAATTTCATTAAGATACAATGTTCGAGTAAGATCACATCTAACTGTTTCTACAAACAATGACTTAACTATTATGGATAAAGTGAACAGTTGTGAAAATAAAATAATTGTGAAAATAATTCGACTAAATAGTTTGTTGTGTTTCTTACTGTTCCATTAAGTTTAATGGGACTACAAGTGGAAAGGCATTATTTTCTTCCTGCTATTTTATCCCTTTGAATAGTTAAATTTATTTTCCAGTAAATTTGAAATCAACTTTTACGTAAGATATCAAGAGTACAATTTAAATATTTAGTGCAGATTCTAATAAATCTACAAGTTAATTCAAATATATCTATTTATTTATTAAAAGTATCTCCATTTGTACTCGAAAAAGTTTTCGTGACAATATCCAAGCTCCGAGTGATCCAAGCTAGACTATACGAGATTTTCGGAAAATACTCTATTCGCAGTTTCACTCGCGCACGGCTGTCCTATCACGAGGAAGTCAACGACAAACATTCGCTCGAGCTCCATTCTCAATCGAGATCCTCGATTTCGATTTTCCGTTTCGATTTTCCCGCAGCAAAAGTTTAGAAGGCACACACGATAAAATCATTTATTTTAATACATATTTATGTACGTATTGATTTACGTATATTGCTCTTACATTTAATTGCTTACTGGAAACAGGAAAGTCACACAAGAAAATCGTAATTGAAGAAACACGAGAGAAACTTAATACTAGGAACGTATCTTTAAGATCTGCCGTCGTTCTTATGAAAAATATATAGATTTAGTTCGACAGAAGACAAAAAGAAAGAGAGAGACTCACCAGTTCGGTGGACTTTAGCTGACCAAACTTCGTCGACCTCCAACTTTCGAGTATCAGAAGGCAGACGTATATCTTACCCACGGTGACCTTGTCTCTGCCCAACTCTGAAAATAGAAAATCATCGCGCGATCATCAATGTCGCAAAATGCATATCGTTGGGTGGTGAAGAATGAACTTTACCTTCGTTCCTAGGTATCAAAAGATCTAACATCTTTTTCGCTTGTAAAGGCCAGATACTCCTGATCGTGTCCCGCAGTTCTTCATTGGCTTGATTCATTTCGTCGGCTGAAACAAAGAGTTGGAATTATTCACATATCGTATGAATAATTATTGCAATAGCATGACAAATAAAAAAGAAATAAATGCATAATAAGGCATTTGATAACATATATTATCTTATAACGTTTATATTATGATGTAATTCTTAACAAATACATTTTTCTAAGAATAAAAGATTAAAATATCGTTGACTCTGATTTTAAACACAAAAGACTGAAAAGACACAAAAATTGAGGAAAATCGAATTTATTTTATCGACAACTGTTTATTGCAAAACGACAATAGCCACTTTCTTTTTCGATGAACTTACCGCATCGCATTTTTATGCTGAGATTCTCGCGAATGAGGGCGAACAGCGTTGTAGTGAAGTTCACCTTGCCGTCACCGTCCATCGGCATATTCATTCTGATGAGCTTCTTGTACGCGAGCCGATTCGGGCACTTGTTGCCAAACCCCAACGGCGGGTCCATATTCTTCAGCATGTCGTACATCTCCGTGTAGTGAATCTTGCCGGTGGCATTCGGATCGTACTCGGCCCAGATCCGCACGAACTCGTCGAGATGGTGGGCGCCCAGGATCGACGAGTCCCGTGTGAGATAATCAAAGTTGTCCATGATGACAGCGACGAAGAGATTCAGCATGAGGAACGAGCAGAAGAAGATGAACGACACGAAGTAGGCGTAGGCGATGTTGGAGCCGCAACCTTCCGGCCCCTTCTCGGCCTTCGCGTCGCAGGTACGGCCCTTTACGCAGTCCAGCATGATGCTCGGCCAGGCCTCCCCCGTCGCACACCTGAGAAAATCATATCTTGAGCGTTTCTTTTACGCTTTTCGTGTCACGGTGTTTGTAACAAGAATTGTGATTACTTTAGCGACCTAGCGCATCACACATGTGCCGCGATTATTACGCTAATATTCTCAACCGCATGCAGACCTTCCAATTCTAACTTAACCGATGTTAAATACCCAACAAAGTCGCCAAGATTATTGCAGAAAATTGGCGACTTGTATACCTGAGAATATATACGGCTATGTATACACAAATCCATATTTGATAATTATTTAATTTAAATTTTGGTTTAATTAATTCAATACGCCAGTCCATTAGGGACTCGATATTATTATCTCGTAAAAACAATCAAGTTTACCGAAATGTTTCAAGATTTCGAAATTTAAGATAAAAGTTATTATTACTGACAATGAGAAACACTTATTTCATTCTGTCTTGTTAGAAAGTTAGAAAATAAATCAATTTCATCGTGAGTGGATTTGTGTTGTGAATATTTATATATATTCTCAAGTATAAATTCTTCTGTACTACAAACAATCCCAAGTTAGTATTTTTAAGCAGCACCTTATTGCAATTGCAAAAAAAGTTAAACTAAAATAGTTGCAAAATTTCATGCGATATTCTGGCAAACTAAGACATTGCCTCTTTTGCAGGACACGTTAAATTTAATTTCTATAATCTCCTCAGTCCTTTAATAAAATCCTAAATTTAATAAATTGCTACATGCATCCTACTTGTACATAAGAATTATATATAAAAAAATAAATAAAAAAATTAATTACATAAAATAAAAATCGATTATTAAATATTTTGATTCAAGGTTATTATTAATAGGTTATTATTAATAATTTTTTAACGAGCAGTACTTTCATATATTCTGTTTCGAGACTGAGGAGAAACAAACAATTGGGCCCAGTCCTCTTGCAAGCGCGTCATGCATAAGGCCCTGACAGTTTACGCAACATCAAAGGCGATACTAGATATACTGCGAACTTAATACGGCGAACTCAATTCTACACGAGGCTGCTGTGTATTATTCTGTTTGCTCTGAATATGCCGTGTCATTTAGTCTGATTCTGCTTTTGTGCTCGATTTAGTGCTGGGAACTTTACAGTACGTGGTTGGATCGAAGCGAAAAGGCCTGCTGTGAACATACATCCGGAAATAATACGAATTAAACGATTAGAAGACTCCGCGATACTCGTGATAATTGGGACGCTCAACGTGAGAATGGCGTAAGTTGAGAAACGACTTGACTACTTTTGGACCGGAGGTAGTATTTATATTTATATTTATATTTTAGCTTGAATGTAATTTTAATAAAATGTCTAAATGTTTTCTTTTTTTAATTTCGATATATAATTAAATAATCTTGTTGAATATATATTGCAGTGGGAATGTGTAAGAGAAATTAAAATCTTGAAAATTTTTCCACATCTTAAACAAAACAAGTCGGTGCAATCTATTTTTGCAATACTTGCAATACATGACCAGTGCCACGTAAGCAATTCCATTAATTAAATCCTCGTTACGTGGACGTCACCAAAGATCAATCTGCTTTCGCATCACAATCCGAGAAAACTTGGATCGTCTTCTGCATCGTGCTCTCGCAAATCGTGACAAAATGATAAGTGATAGGTAGCTTGCCGCAGAGCGTGAAAGCTCATTCGATCGTTTTTGCAAAATCGCGCTGACAATCGCGTGGCTCAAGGTCAATAGCTAAACAGTTAGCTAGATTCCTCTGGCGTCGGGCGTTACTTACCGAAAAAGCAGCATCAGACCTTGTATGAAGCTTTGGAAATTGTTGTGCTTGGTAATAGAAGTATCAGCATCCAGCGCGATGTTACCGAATACCTGAGACCCACAGAAAGAAGAGGGCCGCAGCCAAAAGGCACGAGCGGCATTACAAATTTGCGTCACCAAATATATATGCTTTTTTTTTTCTTTAAGTAATAACGGAATATCGAACGGAAATAATTGGAATGTCCTCTGCTTTCCTTCTCGCTGGATGACCACCATTTTCGATCTTTTGTATCGCTTCGATCACAGTATTTTGTGTATGCGGTTCTGTATATAAATGTAGTATCATAGAATTCAATTCTAACTACAGTTTCTCATACTTTTTCTTTCAACAAGTACACGGTGTACTCGAGAGAATCGTGATTAAATTTAGGCGTTAAAACAAACGGTTAAATTATTTACGTCCTTGAAAACTCTGATTTTATAAAGGTTTTTTCCTAACAAGTTCTAATAACGGCAGAACATCAGCTATAATCAATATAAGTTTATGAAAAATTATATATTATGTAAATATACATATTATGCGATACAAGTAAAGTACTAACTAATATAATTTGTAATAAAATTCATTCTCTCAAGCACCACCTTAATCAAAACTTCAAGACTTTAACGCAGGCATCACTATAAGAAACAGACTTTTCTATAGGGCTTGTTACTAATTGGGATGAGTCACAACAGATTAACACGTCGAGCAGCTTACTCTCGCGTTACAGCTCATGCCAACAAAGCATTACTCTAGAGGTAAGTTACGACCACACTTTTATATATATTCCCCTCGACTTCTCGCTCTACGGTCGACTATGTATCTCCCATCAGTATCGCACGAGATCTTTAACGGTGCTTCGCCGAGGGCCGGAAAAGGACGGCTAGTGATCGAAATTGCGTTCATAATATTATATTTTTACCAAATAACTGCTATAAGCGAAACTGAAGCGTCATAAAACATTTAAACATTGAAGGCACATGTAACAGTTTTTCTTTTATAATGCACGACCGATACGAAAGTAAATATCTCTCATGCTAGTCTTCCGTGACGTCGTAGGGCCCTCTTACGATACATATTCTGCGAAACATCGTGAAAGATCGCGACGATAAACCAGCTGTGCACCAAAATCGTTTCCCTCTCACGTACGAAGATAGACTTTAAGTGGACGAGTAAAAAAAAATGCTTTTTAATTTTAGAAGAAGGCAAAGCCATTAGCTTATTTCAGTAGCTGTTTCTTCGTACGAAAGGCAAATGACAATTGGTCAAAGGTCGTCTCATTCGTCACCGTTCGAACCGGCAGTCAATCTAGCTGCTCGACTCACCGAAAAAGCAACATAAGACCGGCGAAGAAGGACTGAAAGTTGTTGTGATCATCGATCGCTGTTTCCGGATTGTTCGATATATTGCCAAAGACCTGACAACGGACAATTTCAGGGTCACTTAATGGCCACCGGGGGGATCTGCTGTCTGTCACTTAAAATTCCCAATCTGCAAGGTTGCGCGTGCCAGAAACTATTTCGAGATTACCTCGACGTTTCTCACCCGACTCAAAGCTGAGATAATTACATGGCTCTCGCTTTTAGCGAAATCTAAATGACGTTGCACGTTAGCGGTAGCAATTCCTTTACTTTGTCGACATTGGCATTGATCTTGAAGATCATCGGCCAAGTATGTCTTTAATCAATTCAAGAAGCTACTATTTTTTTTCCGTATAAAATCAACTACCAAAAAAAAATCTTTTCTATGCGAGACCAAACATATCCCATATCTGTTTCCTTCGTGTAGAATATATTAAGATAATTATTATTCGGCTTATATCTATTTCTGTATAATAATAAATTTAATCTTGTAATATTTTTCAATTATAACTTTCTATCGCATTAAACTTTTAGATCTTGCTGTCAGTCAATTAGTTGCTTAAAATGATCATGTTACTTCAATCCTGCACCCTTCTGCAGCCCCCAAAAGTGCATTTAATGGAATTCGTAGGGACTTCCCAAAGAAATCGAAGCAACGGAAGAGGGATTCATACCTGCATACCGATGATAGCGTAGATGAAGAACAGCATCGCTATTAGGAGACAAACGTAAGGCAGAGCCTGAAAGAAGATAGATTTTTATTATCGTTATCTCGATAATTAATCGTAGCTGTAGAAATTGATGATAAATAAGGCTAAATTTACAATTGAGAATGCTGAATAATAAGATTCGAGTTAATAATTGTCGCACGTTAAATTGAAAATAATGCGAGTCAACGATAAAAAAAATCAGGATTTAATTTAACGTGCTTACTTTGAAGGATTGTACGAAGGTCCAAAGTAAAATTCGTATCGTGTACCCCTGCCTGAGTAGTTTGATCAGCCTGGCGGCGCGAAAGAGCCTCAGAAAGCCGACGTTGATGAAGTTCTCCTGCAGGGGACAGAGGAAATTGCACTTAACCCCACAATATACCGACTCCTTATTGCGCGCCAGGACGGAGCTTCGTACGTGCAACGTTTCGGCATTGCATACCAACGCGTCGAAGGATATATCAATCGTTTCGGCGTGTTGCATTTCCCTATCCTCGGCGATGCACGAACGAAGCTGTCTCGGAGTGAACTGACATTTTCTCGCTGGATGTTAAAAAGGAGGGCGGCAGTAAAACCTTCGTTGAACTTTCAGAAGACCTTTTTTTAAGAACGCAAAATTACCTTCGAAAAAAAGGTGGAACTAATTGTGATAGAGTCACTAATAACTACTCATAATCATAAATAATCATTAGTATTATTGTAGAAATAAATAGGATATTTTTTTAACAAACAACTAATTGTATTTCTGTTATATTTCAGTAGATTAAATTAGTGGTTTTCTTCTTTTTCCTTATTAAAAATCATTCTCGTCTTTATACGAATTTAATTTTTATATCAGTACAAGTATAAGTAGATTAGTTCCAAATTAATGCGTTCGTGTGATTTAATTAATTAATTAATTTGTATATTAATACAAGTTTAAATGGATTAGTTCTAAATTAATGCGTTGATGATTCTCAAGTTTAATTACATACATTAATAAAGAATTATATTTTAGTATAATAATTGAACTATTTTAATTATTGTAACGCAATTGCGTAATAAATTCGTAATTATGTTAACCCTTTTGCTGTAACAATTGAACGTCCGATTGTGTTGCGTCGAAGACTCTTAATCTAAACGAAGACGATTAATAAGTCGAGATCGAAATAGATTAGACACCGCATCCATATGCCTTTAAAATATTGTCTGGTAATGTAACTACAGTGTATAACGACTATCTGAATTTGTGATATTCAGTGTTGTAAAATGTTCGAGACTGTTAGTGTAATACGAATATAGTTGATGTATTCTGAAAAGTACATGCACAGGATAAATAAACGGGATAAAAACATATTGATCCAAAAAATGACTTTTAGGTAGGGCCTCGAGAAAAAGAAAATATTATTTCTGAAACCCAGTTGTCTTTTTGCAAATAATCGGAAATAAAATTATGTTGATTATCATCACCATTTTAGCACAATTGTTGCTAATATGTAATATTGTTATATGTAACAATAATAACATATAAAGATATTTATATTTGAAATCATAATTGCAGCTTATCGAAAAAGAGTCACAAAGAAGATTTATTTGGATTTCTACGCAGCGAAACTAAATTTAGAGTTGCGGCATTTAATATTAATTCTGTACTTACAACGTCATAACTTCCTCCAACTTATGTCGTTAACGTATAAATTAGATAGTAATTTTATACCTTCTTTTCTAGCTGGCTACCAGTGAACAGTCTGATCACGTCCCTTAACTGGTCCTATTACAGAAATATGTGAGATTGCGAGATTATTCCATCCCCAATATTGAGTTTTTGATCGTTCAACTCTTGGCATTTTGTACAATAAGAGCAGAAATACTAACGACTGGCAATCAACATTAACGATGAGTAGCTTCGTAAGCAGCTCACTTTGATAATCAGGACCAATACTCACTTCACGATAATTCTATTCTGTACTTCTAAGACATATCTTTATGAAAAATATTCTGCAAGCGGCAGGCAGCAAATATACAGATTTCGACACAAACTTTTTACTGGATATTTCTCTGAGATTTGCAAATCAATATTATTCATATCCTACACATATTATCGGCTAGATTGTAATCGCTACATCAGTGGAATCGAAATAACATCACTATGTGATTTGGAAGGAATCTTTCGGCAATATACCCTACACGGTATTTGCTCCTTTCCTTCTTCCAAACTACAACTGACATTCGTCAATCTAAGTCACAGAATATCAGATATCACAGATATAGAAAGAAATGTTCCTAATACGAAGAACGGACAGGATTTGTATCGGGAACATGTTCATGTTTATGTATATATGTATACATCTGTATGTATGTACAGAGCTGTTTTACTATATATTAACTGCGTAAATGTATACTGTGCAAATGTAGCGATGTACAGTGTGATGTATGTATGTAGCGTATGAATGCAGCACGAAGCTAAAAGGTAATACAAAAGTACTTCGGTTGTCGTAATTTACCTGCTAGCTCGTCACACGGGTTTTGCACGGCGAATCTAAGTAAGCAGCAAAAGGGTTAAATGAAAAGATAAAGGTACACATCAAGCAACACTGCCGCGACGATTAAGGGCCATTTTTATAAATGCGTGTTCCGATGAAAAGCGCATTCCGACAAATTCGTCTCGATGGGAATTAATCTAGCATGTTGAAACAATCGCGGTGGCGAACGATATTCAATTTTCTCTTGCCAAAATTAAAACACCCTTGTATCCTGCGATAAAATGTATAACATTATTTTCTTCAAATCTTAAAATATAAATCTACGTTTTAATCTTGATAATTAAACGTTCGTTATAAATATGATGATCAAAATAATGTTTCTTTTTCTATAAAAATTTTATACAATTATGTTATATTTGGCATACACAAATGTACCAAAACGTAAAACATCTCATCTAGCTCGTCCACACTATATGATCACTTTTATTTGCGTCAACATGCAAGATCCTGACATTTGGCGCGACTTCGTCGGAATAACTTCTCATCGGAGCAAACAATCATAATCACAGCCTAGCCTCGGGTTTCCTGAGAGATTCCCGATTACATGTGCATATACCTGGAAGATTTCTATTACGGGTTTTAATAACTAATTAACACACTTATACTCTTTTTTCTGCTACTTTCCGGTGCTCTACGTACCCCGAACTCGATCACGAGAGCGTCCACGATGCTGCCAATCACCGTGATGAAGTCGAAGGTGTTCCAGGCGTCCTTGAAGAAGTTCTGCTCGCGAGAACAGTTGAAAAAAATTGATTAACAAAGTGGTCTCATCGTCTCGATTGATTATTCATTTCTACTACCCCAAAGCTCGCTAAACAGCTCCGACACGTTTTCCATCGCAACAGATGCAGATCAAAACTCAAATAATTATCGGTACACGATTCTGTACACAAGCAATCAGAATCAAGATCAAGACACCATGAAGAGTATAAGAATAAAAAAGAATTGCCAAGAAAAAAGATTCGCAATTTAAAAAAGGAATATGTAGTCGATGAATAAAACAGATGTTTTCTAATTTCATATAAAATTATAAATTCAAGAAGTATCGCTCTAATTAGATTTCATGCCTCCACTTCGTGAATATGAACGAAAATCTATATAGAAGATATAGTCAAATATAATTTCTTTCAGAAAATCATTTTGCGTGATATTTTTCATGAGAATATTTTTTAAATCACATTACGTACATTTAAGATTTCTGCGTTGATATATTTAAGATTTCTTACCTTTCTGTCGCTTATTCTAATCAAAAATCATTTAAAAATAAAAGAAATAACGTATGCAAACTAATGCTCCATCGACGAATGATCTATTACTGTCTGTTTGATTCTTTTATAATCTTCTTATCCCTCGTCGTGTCTTGATTTGTATAATAATAAATATCAATAGCAAGCAAGTAATTATTAACATGTTCAGTAATCTACTGAACGAACTTGGGAGTAGCTCGAGTGTCTGTGAGATGTTTGCTTAGCTACCACTAGAAAAGAAACTACGAGTTCGACTTCGAAATACAAAAAAAAGTATAACACAAACTGCTTCTTCTGAATGTACGCTATTTATTTTGTGTAAGAGTGCCTGTGTACGTGTGTTGTGTGCGTGTCCGTGTTCGTGAGCACTCCTATTATGAACGTAATACTTATTAGATTGAAATTCTGTAACGTGTGCCTTTCTGAACGGTGCTCCTGAATGTTGTGACAATCGTTGATCAGATCTCTTCGTCGTAAAATAATTTCAAATTATTTCCGTTTAATCTTTTGTGACGATTAGTAACTTTATATTATTTTAAAATGTAGCAAACTGCTGCAGCAATTATCAAAGGTAACAATTGTTTATTTTACAAAATGTGAGCTCTTGCATTTCAATATATAATAAATTTAATATAATTTAACTAACTAAATGATTAATAAAAGATATTTCTACATAATTTTCATTGTTAAGTTTTAGTCTTTTCATTTTTTGTACAATTACGATGGAACAATGTATAAATACTTGTAGAATTTATGAAGACTTGCAGAATTTCAGATCCATGAAGACGAAGACATCTGCTCGCAAAAATTTCTTTTAAAGCGTTTAACCAAATCACACGCTTTAGTGATCGATGATCGGCTATAAGTGAGGGGATCTCTTCTAGAAAAGTATCTACGGGAACATGCCGGTAATAGCAAGCAAACTAGAGAGAGAGAGAGTAAGAGAGATAGAGACACGCGAACTTGATATTCAACATTTTTCTACTTTCGCCAGAAAATAGGAGTTGTCAGTTGGATATTACGCAGTATGTTAAAAAACGCAATATTAAATTAATTATCCAATTTCTATAAATTTCTTGTATAAAGTTCGCATCAAATAGTTCATTTTTCGATTTTCTGACGATTTTTCCACAGTAAAAATGTAATTAATCGCTGCTTTTGTTTAAACTATTTGATTTGCAGCACTACTTTTTAATAATTATTGTATAAAAATTTAAAAAACAATCGTTTTATAATTAATCAAACAAATCAAGATTTTAATATCTACTTGTCCTTTAGAAGCTTAATTAGAGTTATTTAGAGTTTTTTTGTTTAATTAAGCCGTTTAATAATAGTTCTATTAATTCCTTATATTTACTAATGTTAAAATTTGATACCTATAGATTTCTAACATTCGAATGAAGGAAATTCAGTGATATAATAATTATTTTAAGTGTCCTGTTTTCTGGCAATTGCTACCTCTTAATAACCATTCAAAATACTAGTAGAAATTTCGTATATCACACACAAGTTTACTTTAAATCTTGATAAGTCTACTTAAGAGTCTACTTAAAGGTACTTTAAAGGTACTTTTCATTTTCGCGCTAAACAGTTTCGCGATGTCTCGACGTGTTCCCTTCTGTTCCTCTCGCCAGTTTTTAGGATCCCCACTTTCTTCACGGAGAATCCTCCGACCGGTAACATCACAGAGAATCAATGACGACCGGTGAGTGATGTCGGTCTCGATGAGAATTACAAGTGGTAAAAATTTGCAGTGTGAGTCGAGTGAGAGTGAGATGGAATTAGAGTGATTTAAGAGGCTTGTTTATACCTTGCATCCGAAGGCGACGAGTTTAAGGATGCACTCAATGAGGAAAAGGAAAGTGACGACCATGTTCACGACGGTCAAGAAGTCCAATAAAACTGGCGGCGCTTCGTGATACTACAAAACATGATACACCCAACACACAAACGTAACACAACCCAGACTCTAATATTTCTTTGTGCGCCCTGCATATATATCTATACGTATATCCCTTCGTCCTTTTTTTTTTTTTTTAATTAGTCTGTATTCGATTGGTCCCTCCATCTATTTTTCTCGTCCGAGTTGAACATTGCTACTAAATTGAAGAAAAGATATTCTTTTTTCGTCCACAAGATAAACGTTACTTAACCGAGAAATGTTTGTTTATTATTGCTGTAGTTCTATTTCACGGTGTGTAAGACCGTGTTCTATATAATTCGTAATTATAGTTTTCATCTTTGTATTTTTCTTTTAAATCTTTTCCTTAAAACTTCCAAATTAAAGGTTCGTATTTTAATTGTAAATCCCCAAAATGTAAAACTTTGTAGGGAAAGATAAATTTTTCCATCAACTTCAACCGCTATCTTGTAGATCGTCAAGTTGCATTGCCTTTGCATCATATAATTATATTACATTATTGTACCGTAAATAACAGAGACACAAAGATTATATTGTATATCAAAGTACATCCAAAAATATTACAAACACACATTTATGTATATTATTTTACAGATTGCTTTAATGCAATTATCCATTATATAACCGTTTCATAAAATTATTTCTAATCAAAATAACCAAATCTGATCTCTTATTATTTTATTTATTTCTTTTTAATAAGAAATCTCCCTGCCAAGTTACCAAGCAAGTCTAACCAATCTCTCACAGGGTGATTTTTCAAGAGACACTCGTCATACGTATGATACGTAAGTCTCGATCGGTGTGTGTGTACGTTGAATACGACATTCAACTCCGTGTGTGCTGAGTGTGTGCATGTGTGAGACAGAAGTTAATGCGTTTTCCCACAACACAATGACATGCGTGCGTCAAATAGGAGCGAGGAGCGCTTTTGCGACTTCTCGGCTTTAGTTTTGTCGCGATCACCATATAGATCATCGTTTTCATCGTTATCATTATCATCATCACATAATGACGTAATCATCATTATCGTCATTATCATCTTTATCGTCGTTGTCGTTACTGTCATCGCCGTTATAGTCATTCCCAACTCAACAATACGCAATCATAATAATTGTGATGTACACATGCGAGGGTCAAAAACATATCAGCTCGTGCAAGTGATCACGTGCGGATGCAGGCAAGGCGGGCAAGGCATGCAAGGGATGTCAAAATAACAACGCTTTCTTTATGTACATCTTTCCTCGACTTTCAAGGCTTCCTCTTGGATTAATTTCCCGCCCGTTCTCGGTTTGAAAGTATTTCGAAAAATCAAAATGACGAACAAGAAAACAGAATGCACAGAAGATAGAGATAAGGAGTATGGAAAGAAGAAATATAGACAGAAAAAGAGAGAGAAAGAGAAAAGAACAATAAAAAGAAGAAATAGATAAACAGAAAGAGCAAGAGAAGTCAGACGAAACTGAAAATAACCCGATTGTGAGAGTTATGTTCTCAATTAATCATGTTTGAGTATCTATGAGTGCCATATGAAGGTTTGTGATGTATGAATCTTTGAATGTCTGTATTATTTGTAAGTGTAATTTTGCACTTCGTGTGTTAGTGTAAACTACATGTTAATTAAAACTCTAAGAGCGCATTTATCAGTAAATTATGAGCCTTATTACACATCTTTCATCAGATATAAAGCGTAATTGTAATGAAAATAACACAGAACATTAAATTTTCGCGGAAACTCATTTTAAAATATTTAATACTACGATCGAATATCTGTGTGCATGTGTGTGTGTGTGTGTGTGTGTGTGTGTGTGTGTGTGTTTTGGTTGAGTGAGTATGCGCGTGCGCGCGCGTATAAATGTGTGCAAACAATCGATAGACATCGATATTTTGCAAATATCCGATCGTAGTGCGAATTTTTTCAGCATCTTGTACAAAGTCAGTGTAATTGGCTTATTGTCATAACGGGATAAAAGAAGAATAAGTTAATATCATAAAAAAATAAACAGAAATAAAAAATGCAATTTTAAATTTACAATTAATAATTTAATCCCATTATCATCGTGTTCAGTGTGATTATGAATGTAGGGGACGACTTCTGGGAAGATTTGCATTGTTTCTGCTTATAGCATTTAATGTATAAATACATTTGTGGTAAATACATTTTATATCCAATTAATTTATTTGTCTTTTTATTTTGTTTTTGTCAAAACTTTGATTCAATTATATTGATTGTGCCTGATTATGATCTCCATATTAAAAAGACCACCAAACATTTTCTTTTGAAAGTCAAGGCCTCAGATATCCACAGTAAATAAAAAAATATAAAATTCATTAAATGAATAAAATGACCCAAAAAAAAACACATACGGCTTGAAAACACCGATAAAAATGTTGTATTTTCCCATTTAGCATCGAATCTTTAAGAAACATATTCAGACTCAGATTCGAAAGTGAGAATAGAGGAGTTCAAGTGCCTTAAAATGCATTTACACGTCAAATCTTCTCAGATTGCCCTGAAGCTCGATTACGTGTACAGAGCTGAGCATTTTTTCTTTGCATACTAAAGTACTTGTAGAGTTTATCTGTTGATACAATCCCAAGGACAAAACAAAAGTACGAGTAATAAAAAAAAAAATACAATTTTTATCTAAATCTTGCAGCTATATCCTTGCACAGTAGGGCACCATAAAAAAAAAAATACCATTCTAATTCTATCGAGATACATATCTATATATTCGTACGAAGGTATATTGAGAAATGGAAACGCTACAACTACTCCGACAGCATCTAGCGCTTGTTCAGCCCTGCGCACAGAAAGTTCACTAAATAGTATACTCTATATATACTTGTAGAGGTATACACGCGCGAGATAGAGAGTATATGTACGGATATCTCCGGAGTACCGAAAGTGTCCCGATATTGTCGTATTGCTACATCGGTACTCGCGAAGAACCGCTTCTAAAATTACCTTCTAATAAGCGGCACTTACCGGGCGACGCGAAAAGTGACTCCCTCGCAATTTTCCTCCGCTTGTTACAGCATTCTGATATTGTTTTATTGAGAAATTAATGTTACGTATACTCAAAATACGTTCAACGTTGAAATTATTTCAATGTTTATTAATTATCTCAACAATACGTTTATGTCGCGCGATACGACTGTCAATTATTTCAACAGCGGCGAAGAGATTCGGTAAATTTCTTCAGACCTTCTGATTCCGGGGAACGGTCACGAGGAGAGCCACCTTTCGCACGACTCGACTTGGCGAGAGTTTTAAATTTTAATCTCGCTTTATTCGGAATATACTGAGATTAGAGTGGGATGTTGTGCGGTATGTGGAGCCTACCTTCACGCCGAATGCTGCGATCTTCAGTATGCACTCGACAGTGAACATCCCCGTAAAGCACATGTTCATGTACTTCAGCGTGTTCTTGTACGTTTCGGTTTGCTGATGGAACTGCAATGCATACACTGACAAACACACGGCCGAACAGACAGACATACGTACGTACGTACAGGCCTAAAATCGCGTGTCTCGCGTAGACGAGACCTTTTTTTTCTCTTTTGCTTTCTTTCGACACGACCCTCTTCCCTCCTTCGATCACCGTGGATGAGGAAGGAAGAAGCGGCTCGGTTTTTCTTTTTTCCACGATATTCTGTGCACCGATACATGAACATTCTGTGCTGCGCAATATATACCGTAAAACGGGGTGATCACACCAGCAGGATGAAAAATTGCCTTGAAAACAGAACGAAATACACTGTGAAATTCAAAATTGCAATTTGTGCAATTAAATATATTAAATAAAATTTATTTAGTAGTTTCTTCTGTTGATTATAAATTTAATATCACGGTTAAAACCGCTAATGAAATCAATATGCAATTATGTGTTTAAAAACGCGAGTAATTTTATACAAAAAGTAATTTATACATAAGAGAAAAGAATTTTAAATGGACATAATATTTACACATTTACCACGATAAAAACCCTTTGAACAAAATAATCTTAACATTTCGCGTGAAATTAACCTGCTGAAGCATTATCAACCCCTTCATGCTTGTTTTATTTGCATAGCGCTGTAGAAATTGCATCAAATACCAGAATCATGTCAAATAACATCAAGTAAATAAAGCTTCTCGAGGTAAGAATGAAAAAGTGTATAATGAAATTCCAAATAAATCGTTATGCTCGAGAATGATTCGCGGATTTATGTTACGTGTCAGCTCTTCGGGTGTCACGAATTGGTACACAGTTTAGTCGTACATACGTACGGAGTGTAAGATAAAGTGCGAGAAATATATGCAAAATCACATATACGTAAAAACGTACGAGTGATGTACGCTTATTCGTAAAATGTAAGGGGGGACATTTTCCTATTGTCGTAAAAATTTATATGTGTACCATTTATATGTGAGCCTAATCGGTATGCGTGTACATTAAAAATGAAAACGTTTGTTCTCTTACATTCCTGCGATATCAATTCGTCTTTCGGCGAGTGTGATGCGTATATCAATAACCATGTGTACGTGGATATAACCAGTACCATTACCTGCACTTCGTAATGTATGTCTCTCTAATCGATCTGTTATTTTTTCTCAGATTTCTCACGAGTAAAACGTATATATTTTATATTCGTGTGTACGTTTAAAGTCTCTCTTTTTTATCACTGAAATTTTTACAAGATGTAACACGAAAGGAAACTATCGCGAAACTTCTTGTGTTACGTTAAATAATTTTTTTTTCTTGTCGTTGCGTCCGACGGAGTCCGTCATTCAGAAAATTCCCGATATACAATCCATTGATCCAGAAGACCCAGTCGATCATCAGTTTACGTCAGCACACGTCTGATATCTCTCATAGCACCGTTAACATCAACGGTGCTATGAGAGATATCAGACGTGTGCTGACGTAAACTGATGATCGACTGGGTCTTCTGGATCAATGGATTGTATATCGGGAATTTTCTGAATGACGGACTCCGTCGGACGCAACGACAAGAAAAAAAATTATTTAACGTAACACAAGAAGTTTCGCGATAGTTTCCTTTCGTGTTACATCTTGTAAAAATTTCAGTGATAAAAAAGAGAGACTTTAAACGTACACACGAATATAAAATATATACGTTTTACTCGTGAGAAATCTGAGAAAAAATAAAATCTAAGTTAAATTTCGAATCGTTACATTAATAGAAGCGTTAAAATGTAAGCTTATTATTAAACATAACAACGTCGTTGACCCTCTTTCTGCCGTTATTTCCCACGGAGTGTGGGACCGTAGGTGGGAGTCGGTGTCTGAAGAAACTAGTCGAAAAACCGATAAAGACTGTGACAAACAAAAAGAAGGAAAAAGAGAAAGAGATAAACGATCGAAAGATATGTAAAAGAAACAATGGAACACAAAAACACTTAAACACTTAAAGTGAATGGACTTCCGGAACGAAAAGAGTGCAGTTCAATTAACGAAGGGATCGACAGGAATCATGAAACTTCACTTTTCGAAGTGCTCAGATCTCTTTGCAATCTTCCTTTTCTTTGTGGAGGAAGAAGGAGAGGATGAAACGTGCGAACGTCTCGTGCAGAGTGTGTTTCTTGTCGCTGTAAAACACACACACACATTCAGCAGATATCTAATATTGCTGTTTCGTTCATTTTCTAATATCGGTCGATTTGTGTCTTGACGGCAGCCAGCATGCAACACGCAGTTTTGCGCGTGTGTGAAAAGTGCGGATGGACACCCTATACACATACACATACATCGTATCAGCCGCAGCTATGTCGAACGAGGAGACAATCAATTACAATCAAAGTATCGTGCTAATTAATTTGCATTGTATTATATTATGGTAATAAATAAATGAATGTATTATTTACTATATATATCTGAGAGAGATTAAAATAATTCATTTTGTGACTTCAAAGTGAAACATCATACATTATAGATAAAACAAAAACTGTAAGTCACAAAATATTGTCAATTATTCCCGTTAATTATTCCAATCGCCAGATACTGACGGGCAACATATTTTCAGATAAAATACAAATACATAATACATAATTTTATTGATTTTATCATTTTATACATTTTATTGCTTTTATTTATCATTTTCTATTTCACAAATTTTTCCTTTCAAAAATGTCAAAAATACACAAATTGCTTTTACAGCGCAATAATAAAATATTGTTGTCTCCTCGCTCGTGTGCAAGCGTGCCGAACAACGTGAACACATCGTGTTTTACTTGATATGTGCTCTCAAGACCAGGTGCAGTGCGTGTGGAAGTAATCTGAACATTCTGTGTTTCTTTTTTCTCAGGCAAACAAGTCCGACCACAAATCATATAATTGGGCGTTGCGTAAGGATTCGAATTAACATAATGTTTATGTATGTGTGTATATATATGTCTCTAATTCAGGCTCAGGCTGTGATCTCGTTTAAGAGAGACAGAGAAACGAGGGTAGATATTCATCTCGTGCGTTCAACTGTACTAATTAGAGGAATTGGAAACCAAATGAAGAAACTCAGATTAGAGTATAGGACTCGGCTCAAGACTGAAAGCGTGCGTGAATCCGTGTGGTCAGTTCTCTCTCGTCGAATGTAACAACGGTGAATAACTAGAATTTGAAAGCAAATCAAATTAAAGACAAAGTTCGCGGAAAAGATGCAGCGGGATTTATGGTAACAATATATGTAATTACTAACAATCAGAAAAGTTAATAAAACAGATATATATATTCAGGGAATAATATTCAGAGAATAAACTCTTGATCTGTAACTCAATTCAACATTCAAATCTATTCAACCATCGTTATTGATCCAATAAATTAAACAATACATAAGGAGAACAATATAAAAACAGTTGAATAATTAATTATTAAATTAGGAAAATTTTTGAGCGGTTCTCTAATAATTTTGTAATTATCATAAAATCGTTAAACAGTTTTGATTAGTTTTTTCATCGAAAACTAATAAAAGAAGTACCATAAGTGAACACATCTGTTAGTAATTTCATTACAGTTGTAAATTTCTTTGCATTGCTTTTATTTAGCTAAAGATTCAATTACTTGATTTTAAGTTTAAAAAAACAAAGTTAAGTTGCTATTTAGATTATAATATTAAATTAGATTTATTAAGTTATTTGTGAAAAAGTTATGATTGTTATATTTCCTGAGAGAGATATCAAGAAGAAAAAATCAGACAGCTTACGGGCAGGAGTTAAGGGTGCTAAGAACAATTAACACGTGGATTCTCACGTGCAGGGCTTATAGACGCCAAAAAGGCGCAATCTATCGGCACCCTGGTTTTCTAAGTCAGTTATACCAAGCGGGGACGAGTTGAGGTGCAACGCTTCACCCCCGTTACCAGTTAAAACATGGTATTAGCAAGGCAAATGCAAGAGTCGAACGCACGTTGTATTGGTGTCTGTACATGTGTGGGGATTAGACTGATGTTCGAAAACGTGTTTTTTCTTCGCACGTCTTCGAATAAGTCTGCTTCGTCGAAGACAAGGATACAGCGGCAATCACACATGCAATTGGAATGATGGATCAAACAGAAATCAATTTTAAGATAAAGAAAAAAAATAATATGAAAATATACGGCGAAGTTAAAGCAGAATAACCGAATAAAAAAAAATTTTTATTTTATTAATCTTTAAAACATTGAGATAAGAGAATAAATTTATATTGTAAGTAAATAAATTTGTGTTGAAAGTAAGTAAATCTATGTTGTGAGAATTATAAAAATTAAAATGTATACATTAAATTTTTAAAAAGTAGCTAATTTTACTTTTTCAAATACTGCGATCACTATGTAGTCTTTATATATTTATAGAATAATCGTAATTAACGCACTTTTATAACAAATAATCAAGTTTTATAAAAAAATATTTAATATTTTAAAGATTTAGGTATCATTGATTTACATTTGCAAAACTTATTCATCAAATATTGGGCATGAAATATAAGGCATTAATTAAAGAAAAAAACGCAAGATAAATTCTCTTAAATTAAGTAAATTCCATATCAATTATTGTTAAAAAATATAACACTATACATTAATCGTTCAATTATTAAAAATATAAAATATTTTTAGAATTCAGGAAACAAGGTGTAGAAACGAAAAAAAAGAAAACAAACATTATGTCGTTCGAGAGGAAAAATTTTTGCTGGAAGAGTTTTCGGGGAACGGGATGAGATAAAATTCGACATAGCTGTGTACACGTATTGATAAAATACAAGGGTGTACAGTTATACAGAGAAAACGATCAGAAAAGGTCAGCAGGCAAGAGCAACAATGTCCTCGTACGTAATATAACGTGATATATAGACATGGTACAGTCATTCGGTATTACGTACTCTGCTTGGACATGACATATTCTCGTTTACGATCTCGCGTATCTTTGTTAATGCTAACAAGAGACGAGACTGTTTGTCGATTGGTTAAAGTTGCCGATAGACCTAACGGGTCTTACGCCAAGAGAACGCGCGGATATTGAAGAAACTGGGAACGACAAGTATCGCAGGACGCAAAGATAAACGGGCGATACATCGCAATACCAAAACTGAGGCATAAGCAAATTTTTATTCCTAAGTTAAAAACTATCTCAAATTACTTTCTCTTTAAGTATAAAGAAAAGGATTTTTAGATTGACTCGGAAATATCTTATTTTGATTTTAAATTAAAAAAAAAATAAAGAACGCTTTCTCTGCTGCTCGTGCATTCTGAAAAAATAATAATAATTTGCACTTATGCCTCCTTCGATTTGGAGCCGCGATATGAGGAATCGAAAACAAAGCTGGCCACAAAGTTTACAAAAATCCTTTCGAGCTACTTTCACCAGTGCTCAAAAGAATTTTTATAAATCTTAGTACGTATAATTTTTATTTTCGACCACTCGCATAAGAAGATTCGTATTTCAGAATACTTTCTTCTTTCCTTATTCGCGTTTCCTATATCGAAGCTAATCGGGGAGAAAAATCGATAATTTGATTAATGAATCTCTCTAGAGAAATTATAGTACGAGAGAGAGAGATCGTGACACTTACCTTCATCATAAGCAGTAATGTGTTCAATACGATGAGTATCATGATAAAATATTCAAATGGCGTGGATACGACTATCCTCCAGATTTTGTACTTTATGCTATTCCGCTCCTTCGGCATATACCTCTCGAGCGGACGAGCTTGTATTGTGAAGTCTATACATGATTTCTGAAAGATTAACACAGAATTGTTAATCTCTTATTGTTGCTAGTAAAATTTCGTGCAATCGTATGTACGTTTTTCGTCTAAAATGCGACATAGATAAAAATTAAAATAAATAAAAAGTTAAAACAAACGACAAAATATATTAAAAATACTTAAAAAAATCTATGATTTAAGAAAATTTTTTATATTTAGAAATAATTATTTATTAATGTATAATAATTTTATATATTTAATTTTTATGACGTATAGAGTGACTTCACATTCCTTGTTAATTTATCCAAGTTTTCGTAGAGACAGCTAATAAAATATGGAACGCACATAAAACTAATTCAAGTGAAGATAGACATGAGACATTACCTGATTCTTATCGATTTCACCGTCCTGCAGTTCAGCTTCTCCCTGCTCCTGGAACGTGATGATAATCAAGGCCACGAAGATGTTGACGAAGAAGAATGGAAAGACGATGAAGTAGACGATGTAGAAAATGGACATTTCAATACGAAAGTTTTGGATGGGACCCTTGTCCTCGTACGTGGCCGCCATCGAGTTCTGCAGGATTTGCGGCCAGCCTTCGCCGGTCTGGACGGCGAACAGCGTCAGCATGGCCACCATCACGTTGTCGTAATGAAAAGACTGGGGTTCCCATTTCCGTTGCATGAGCTTCGGTAGCATACTATTCTCCTCGAAAACGAAGTATTGACCTCTGTCGCGAAAACAAAATTAGTCTCCATATCTACTCGCACCATTTGTAAAAATACGATTTGAGAATAAATACGCAACAAAAAATCTTTTTTTAGTTTCTGCTTCATTAGTTCTTTTAAAAATTTATTTATGTCGCCTACTTATCGAAACCAATATTCTAGCTTTATATGTATTCTCTCCGAAATGTTTTCTTCGACAAATAGAAGCGAAAAGGCCGAATCAAATAACATCAATAATACTCACTTGCAAGTCTCTTTTGTATACTTGCTCTCGTCGGTGCAGTAGAAGAACTTGCCGTTGAACAGCTGCACCGCGATCACAGCGAATATGAATTGGAACAATATATACACTATGAGAATGTTAATGACATTCTTCAGACTATTCACCACGCAGTCAAACACCGCCTTGAGCTTCGGCACGCGCTTTATTGTCTTAAGCGGCCTAAGCACTCGCAGCACTCGCAGCGATTTGATGGTCGAGAGGTTCTGGCCGGCCGAGCTGCCGGTCATGTAAAAGGCGAACGACACCATGGCGCATATCACTACGACCGCGTCCATAATGTTCCAGAACTCGCGCAGGTACGAGCCCGGGTGCAGTATGATGCCGAGGTCGATAATCTTCAGCACCATTTCGATAGTGAAGACGCCGGTGAACGCGTAATCGAAGTAGTTGAGAATCTCGTTTCTCCAAGCGTGTTCCGAAACGGGATCCTCGGCGGCTAGCGCGATACTCGACAACGATATTACCACCATTATGAAGAAGTCGAAGTACCGAAGGTTCACGACCCAGTGAGCGGCTCTTCTTATGCTGCAAATAGACAGTCTCGTTATTCCGGCGATATCGTTTTTAAGATGAAAAGAATAACATATATGTATAATAGATATAAGATACATTATAATATATTAGAAAATATCAAAATAAATAATAGACAATATAATCGTACTAGAGTAAAAAGTAGGTCAGGTGTCTGCTGTGCTCTTTAATTTATGTGCAAGTGTCAATTGATTTTATTGATTTAATAACATTATGATTTAGAGTACAATGTTTCGTATTCATGGCGAGGATTACAGACCGATTATTGGATTATTATTACTTACGGATTCGTAGGGGACAGTATAAACATGGAGGAGTATGGCAGCATTGGTTTTGGTCCCGTGTCGTCGTCTTCATCCTGCCTCCTCTCTTCGGACGTCTGGGTTTCAACTCTTCCGTCTCTGCTGGAAAAGACGAGACGTCGTTCTCCACTCTGTGTATCTCCATCAGTATTGCTTTTCACACTTTTTAATTTTACATTCTTTTTTAACTTATTTACATTATGTATTATCTATATATATATATATATATATATATATATATATATATTTTTTTTTTATTAAATAATTACAAATAATTACTAATCCGTTTGTTTTATTACGAATAATTAATAATCAATTCGTTTCAATCATATAGTCTTGTGCAAAATTAAGATTTGCGCAAAGTCACCAAATTTATGTCCAAGTTTCTGTGGAATTTCCTATTGTACCTCACATAGAGATCACGAACAGAAACTCGAGTTCAAGAAAAACCGACTTCGTGCTAATTTTATTAGCGCGTCTTCTAAATTATTCTTAACTGCGGAATGTCGAAAAATTTTTTCTGCTACACAGAATACGCGAAAGTATATTATTTCGATTTTGAATCTTCCATGAAAGAAGAACATCTTTCACAATTCATATTAATCGTAAAAAGTAATAATTCATTGTAAATAATATATGTTATTTGCTACGATAAAACGTCAAGAAGAGACGAAATTTTTACGAATATAGCAAAAGGAGAGGATGACCTACAAATTCTGAGTTGGACTTGGAGGGCAGATTTCCACCCTCGGCGCGCTGCCGTCCCCGGGTCTCTGCAGCGACTCGATCTCCTTCTCGAGCTCCTGCAGTTGCTTCTCCTTGTCCTCCTCCTTCTCCTCCTCCTCGGCGGCGCTCAGCTCTTGCGCGTTCGCGAGATTGTCGACGGCGATAGCCAAGAAGACGTTCAGCAGAGTGTAGTTGCCGAAAAGCACCAATACGATGAAGTAAAGCGAATGGGCCATGCCCTGCGACTCGATACCCTTGTACATCACTTCGTTCCAGTCTTCTCCAGTCAGGATCTGCATCATTATCATCGTCAATTACTACATCAGTCAGAATATTCTAAAAGGACGTCTATTTTTTTCTACCATTTACTAAACAATATACATGGCATTTACTCTCAATAAGATATTTAATTTTATTGCATCTAAAGTACACAAAAACTATACTTCTATCATATATTTAATGTTTATTTATATTATAAACGACACGAATTGCATGTTCGGTTATCTTTCGAAAGCCAACGAGACTATGAAACAGATACTTTTCTCGCCAACGACGCCAACTACATGTTTTCACGTACTTAGAACAATTAAAGTGTATAAAATGCAATATAAAATTAGGTGATATTTGAAAAAGGCTCGAGCACAATTTATTTACAACACGGTAAATAAAAGATTCATCATCTTTTACATTATTTCCATATTTAAAGTTCGGATTAAATATTTATTAGAATCGTAATAACATTTGTATTGTACTCACTTGGAAGACAGTGAGTAGTGCGATGGGAAAGGTGTTGAAGTTAGTGGGTGGCGTGCCGTCCTCGAAATTGAATTGGCCGCCGAATAGCTGCATACCGAGCAGCGCGAATATGAGGATGAAAAGGAAGAGCAGGAAGAGAAGGGAAATGATGCTGCGCATCGAGCTTAGCAGCGATATCACGAGGTTCCTCAGGCTCTTCCAATATTTGGTGACCTTAAAAATTCTCAGGAGTCTAAGGGCACGTAGGACGGAGAGGCCGAAAGAGCCGGTCCTCAGCTCGGACCAGATCACCTCGAAGATCGAGGCCGAGATGACTACGCAGTCGAAGCGGTTGAAGCTCGATTCGAAGTATGTGCGAAAACCGAGCGCGTAGACTTTTATAAACATCTCCATCATAAAGAGGCCCAGGAACACAAACTCTGCGATGTCTGCGAATAAAAAAAAAAGAAGAAAATTAAAATTTCTGGGACTCTTAACTCTCGAAGATATTTTATTCTTTTAGATAAAATAAGTTTCCGTTATATCGACATTCAGATCTCAGCGGGTTGATTGTCAAGGTATCTTTTAGTAAGCCAGTTTAAGCAGTCGAATTTTGACACGCTATGTGAGCCGTTAAATAGAGTAACAATTAAGTTTAAATTCAGCGAGACTCACAGAGAAACTTGGTGAGCCATTCTGGCTGACCGTAATGCTCGACGGCCACGCAGACGGTGTTGAAGAACACAAGAACGATGACGAACCAGTAGAACTGCTGCGACTTGACGGAATTGCGCACCCAAAACCTGAACCTTTTCTCGGCCCGCCAAAATTGTAGGCACGTGCCCTGCTTCTTCACCTTCGACTTGAAGTAGGAGGCTCTCGAGAACCCTACAAAGTATAAAACACTTCTTTAGCGTAAGATACAAGCATAAGGGACACTTAGAACACATTTTACAGACACCGGTCGACTGTTAATTAAACGGCATTAACAGCATCGTATACACTTGTATTTTGACGTTGTTCATAATAATTTTTGTTTAACTTGAGAAATCTTTTACACTATGACTACGTCTTCACGTTTCATACTACTTGCTAAGCTATTTCTGCGATTGTGAGTTCAAGGATCCAGATTTCATGATCCAAAATATGATGTGATCTATATTAACTTAAAATTCTTTGAGATCTTTGTGAACATTGGGAATAGTGACATTCTTATAAAATTTTTTTTGGGGGAAAAACGCATATTACGATCAGAAAAGAAATCAAATACTTCTAGAATTATTTCGTACATCGACTGGAAGAGTTAGAAAATTGTATTTACCTCTCGGTTTAACGAGATATATAGATGTAAAAATAGACACACAGAGTTCTATACTAAATTACTCTACCAAGCGGTTACGACTATGATATGACGATGCGTATGTATCATGGCTACTTAGTTACTATGTGTAGACTATGTGTCGACAGGCTGAGATTAGCCTATCTATCACACTCTATAGGACGGGATTTGTACACTACTCAAGGGATTCAATTCCTCGTTTGACAATACTAGGTACTCTACTGATCTGTCAGCTTTAACTAGCTAAAATCATAATTGTATAATAATAAAAACATTAATCAGTATTCCACCATCACACGGTACACCTAAACAATGTAGAAATATTTCCGCCGGAAACATTGGCACTTAATCTCACGACGTTGGTATCAATCGTTAATCAAAATTCATCTCACGGAAAAAGAAAGATTATTACGTGTTGTAATTATCTTTCTTCCCTCCCCCCCGCCAGTGAGATGAATTCTGATTCACATAGTATATATATTATTTCCTTGATTCAATTGCCTGAAAGAAAATTTGTAACAATGTTTGTGCGAATGTCTCCGGTCCCAAAAAAAATCTAATATTCATGTATCGCCACACCAGCTAATAGAAGCAATACCTAAAAATAAAAATGAATTAGCTCCCGAGTTCTCCGATCAGTCTCTCGCGCAAGATCCGCGTGATCTCGAGTGATACATATCAGCCACAAAATCAGCAGCAAATCGGCCCGAATAATTACATAGAATGCAATAATTACATCCTCTACCACGAGTAATCACAGCCTGCGATTTTAATTTGATATATAATACGTGATCTAGCTATGCGACGATCATACTTCGTCTGGGTGTGTAAAGTATGCTTTGCCAATTATCCTTTTTACGCGCGAGCAGAGAACAAACTACAATTTTGTATGTATTAAGATGCGTAATTTTACATTAAAAATCAATTTATTAAAATTATATAACTGTTACAAATGAGCACTTGAAGTCAAATAGTGACATTTTCACATAAAAGACATTTAGATATTTAATTAATTTTTAATCATTGCGCTCTTTAAACGCTTATATAATTGTCAGATCTTCAAATGTTTTAAATAATATATGCGCTGAAAGAATATATCTTTAACCAGAATTAGGGCTGCCAATAAAATTATCTAGGTCCGTTATTACTTATTAAACTACGATTTCAATGCGATCAGATTAATTCTTACATGTTTAAGTGCAATAGAGCACGATAATTAATACATCCTGCATACGTGAATAGGCATCAAGTAATTCATTTACTAAGCGGTGGCCCGAATCTAAGTCATGTACTTGTGATCATGTACGCACGATATTACATGTACGTGTGTGTATTATTAACAAACAATCTCTCAAATAAAATTACAAAAAATAAAACAATTATATAAGATTACGAATACAGCCTTATTTTACGTAGCTCTTTGCGAAAAGTCGTGGCATTCACGGTTGTAGTTACCTTTGAGCTTTTTCTTAGGCACTGAAACAAGAGGAGCATCTGATAGCGTGTGTTTAGAATATTCATCGGCAAAAATTAGGAGATAATTTTCAGCGTCGTTCTTGTCTTTTCCTCTCGATACAAAAGATAAATCAGGCATAAACCCACAAAAGGTATTAACAAACATGTCGATGAACGTGAAAATAGGCTAACGTGCCAATAAATGGAGAAAAATTTTAGAACGAGAGAAAAGGCGGGCCAAAATCTCGAACCAACGATTCCCATCGCACCATACAAATTCTAAAAAACATATCACAAAGCTTATTTTATATTCCCCAGACACGAAATTGAATTCTTAGCTAATTTTATAGCTCGCAAGACTAATTACTAAGATAATATTAATCATAAGAAAATAATTTAAATTTGTATATATTAAATTTTCTCTAAATTTCATTGAATTTGCTTTTTAATTATTTCACGCTTCCAGAGGAAATCGTTGGTTGATATAACATAGGTTCTGACTACTGAGAAATCATGAAAACCCTTACTACTTGAACTTGATCTCGATTTCACAAGTTCGTTCGAATATTCTGAAGAAGAATCATCAACTCGAAATGTAAAAAAGGTGAACAAGAAGAGAATACTTGGCAACTGGACACCAAGTTGACCAAATACAACTCACCATCGTCCTGGTCGTCCTCGCCCTCCTCCTCCTCCGTGTCGGTGCTTTTGCTCTTGCCAAGATTCTTTAGCTTCTTCTTCTTTGCCGCTGCTTTTCTTCTTACTGCGCAAAACAAAGCGGTAGATTAAGTTACGTGAACATTCTTTGTAAATTACGACCTAATTATTTTTTTAATCAAAACGTATAAATTTCCGATTGAAAAGATTATTGATAGAATCACAAAAAAATCGTATTTACGAAATGTGGTAATATAATTGCGATGTCTTTCATTTTGTTCTCTAATAAAATGAGTCTAATAAAATGAGCATGAATCATATAATTAAACTGTTTATACATATATTTTTCCAACTTATATAACTGCGCGCCGATTTTTTTATCGGACTTGAAACACAGTTATTGTTGGAAGTAAAAACCTTCCCTCCCCGAATACACGAAAATTAATATAAGCCTGTCAAAGATCTAAGCTTGGACCGTATGGCTTTGACTCTAATTTGATTATATATCGTAACAGTCCTATTTCTCTTATTATTATTATTATTATTATAAATTATTTATATTCATATTTCATATATTGAATAAAATCGCATATAAATACAAATTTGTAGATCATGGTAACTTTTAGAATCCCATAAAATGCCACTATTTAACATTTGCATGTAACATATGCAAGTGTATCGCCAGAGAAAAAGGATGCATGTAAGAAACGAAAGTAAAATGAATATTAAAATCGATATTCGTTAATGCCGTTAAACCAGCTATTAACAAAGTTAATTAAAATCATGAAATATGGAGATGCCTTGTCCAAGAATAAGGCATCCAATGCATTTTTAGCGAAGGAAAAAATTGAAATCTATTCGACTGCGTCGAAAGAAATGCGAATCACTCTGAGTGCACTCTGAGTACACGGTGCATTCTATATAAATATGTACGAGCACGTTTTGGAGATGCAACTCGCTTCGCAAATCTTTTCGACTTTATGCAAGTGAATATTCATGGTATCGATATACGTGGCGTTATATGGACCTTCTAATATGTGCATTTTCTCCTCTTCCGTGGTCCTCTCTTCGGCTAGTATCACCTCCTCTGAAAAATAAACATTACGTATTAGTAATAATTCGCGTGTATTATTATATTTTTATTTACAAAAAAGCGACTCGCAAAGAGTCTAGCGTAAGCAGTGAGCTATAACTTTTGCAAGCACATTGTTAACAAAATAAGTGAATTAAAATAGATTGATAAGGGAATATATATATATATATATATATATATATATATATATATGTTTGAAAAATGTAACATTAATTTTTAATATTTGAAATCAGGTAGTAAAATATAGAGTGCATTTATTGCACAATTAATTTTTTCGTCTGTTTTTAGCTTTATTCTTCAGGTTAGGATAGGTTTTAAAATTCCGTGTTATTTTCGCGCGCGCGCTTCATATCTTCTTTAATAACTACAATTAAGATTTTCGCAAAATAAATTCCTGTTCAATCCATTTTAATTCACATGTTTTTTTCTACGGCGATTGATCTAACCTGCTTTGCAGATCCAATTGAGATAACAATTCAGTTCGCGCTCAAGCTGCTGCTGTCTTCGCAACTTCAGGAAGGTCTGCCGGTTCTCCACCTTCTCTCTCTCCTTCGCAAACTCTCTACAAGCGTGATACAAATGACATGGCAGCTTACTCAGGAGCATAAAAGCTAAGTTTAGCGAAGGACTTTCTGGCATTCCGCCGTTAATATTCTAGCGATACTGCCTTGTTTAATAAGTCAACAATATTTACTCGTTTAAGAAGAATGCCATTGGGAGTATTAAAAAAAAATGATATTTTTCTTTGCGAGATACTCTTCCGTAGATTCTTTCAAAACTAGCTTACGCCGCCATGGGAGCCATACTCGGGATTGTGATGGATTTATTATTATTAATTACTCTCTTGCATACGCGTTATTTTCACTTAATCAAATATTTAAAATATCTAGCATTAATTAAATAGACGAGCCAATATCTAAAAATTCATATTTCTAAATATACAATTTACATCGTATTCTCATCGCGTATTCAGCATTGTACAATTCTGAATTTTTTTCACACTCATCAAAAAGCACAATATTATATACGATATAACCGTAATTTACAAATTAAGAAATTCATAGTAAATTTTTCTAATAAAAGAAATAAATAATATTTAAGATTATTGACTAATCATTGTATTTATTTTATATTTATGGTCATAACACAGTTGTGCTAAACACGCTAACAGAATACGGTTTATTGCACACTAATGTCAGGCAACGTCTGCTAATTGAAAACCTGCTTGAGTAATCCATTTTAAGTAGGAACTGAACGCAGTGGTGAAGAGGCGTTTGGTCTTTGCTTTCCGATAAGCTGCCCGCCGTTCGACGCGCGTTCTTTCGTTAGAAAACTCCCTGACGAGGAAAGAAAATCATTCTGAAGTAATGGACCTCGCGATCTTGCCGGATTGTCACTCCAGAAATTGTCTCTGGGCGGAAGGGCCGCGAGATGCTGTCAGAAGGGACATACTCACCCGCTCAAGACACCAAGAACTAAGTTCAGCATGAAGAATGATCCGAGGACGATTAACGGTATAAAGTAAATCCAGTTGTACGTGCTGCCAATAGCATCATTTGTCTGCAAATTCGATCAGAATCGGTATAAAGAAAGCAACGTCGCATATACACATATGCACCGGTTACACAGCCGAAGGTATATTAATTAATAACGTTATATGCGACACAGAGGCACTGGCACTGTAATCTCGCTGCGCCAAACACGACGTGATAAATGTGATCGTCCGAGTGTGAGGACTCAAATTTATTTATCGTTATTCGATAATATTCATTTCCCCTCACAAAGAATTTTATCCGACATGAAGAAAAGATTTGATCTAAAAAATATATCTCGCAGATTGGAAATCTGCCGATCACATTTACGCAAGACAACGTCGGCTTCATAAAACTTCAGTATTACTGGGGGTAACCCGTGGAAAAAGAATACGAAAGAAACATGCCATTTTTTTTAGACTGACCTGAGACTACTCACTACATCTCTCTACTCACTACTCGCTATATCGAAGAAGAATCTATAAGTTATCAGTTATTTAACACGTCGACTACCATTGTACTCATCCGTGGCATTACTAACATTCTTTTAAACGTTTATAGAAAACAAATGCCATCTAATGTAAAATTCTGAATAATAATAATATATTATAGCTAGATAACAATGTAAAATAAAAAATTCTCTGTTCGACGTAGTATCCTTGAAAATGTAGTCTTATTTAATCATATTATACAATAGTTTATCGTTATAATAATATGAATTCTGTAATATACAACGATAATATCAAAGAGACACGGTAGTGTCTCGCGCCAAGTATACGCGGAGCGAGACCGATCGTGACTTTTTTATGCGACGCGATATACAAAACTAGGCAGGCGACGTGTTAGACTAAGATATGTCGAAATTACAGTTTAAATATACTAAATCTTTGTTTTGTAGAAATTACAATTTAAAAACTATACTAGATCTTTATTTTTATAGAAAATGTTTAAATAGTTTCGAAACATGGCATTTTCTTCCGATTGACATTTTACCGCGGGCTACCCTATTACAAAAATTGATTGAGGCAATCGAAAATTTTTTTTTTCGAAATCTCAGTAAACAAATAACGATTAGTGTTACAACCGGTAAAGTTACGTCGAAGGGTTTCGAGATAATCTGTTGTTTACAGTGAAATATGACAATAAAATATTTTAAAATCTCTCCTCCGTGATCCATCGACTGAACATTAACCCTTTCGTGATCAGCCGGAGGAATGTGTTCCGTTGTTCTTCTTCACAAATTACGCATTTAACTCGTATTCTAGCGCTAAAAGACTAAAAATTTTTACTTAATTCTATTTCTAAGAGAGCTAAAGAAATTTAATTCTGTCACGAAAGGGTCAAGCACAATAAGAAGTAGGATTAACATCAAATATTGAAACATCGAGAAAAGAGGGCTGGAATTGACAATGTTATACTGAGCAAGGTGAACATATACGTCAGTGTTAGCTGTTTCCGCAAGGGATTCTTTAACCCGAAAGCCGGCAAATTCGGCTAACGCCGAACACAGAAAAGAGGCGAACATGTAAGTATATGTATAAGTTACATCAAAGTGAAAACTCAACAATTGCAAAAGAGAGAGACATTTAGAAGCAGATGGAAGGAAGTACACGTATTAAAACAGTTTGGTATAACACGATAATTATTTTCTCTCTTCTAGAAGGGTAAATTGACGAGGGAAGGAATTATTGTTTGATACAAAAATACGATACTCAAATCGCGAAACGGTTGATAAAGGCGTGACTGGGCAACATCATTCTATGGAACACAGACATTTGAGAATCTTATCTTTCGTGTAACGATACTGCGTTAGGACAAATCGTGCGCGATAAACGGGAGGGCGAATTTTTAGCAGAAAAAGAGGAGAACGAGCGAGAAAATGAGAGAGGCAAAGACAGAGAAAGAGAGAGAGAGAGAGAGGTACGGTAACAAATAGAAAAAGGACGAGAGAAAAGAATTTTAACACTGAAGAACATATTTCTTGCTTTACCCAGTACAATATGGCAGTCCAGCCCTCCATAGTGATACACTGGAAGACAGTGAGCATGGCGAATCCGATGTTATCGAAGCTGGTGATGCCCGAGTTTGGTCCCTCCCAGCGTTCCAAGCACGTCGAGATGTTCGCGTTGCACACGTGGGCCCCGGGCGGGGCATCATTTTTGTTGTCCGCGCTACACGGGCTCGGCTGCTCGCCCTCCTTTACGATTATACCTGCAACGTCCAACATTGTAAAACATCTCAAGTATATTAACGCGAAGATGGGCCTGAGGAGCCCAAAGATTAAAACATATATATATATTTTTTTTTCTAAATAATCATAAACACAAATTATATTTTTATATATTTCAAGGTTTTCGCAGATCTTTCTTTCAATCGTTTGTGTGGTAAATAAAAGATACATAAAATAAAGCAAGCAATATTGTAAGCAGTATAGTTTGGACAAAAATTTCTAGAAGGCTGAACCTTCGAATACACTCACTGATGTCCTCTACACTGTAACATGTTTTATGCAGGGTTCCCGAATAAAACTCGAGGCCGATGATGGCGAATATCACGATGGCGAAGAGTACCAGCAAGCCGATCTGCAGAAGCGGCGCCATTGCTTTGATGATAGACTTGAGCACCACCTGAAGACCTGTTCGCAAAAAAATTACCGAGGAGTAATTAGGCCCAACCACCGTTCCTACGAGATCGATATGGAATTCTATACTCGATATAACTTCCGTGCATTATTGTCGTTACTCATTGCTCGAGAAATTGCACGTGATGCAATTTTGATTTTTTGTATAATAAACACACAAGATTAATATTTGTTGAAAGCCACAAAATCAGCTTGTAGCAAAAAATAGAATATTTCATCTGTTTCATAGTAATTATAACAATGATTTACAATTGTTAAAAAAATCATTATCTAGATTTTATAATACTCTCAAAAAAATTATTTTAAATTTTAGAATGACTCAAAATTAATTTTGAATCAATTTTTAAAAAATATGCATTTGTTGCCACTCGAAATGATCCTGCATCTAACAATAAGGATTAGGATACCTCCGCCGCATCTAAATACAACATCGAGCTCTCAGTAGTAGCTATTTAAGCAATACTACTAACATAAAACGAATGATCGATCTAATTCAATAGAAAGCATTCTACAGGCGATAGATAAATATATCTGCGATTAAATGTGATCTAACTCTGATCTACTTGACTTCATATATCTGTTAATTCGCTTCCTCTCAAATCTATGTAGCCACTATTCAAGAAACAAGTAATTCTCGACGGCGGATCGTACTCGATCTTCGAGGTACCCAAATCTCAGACACGGCAAAGTTTCGAGTCGTAAGCATCCATTATTCATTATCAAGTAAATTTCCTCGAGCAACGAAAGCGCATTTTTGTCGCACGTTTAGCGCCAAGTGGTAATCATCCGAAAGTGATATTTCACATTTGAAACATTTTTCGAACTGATATTTTTATTATTCATAACATGTGATAGCAATAGAATACATGAATAAACTGAAACAGCGCTAAATGTGCTCTTAGCCCGCGCTCACACCTTCGTCTAGTATCGCTAATGTAAAAAGTACACTCAAATAATGTAATTTTCTATGTTACACTCGATAATTTAATGATCGTGTGAAATTAACGCGCTCAAAACAAATGTAAGCTTCATTTAAATAATAAACTTTGGAAACAACTTTTGACGCTAGGTTCAAGGTGTGAATACGAGCATCTATTTCGACGCGCTATTTACGACGGTCTCACGGAATCTCGTTTACAATTCTCCCGCCAACGTGAGACCTCTTTGGTTTTCCTCGAGCCGAGCAGCCTCGAGTCCCCAAAAAAATTCGATCGCTTTCCAATCTGTACTGGTGCGCTACTCACTCGGTATGCCGGAGACAAGTTTGAGCGGTCGCAACACGCGTATCGCACGCAACGTGCGCAGATCCATCTCCAGGTGTATGCCTTGCGACAACGACGTAATGATCCTGCCCCAAAAACACACACACCCCGCCATACTTTACTACTTACTACTCTATTATACTAATAATTAAGTACTTATACTACGTCCACTAGATGGTTAACTAGCGTTCTCTCTAGCCTAGCCCGGGAAGATAATGCTATCGGGACGATCGGATGGAATTTTTTGTATGTGAAAGATCAAAAGAACTCTAATGAATTAAACTTTGAGCGCAAAATGGATATAAATAGCTATATCTATAGCGGACAATCTCTGTCCGTGAATCCCAAATGGACCTTATAATTTATAACCGAAAGGTCAAATGCTTAATATAAAAAATGTACATGTTTAAAGAGTTGAAAGAGATTTAAAGAAAGGGGGGAGTTTATTGTTAAACAAATATCTAATTCTATTTTTCCGAGTGTTTCCTATATTCTTTAATATATAAATCTCAATTTGAAGGAAATTATATAAATCTGCGGCTTTATTTTTATTTACTTTAATATGATATTTTTAAAGAAATATTATTAAAGTATCTCGATATGCAATACTAATTTTAAAAATCGTAAAAATAACTAAATAACATTGTAAATTATTGATTTTTGAGATATATCTGAAAAAATATATTTTCCACTATTTTATCAAACTTAACGTTATGTTCAAAAATAAATGATCCGATGAGATAGGGCAATGTTCTACTGAAAAGAGCACCGCGAAGGCGAAGGGGTAGGATCAATGTATAAGTGTAAACGTATCTATGTACGTACGTACACTCTCTAGACTATGTAAAATACTGTATATCTAGGTCTAGAAGAATGTGAAACGCTGGAACGAGCTAGTGATAGTGGCTATAATCACACGTGAACTCGCGGCGCTAGTTTCTCGAAGATATCAGTTCGCCGTACGGTCATCGACCGCCACTTATCTATTTCTGACTCTCGCCAATAGCAGAAGCTTTTCGAAAAGATTCGCCTCAATCCAGAGAAAATATATTATATAAAGCTGTTTGATCTTTTCCACACTGCTAGACAGTAAATTCGAAAGTTTAAAACTATTTTTTTCATTATATTCTCCAATTTTAATATATATATATATATATATATATATATATATAAGAGTTTATATATATATATATATATATAATATATATATATATATATATATATAATATATATATATATATATAAACTCCAGAGAATTTTAAATAAATTTATAAATTTTGAATATTAAAATGATCCAAAAAAAAACAGTAAGTGCTATAGATGATTCTTTTTTCTTTGTTTTTTCTTTTGTCAATTCTACATAAAGAAAAATATGGGAATCAAATCTAATACTAAAAATATTTCACAGCAACTTTCAGTGCTAATTTCTTTCTAATTCCGAAAATAGAACCGGAGAAAGAGATTTATTTCAATTTTGAAAATAGATTGCATAAGTATTGAAGATTATAAAATAAAAACTTTCTGCAACAACTAAATGCCTTTAATTATAACTTCACGAACGCGAATTCTTCTCCATTAAAATGACAATTGAACCATGTTGTGCTATAAATAGCAAATAGAAATTCTCCATTGTGAATAACGCTAATGACGATAATTGTCAATAAATGAAAAACTGGCTAGCTTGTGATAACATCGGTAGAAGCGAAAAGAGCTAGTCCTAGTATGGAAATTGGAAGAGGACGATCATCATCTAGAATTATGAGTCGCAAAGCAACCATTCGGTCTGTGTCGTGAATTTCTAAGGGAACGGATTTTAACAAATAAAGGGCTCGCTGTTGAACACGTTATCTGCTCTAGGACACGTATCCATTTAACAATGTATAGTCGCCTCTATTATTTAGCGCAACTGCAGCTAAAAATAGCTAATCGCTAAATATACCCACTCTGTGGGTCATTACGTCTGTGTGCGTGTGTGTGTTTTCTCTTTTTTTCCTTGTTCGTGAGTCCATTTGTTCGTGAGTGCGCATCCTCGGCGTACGAAATTGGAGACGATTGACCACCAAATCGTTATCGTTGTATTCCAAAAAGAAAGCATACTCTCGAAATACCAGCTACTGATTAATAAATAGATTTCTTTTCACACAGACACGATTCAAATTACATCCTAACATTTAGAGAAAATAATTTCAATCTTAAATTGGCGACTAACAGCGTTTAGACTGCTTTCTACGTGTTTATTTTTCTACGCATACAGAACAAATTAGAATCATTATAAAATGTCTAGAAAATATAAGAAAAACTAACGTGTTATTTCACCTATCTTCTATATTGTTGCAAGAAAACATAACTATGCAACAGTTATTTTGTAATTGTTATCGTTTTTAAAAAATATAATTCTTTATGTCACTGTCTATCAGCAAAAATTTAATTAAACAAACTTAATATCATAAAAAATAGTTTGTGTTATGCACAAAAATTTAATTATTGTATATATGTAAATTTAACATTTTTCTCAAAGAATCTTTACTTATGTGAACGGTGTCCTTGTGTGTAACTGTGCATTTTTTGAATTTGAAATGTATATGTATCAAATTGCATAAATCTAAACTGGTCATAAAATCTAATCGCTAGTTCACGCAAATCCTTCTATGAAGAATGTAGAATATATATCTAGACGAGATACTTAGAAACACAACGTGTAGGCACACAGGGAGAATTCATATATATATAAATGTATATATAAATATACATACAAATTATATATTATCCAACAAATATCGATCAACTGAGCTAGCTTTACCCATCATCAACTCTAACTTTGTCAACTGATCTAAGACACCCATAGCCTTTAAGCGAAGGTTAGTAAAAACGTACGACGTCACATTACGCAAGTAGAAAACTAACGCAGGAGACCAGAAGGACGTGAACTATGTAATAATGTATAGATATATATAGACAAGTCAATGCTGCTCTCGCTTGCCGAAACTAGACGTCGTACCAGGTTATAACTAAAGCAGCGGAATCGGCCGAAACTGAAGGGATCGAGCTAAGTTTCGGCGTCGGAGAAACATTAAAACTATGTTTGTAAACTATTGAAAACCGCACACAGATTGCCAGGAGACACAATGTGGACAGGGGGGTTGAAAGGGGGAGCGGAGGGCTGGGTCATTTGCTGCTCGACTTGTTAGCTCGACTTGTTACTGGCAGGAGTTTCTTTCTTTGGGTGTTTTTTAAGTCGCTGCTGTTTCTTTCGCAGAACTCTGACTGACTCACTTGGAATTTTCGAAACCAGCTTTAGCGGTCTGAGGACCCTGAAGGAACGTAGCATACGCAGGTCGACGTCCACGTTTGTTTCGGCGAACACGGTCATCGACCTAATCCAAGGATCACTCTAGAATCTATCTGACCAACGGATATGGCGATCGGCGTGTTTTTCCTTAATTCCTACGGCTGGAGAAACCAGTTTCCGGACTGCGTTGCCAGTGTAGCAAAATTTTCCAAAAGATTATAACGGTAATAACTACGTTTGATCAAACAGCGCTCATATATCGGTTTTTAATAAATTAGTTATATAAAATCATATATGCTGCTAATTTCTAATGCAATAATACATCAATTTTTAAAGAAAAAGATAAAATACTTTCCATCGCTTTCCCTTCTCACGTAGATTTCAGATTACGTCAAAATTCCGCTATATTAGATACAAGTTACTAATTATGCCTGCAAGGCATAGAGTGTCTCGTTTAGCAATGTTAGTCGAACCGATTCCTCCAACATCTTGTTTCCTCATAAGGATGTAATTAGGGAAAGAGGTTTATTTTGTCGCTCGCTTCGACCGCAAATTAATTAATGGGTGAAACAATGTTTGTCTCTCTTGAATAATCAATACTGATCTGTCCTATATTTATGTGAGTAATGGTAAATGTATGTAGTAGTATGCAACGATATGCTAAGTTCAAATAGAAAAGTCGCTTACTCTCTCATGTGAATATCGTGATAATATTATTTTACGGGATCTTTAATAATCAATAAAAAGAATTGACAATTTTGGGAAGCTTCTTTCTCCAAAAACACGTGAAATATTTGAAGATCGCTGATAGAAGATCCGTGGGAGGGAACCGGGATTGAAAGGCGAAAAAACGGAAATGGACGAAGGGAGAGATTTTACTGACAAATAAGCGTTCGACTCTCACCCGGTCACCACGACGAAGAAGTCCATGATGTTCCAGATGTTGCGCAGATAGGAGCCGCGGTGGAGGACGAAGCCGAGGGCGAGGATCTTGAGGCTCGCCTCGACGCAGAAGATCCCGAGGAAGTAGATCTCCGTGGACTCGAGACTCTGTGCGAGTATGGTCTTGTCCTTGTTCGGCAGGTGCTCTTCGAGGGCGAGGACCACGCAATTGGCGATGATGGTGAGCAGGACGGCGTACTCGAAGGGCGGCCACTCGATGATGAAGCGCGTGTGCTTCCGTATGCAATTATCCTCCGAAAGGATGAACAACGATGTGGTGCCCTTGCCGCCTCCCCCACCGCCACCCGCCCCTCCACCCTGATCCCGGCCTGGCGCCATGTCCACCAGACCAGGTACCTGAAAAAGCGCCGGTGTTCTGCTCAAACAAAACTCCGAAAACACGATGACCTTTCAATAGCAGGCGAATAACAGCGCGTTTAAAATTTTAAAAAAGTAATGTACCATATACTCACATACATTTAAAAGTGACATGTAATATAATTTACACTCAAAGTGTGTACTTAAAACAGTTTCTTAGTCACTTTAATCTTATCGCTGATGGTATCGTTAAGTAGGTAAATCGTTTCTAACAATCCACGATTTTGAAATATCTTTTGAGTTTGCGTTCAAATTCTAGACCCGACCAAAGCCATCGAAATAAAGCTTGCTTTTCAAGCAACTTCCCAAGCAATAAGCGGCGAAGAGATCGCTCGGAGGAGAAATTGCACAACTGCAGAGACGTTAGATGATTGATTCTCCGATGAAGATTCTAAAGCCACGTCACGGGCTGCAGGATTTAGACGAACAATCACGGCATTTCGTATCGGAGGACAACGGAAACAAAGGCGATAATCGGCAATTGTCTCCTTACCTCCCCTCCGAAGCTAGTCCAGTCACCGAGACCACTCCTCAATCCGGTCAACCTCGATCTTCTCCCGTAATACTGACTCGCGTATCCAGGGTCCCTTTGTGCCGCCTCTTGCGCTGCTGCCAACCTGGAAACGACAGACAGAATGAAAGGGGTCAGTGGCTGGTTGCATATCGGAGCAATCTCTCTCTCGATCGGGGTTACTCGCGTGACATACGTCAAATAACGATACCGTGAACCGTACCGTGATTTCTACAAGCAAAACAATCGCCTGCAGAGCAGTTCTACCTCGGATGAATCGGATGAGAATAATCTAATGACGCTTTAGCTTGAGGGGTTGATGAAAACGCGATCTATTGATAAGCCAACTATGACTATAAATGAATTGTTAAATGCAAAACAAGTAAGTTTCTTTACATTTGTGTAATCTCCGCTAATTATTCGTTTAATAAGCTGACATTTAATAAACTGACAAGCTCGCTAAAATGTAAATAAGTGCATGCGCAACTTATATAAAAGTCAACAAGTCGTCAGTAAATGGTACGTATTATAATAATCCTTTAATGATTAAATCAATAATTTGCTTGGTAAATTGTTTAAAGAAATAAAGACTATGACTTCTATCATTTCTTCGAGAACAGTATAGATTGCGTACTGAAAACTGTAGTTGCCTATTTACAGCTAAACATCATCTAATCGTCTGTATAAAACAAATTTCGAGATTAGATGGTTACATTTAGCGCAACGTAAGAGCATAGCTCTAAATTTATCATATATCATATATATCATTATACTATATACTATATATATGTAATTTATTAAAATATCATTTTCTTAATGAAGTTTCGACGTATTTAGCAAAATTCTTGAAGTTTTCGTTTCTTTTCCTTTGCAAGATGCACAGCGTATATTCATGAATCACCAAAAATGCACAAAGTATGCAGAGAATTTCGACAGAATTATTCAGCCGAGTACCTGATCGCGGGCGATGGCTCAGTGAGATTGCATGAAACAGCTCGTTAATGGCGAACGGAGGTGCATAATGCGGCGGCTCTAGTTTCAATTAAGTGCATTAGTCGAGACTTTTGCGACATCAAGCGCCCCGTATGCACCCCGGTGGCTCTTCTCCGCGCGCGACAGAGAGAGAGAAAGAGAGAGAGAGAGAGAGAGAGAGAGAGAGAGAGAGAGAGAGGGTGGGTGAGTGAGTGAGTGAGTAGCAATCAAGGCACACGGTAATGCAATAATTCATGGCAAGAATCTCCTCTCGTTGCATCCTCGCTCCCGTATAATGCCTCAAATACGTCGGTACACGCAATAGCGTGGATGACGAAATTGCCGCACTCGTAAAATCGCATTCGATCCGAAGAGAGTGAGGAGACCGACCTATTATCTATCTGCGATAAACATTCCTCGTTTATCGCAATATGTGTGTCCTAATTTTGAGGCGAGCACATTTTAAGACAAATTTGATTAACATTTAAATTTCGTTAATATTTCATATACCGTCAATTTTAATATTTCACGTTTTACTTTTTACATTTTAAATAAGATACTTTCAATTATAGAGTTAGCTTTGATTGATCCAAATTTTTAAATTTTGTTAAAAGAAATTGATTTTGCTGAGCTTGTTAATGATCCTAATTTGGCTAAAATAGATATATGTTCATTTATAATGACATATTCTATCAGAAAAATACTTTAAATCTTCAAAAGTTTTCAGATATCTGCTATAATATTTCATATAGAATTTAAAGAAGCAAAGATTAAAAATATAAATATTAAATACTGATAAAACTTAAATAATTCCTGAAAAATGTTAACTTAAATCTAAAAAACTAGCCAAGTCTAATAGATGATTTTCTAATATTATATTAGTAAGGTGATTCCAAATGAACGTCACAGATTCACTTATGTTTTAGAAAAAACCTGATGCTGAGTTTGCACTCGAGAAAAAATCTACTCTCGATCAATCGCAGTTGAATTTGAAGTGTTCCCCGAAAACTTATAAAGAATGCTTGAGATCGTTTCGGAAATGCCGATATCTGTTCCATTCCTTCTCTAACAAATACAGCCATAAAATATCGAGTTAAAAATAAATCTCTTCGCAGGAGATTTATTTGGTGTCGCACATAAAGTGAATGAACAAAAATCAAACATTTTAACAAATGTTGTAATAGTTCATGTAATAATAAGTGAACGTGTTCTTTCTTCGTTCCTTCTTTCCATATAATAATTTTTACTTCTTTCTAACTCTAAGTAAATATCATAATTTAAAGCGTGAATTATTAAAATCAAAATTTTGATTAGAGAAATATTTACTCCGAGTATTAATAAAAGCGGAGAAAGCTTTCTTCTCGATGTCACTCAGAAATAGCCTGTGCATAAAGATACAGATAAAGTTTCGCGATTTGTCGCGTAAACTTCATGTCACTAACTCCATTTATCCGAACGGGAAACGACTCGAAGGAAAAAGTTTCGCGCGCCAAGATCGTCCGATTTCATGTATCCGGGGGATCGAATTGTATACGGATAGCGAGCGCCCGCCAATTTTATCAACTACTACCCACCGCGCCTTTTTTCCAGCTTTACGATCCAGTTCTTTTCTTCGGCCATCTCCGAGCGGCGAGCGACAATGCGGTGCCGGTAAAATAAAACTTGTAAAAAATAATTATAATGCCAGCCGCGGGGAGGTCGTCAAGCTTAAAAATAAGAGAGAAAATTATCTCATTTTTTAGAGATAGCTTTGGATTAAACACGCAAGAAGTTAAACGTATTGTTATATCGGATTCTCATGATTTATCACTTGTTGCTTAACACCTGACCAATTTTACATCCCCAATCAACAAGATTGAATTGAATACATTTGAATTATTGGAAAAGTATACTATCTCCAAATACGAGTTTTATAGTGCCAATTGTACAAATTACTCTAAAATAATTTTTTTTGTCTCGAGAAATTATATTAATTTGTTAGATATAATTAAAAAGTTATAGGGGGAGAGGGATCTTGTTTTTCTATATCCAAGACTAAATTGGATACCAGGAAGTTTGCATAAAATATCGAAAAATGGACATAACAGGCTGCGATTGTTGGCCGTCTGTGCTTGTCCGTGCCTAAGCCTAACATCGCTGAATTATTGAGAACAGGACAGAAATAATTGATCCAGTTTGTTCTGTAACGGTGGGATCAATACTACTCTCGAAAATGAACCGCCGACTCGTCTGTGTGTCCGTTTTACAAGGACGCACGCCATGAAGTAGAGCAATATACGTAATGGAAGAATTCAATTGCGATCATACAGATTGTTACATCAGCAACAGGTATAATTCTTCGGCGATTAGACGAGAGTTTAAGTTGATCATTAATAAAATAGCGAAATATACATTCTCGCCCATACAAGAAATTAGACCGTCCTTATTACCCTCTATGACTACTTTGCGATCTCTAATCTTATAGAATTTAATCTTACATAATAATAATAAATAAAATCACATTTTCCTTGTAATCTTTTATTTATTAATAGATTCTATTACGCGAATCCTTAAGTCGAAGTAAAATTCAAGTCGTCTCTCTTTTATACATTTTCACATATTAATTTACAAAATATATTTCTCATGAACGCGCGATATAATTACAACTCAAGTCTGTCACGTTACCGGAAATTTATATCGTCATCGCAATTATTAGATTCCGATGTGCAATATCCTCGGACGATGCTTGTTCGTGTAAAACAGACGCGCGGGCGGTCCTGCACTTGCGAGATGGGGATTACCGCATGCGGGACGAGGACTCTCTACGAAGGTAGATCACGATTTATGCAACAACGTTATTGCAACGCGTCGCTGCCGGAGATGCAGTTTTTTGCTGGTTAGCAAATAACGGTGAAACGCGAGTCGTGCCAAATGTTCGTGTTACCGGACGCCCCTGTTTTTCGTCGATAGTAATTAATACTTGCCGAGCGGGAGAGCTCGATCAAATTTTTTCCCCCCGTCCATTTCATCTGTCCATTACTTCATAAATATTCAGTCGCGAATATTTCGGGACTGGAGAGAAAGCCACAGCGTGTAGAGGATGTATTATAGGTAAGAGCCACTTATACGCAAAAACGTTACCGAATCCAGCTTTGCGAAGTCTCCTTATAGGATTAAATTTAACATTTTAATTAATAATAGTAATAATGACTAACAATGTATTTATTTTAAGAACCTTGCCAAATGTTCTCAACTTCTCTAAATAGAATAGAAAAACATAAAATATGTCCTGCAATTTTGAAAAATAGATTGATGAAACAGTGGCATATGGTGACATTTAACATATAGAAACAACCATTAAACATACTCTGCAGAAACTATTTCAAAATAGCCTTTGGGGAGGTGATGTAAGGCTTACTTAACTTCCAGCTATTTTTATCTCGTGACCCGTGAGGGAGAGAAAAAAAACAGCGAGATTTGTAGCCGGATGAAAAGGGCTTATTTGGGGAAATGATAAGTTTGGACGTGCCAGTTCTTAAGAGTCAAACATTGTGTGTCTGAAGTCTGAAGGAATATCGCCGTAAGAAATCAGAAAGGCAAACTGAATAAAAATTACTTTAACCGGATAAAAAGTGCTCGGTGCAATGAAGTTCGCGGAAATAAGGAGAAAGGATCCTGATTTTCTTTCTAATTGAAGTAACGAGCACGAGCTACAAACGTTAGTCTCAGTCGCGTATCTTATAAGCAACTGGCATGAAAGAAAGGGTATTTGTTCCCCTGGAATATACCTGGAGCAAGATAAATTATTCTCAAAGAGTTCCGAGAGAAGATTTATGGAAGAATACTAATTCTATCTTGACCCCCAGCTCGTCGGGGATTGCGCGGAGTAAAAGCTTATCGATTTGTTATATTATTCGTCGGTAATCCGTTTCGTTAATTATGCACATTTCTAAGACACGAATATCTTTAGCGAACGTCGGTACAGTATGAATTTATGCATAAAAAGACTGGGGCAACGTTGTACTGAAATGATAGATCAAAGAGAAATTTGATTCTTTGCGTTGCAATTTAATTACAACTGTAGAAATATTTAATCTCTTTTCTTCTCTCTCTAGGAGTCTTAAATATTAAATATATATAAGCTTACATTCGATAAATTAATGAGATAGACGCTGTGATATCTATTTTCTAATTTTTCACCAACACAATCTTACTGTCGTGTGTGCAATTATTTATTGATATATTTAAAATTCTATTTATCTACCCCGTTTGGCAATTGGAAAAGATGACACGGTTAAATCGTAACTTACTTCGTTCGAGAATATCTAGTTATTAACTGGGAAAGCATAATAGATTGAAAATGCCGAACTTTGAATCCGCGGGCGTACAATATTTATGTATTAGATGGCCAGCCGGCGGGCACCGACGAAAGAGAGGCGAAGGAACATTAAAAATAATTGACCTTCGATTCCGGATCGACGGGCAGGCAGCAATAACGCGACCGACGCCGCGCCGCCGTCCTCCATCGCGTCGCAAAAGGCCGCGCCATTATTTTCCCTTTTCGCGAGAGACGTGAAACTCTTTCGAGTGTTATCGGTCCACGCGCCAGGTCTGGCTTTCGCCACGCACAGATTCACCGGCGTGTGTGTTTTGCCAGAAAGTCACTCGGTCACTTTTATGCATTGGGTGCGTATACGTCTGTGTGAACGTATGTACACTCGACCGAAAGGCAATTCGATCGGTAAAATATTAATACATGGAAAATATCAACCCCTTTCTGCTCTCGTTTCAACATATAATCTTGACATAATCTTCAGCGATCGACTCGATATCTTGGCGCGCACGTGCTTGCCCTTCGACTTATTCCGCATATAGGAGAGTAAACATCTTCCCCCATAATGAACAATATTAAATTAAGATGGGTAATTTCATCACAAAATTAGTACACAGAATGCTCATATAAAATAAACATTATCGTAATTATTATATATATATATATATATACGTTGCGTTAGAGGAACGACGCGATTCTTCTCTAATTAATTCGCGAGTTCTAATAAAACATCGAGTTTCTTTCTGCACAATAGAATCAACTTTGAAGGAAGGTCTGGCTATTCAATTCCATCTATTTCATTTATCCATACATCGAATAAATCGTTACTCAATTATTATCAATTTATTTATACGGCCATGCAGACTCTCGCCGTTATTTCATTATTAAAGAGAAATTGCACCTTCAGGAGTTCGCACAGATTTCTAAATCCGTCGCAACTCCCAAATAACCATTCTCGCGCGCCGTCTATTCATAACCGCGTGCAAGCCATCTTGAATTATCGGATGCCATCGTGCAACCGCTAATAGCGGTATTCGATAACGCGCGAAACACTCGGATGACAGACTCAGATTGCTCAATCGATTCCTGGGCGCAAAACACCGCGATTACAACCATCGCTGACGAAGGGTATCGCGTTGGATCGCAACCGTCAATGCAGATTGCATCCGGATTCGGTACAGCGGGCACGTATATAACCGTCGATCGAGGAAGATCTGATTCATTCCGGCCGAGTAGTCCACCGTCAACCAAAAGCCGTCTCGTCCCTCTCTCGTTCAATCGAATCAATTACCATACACATGTTTTTAGGAAGGAGGGCGTCGTAATCCTGATGGCGGCGATCGTTACTCGAGATACCGGCTCCTGGTGTCGCCGGCTCGCCGAACGACGGCAACAGCCAAAAATCCCCCACGAACCCCATGACGACCGTCGCGGCGCCCAGCCGGCGTCGTCGCCGCCCCCACCCCGCAGCAGCGAGACCCGGGCATCCCCCGGCACGCGGGGGAGGGTGGCGTCAGAACGTTGCGGAACGAAGAGCGGCGTCAAGGGGAACGTTGCGGAGGGAAGCGGGCGTCCCCAGTGACGTCACGTTAGCGCCATTTCGTTCGGTGACGTCAACGACGACGACGACGACGACGACGACGACGACGACGACGATAACGACGAAGATGACTGTCGTCTACGTAGCTATCTCCGGCACCCCTCACCTTGTACTTGTATGGCGCACGTGTGACCGATGGTATGTATGCGTCGCGTCGTGGGCGTTCGCGTTGCGGTTTCAGGAAGGTACATTGCCATCGCGCACGTTTGCAAACGTGGACAAATTAACCTTTCACCCTTTACGATACGTCGCGCAAAGTAAGACACCGCATATGCTTCCGCCTACATCAATCTCGAGGATCGTATCGCTATACGGTCCATTTCATCTTAATTGCAATTAAAGTGCCTGCTGGAAAGGGAAACAGATATAACTCGAGCTTTACTCAAGAATAAGTCACAATCACGTATATCCTGTCGTCGAGCTCTGTAATAACGCAAGAATCACATATACAGAGACAGAGACAGAGAGAGAGAGAGAGAGAGAGAGAGAGAGAGAGAGAGATATTTTCTGAAGAATGATACTACGTTGTAATTCAAGATTAGAGTAGTGGCTCTGTGATCATCGTCCAAATTAATTTCCTAAAAAAACGGCGCTCAAACGTTTCATTTCTAATTTTATTTTGCATACCTTCTATAATAATTTTTTGAAATAAATTCTTTACAATAGTTTCTCATCAAATAAGAGATGCAATAAGAAATTTACATATATTTTAAGTTTATTTTTTTACTGCAAGTGAACTGAACTGTAAAGATTTCCGTTAAATATTCCATTTCAATTTACTCTCGCGTATAAGTACAAGACCGGCACTGACTGGCCGAGAGACCGGTGAGAGATTGGTGCTCTAATGGGTGAATTGTGTCGGATTCATTCTCCGGACTTGTAAGATCGTTGCAATACAAACTCCTCGCCTGGACATGCGACCTCTCTCGTGCGCATAAACTTCGCTCCGATCTGATTAGTGATACCTTGTATACCCGTGAATATGACCGAAGTAAGAGGCTCTCACAGCGGAAGGTGCAAGCAAACGTACCTTACACGCTAAGGTAAAAACACGAAAGCAGTCTCCTACATCGTACAAATTTTCGCAAATTATTTTTTCCTGGACAGAAGTTTGATCATGTAGATCTTACCTGTTCCTTCGAGTTCTTTAACTTCTATTTTTAAGCAGACGTCTCCTCTGAATACTTCAGATTTAAACTACATTAAAAAGTTTACTCGAGAAAAAGATCCATTAAAAAATGAATGTAAATTAAGGTTCGTTGCTCGCGCCGAAGATTATTTCGCGGTAAATCTGTCATCTTTGAAAGACTTTGACATACGATCGTTATGAGTTCTGAAGAAAGCTTGCGGTTAAACGAGATTCATTAGTCTACAAAAGTGTCACATTCGCGAATTTATTAGGCGGCACTGTACATATGTACTCTCGAGCATGCAGATCGTGGTATGTCGACAGAATGCTTCTGGGTTCGAATGCGTCTCGATCATGACCACGATCGAGTGCGGTGCGCCGCGCTCGATTTGACGATGATTAATGATTAATACAACTCGCGAGTGTTGGGCGGGATAGACCGGAGGGTATCCAGAAAGGGCAATAAATGTAAAAAAGATTACAAATGCTTCTACTCAAACGGAAAATTTGATATCTAATTCGGTAGAGAGAAGTAATCGATCGTTACCTGATATTTGTAACTGATATTTTTTCCTCGTATTATTTATTCCGGACGATAATGATAATAAATTAAGCAAAAACTTGATGTCAAAGTACCGCGCGATTACGATAACCATTTCATACTTTCTATCTTGAGCGAAGAAAGAAACCTACGTATATATTTTTGAATCAATTAAAAATCCCTTGCGGCCTTCGTGGATTGAGCTCCTTTGTCGACGACGTAAACACACTGAACGCAGAACGGCCGGAGATACAAGCCGGTAATTGACGGTTGATCAAGCCGCGAGGCAGGCGACTTCTACAATGTGAAACGAAAGTTCTCCGTCCAACGAATCCCATGAAAGGCCCGTCGAGGATATCCGTCCTGCGAAGTTGTAAGTGGGACAGGTACGAGACTTTAGTCGAGAGTACAACGGAGTGACATCCACGACGGGTAGGTGCGCGAGAACAGAGCGATATATTATCCATCGTGGTAGAAGAGAGAGAGGGGGGGGGGGGTGAGAGGCAAAGCGGCACGTGCGAGACACTTACTCGCGAATCGCGATACCGTCTTATCTCATCTCGCCGGTATATTCACCCTACGAGCGAACTGGTCCTTTATACTTTTTTTTTTTCCCTAGCCAGAATCTAGGGTAATACATCCGGTTCTCGAGTTGGCGTTACTCGTTTGCGTAGTCTCGCAAATGAGTTCACTAATTGTAAGCTGAAAAGCGGCGGCGTACACGGGATTAACGTAGTTACCGCTTTCCCGTGTATTATGATGAATGAGCTCGCGCCGCGCCGCGCCGGGCTGAAAGCTTACGAATTTTGCTAGACCAAAACAGAAGTAAATTGAATTGTGCCAACCTATTTTCGCCGTGAGTGAAATAAGGAGCTTGCAGATACCGCCCTGTCTGCCAAATATATTGAATTACTACTGAAATGCTGCGTGGAGCAATTTGCGCCCTAAGTGCATGCACCACCACGTGCGCCGCTTCCATTTTTCCGCTATTTTTCGATTATATTCATGGAGAACAATGCACGACTTTCGCAAGGGCTCATTGCACTATCAAGCGTCAAAAACACTGTAATAAACATATTATCAAACACGTCAGATTAAAGTAAAAGATTTTAACCTGAAGTCTCTCTTTATTTATTTTTTTTCGTTTTTTTAACGATTCTCACAGATACGTCCGGTCGATGCGTCATCTCGTGAACGATCTATTGATCGTAAACGCAAGCTAAAAACGTTCGCTAATAACGAGCGTCCAATGGCTAGTGCGGCGACTGACGTAACCCGACGCTTTCTGGAGGCAAATAGATCGAAAGGTAATTTCGCTGGAGCATGTAGGCGGCTATTATAGCTGGATACCTCTCTTCTGTTGGCCTCCCATCCCTCTCCCATCCGCTTTCACAGCACATTTATCCGTGCCCCCATGCGTTTACACGCAGCCTATAATGTGAAGACGATGCTATTAACGCTATTTATTTGCTCGTAGGTTTGTATTGTATTAGGCTCGTTCAGATAACACCCGGTCTTCTAATCGCGAGACGATCTCCCTTTCATTGCTCCCTATAGGAAATCATCGTATATTATCTCTCAACCGCGAATCCTTGATTATTTGTCGATATAATTGTCCAGTGTATTGTTCAGTGTTATTATGTCATATTAAATACTAATTATTAATTTGTATACGTATTTGCATGTGTTAAAACATGTGAACGTTGTTATTAGTGATATTTACCTATGTTGCCTTCGAGTTCGTATTCTGATGACCTCCAGTCTTTTATAAGTGTATGTTATAGTCTCCCTTTTGTTATATCCTGTACCATCCCATTATCTCGCAAACCCTTATGATCATTAAGCATTTACTACACTGAGAGAAATAATTTTTTTTTCCCCAAAAAAAATTTTGTTGAATTAATAAAACTGGAAGATTGTATGTTGCTAAGCAGATGATTTGATTGGCTTAACAAAATATTTGTACAAAATATTTTGTTCTTTTATTCTTATTGACTATTTTGTTTGTTGACTATATTGATTTGTTCTTTTTAACTAAATATTTTATACTATCAATTATACATAATATAACATTAACTAAATATTTCTTTGAATAAATTTACTATTTTTAAAAACGTTAATGTTCTTGGTTCAACAAAATTATTTTATTGAGTTAACAAAATTGATCATTAACTTGAAAAAAATGATTTCGTATGATACCATTTTCAGAATTCAATTATTTCATTTTGTTCAAATAATAGACGTGTAGGTACTCAAAATTCAATAAAATAAATTGGATCAATAAATTAAAAAATCAACAAAATTGTTTTGCCGATTTAATAAAACCGGAAGATTGTATGTTGCCAAGCAAAATTGTTTTGTTGATTCAACAAAATTTTTCCCTCAGTGTACTAATACCACGAAATCTAATTAATTTACATATTAAAAATATGATTATTTTATTTTAAAAAACTAAGAGTTAATAAAACGATTCTTTAATAATGTAATACGTATATATAAACTCTTACTCGCATCATAATTAATAAAAATAAATTCCGATTAGTAAATTTTTGGTAAAAGCGTTAATTACTTGCTAATAACTAAGTTCACACAAAATGTATATTTTAATTAAATTCTATATTATTCAAACAAAATTATATATCGATAAACAAAATACTCAGGATTAAATTAATTAACCGATTTTAATTTCAATTCTAACATAATTAAATATTAATACTCAACCAATAAAATAGAATGTTAAATTTGAATATAGTTTGCCAATTTCACTTTATACTTGATTTCTTTTGTTCCTAGTTCTTTCTAAATCTTTTCAAATCGAGCAAGCCGTTTTGTCAGTCGCCAAATAATGAACTTTCCGACAACCTCGGCAAAGTATTTTTCGATCAAGACTTCAATATTTCGCAGAGTATAATGCACTTCTTGCAGCTGCGCGCGAAAGCGAAAAAACTCGCGGAGAGTTCGGCAGTAGAAGAAAGAGTCACTGGTGTTTTCGTGAGTATAACGGCCGAGCAAATATTTGCGTCAATCGACCCGATCGTAAATTGCGGCGATCGGAGATCGCAGCCAGTCGCAATCGGGTCGTTTTTCTGACTAATCGGTTGCCATGTCACGAACGGACGATTCGAAGATTCACCCACCCCGACAATCCCGACATCAGTCATGCAGACCGAAGCTGCGCGAATGCACGAATCGCGATGTCGAATAATAATTACGCGATTATGGAACGCATGTGATTCCAAATTACTATTGCCAAACTAATATTGCCAAAGTTTCTTCTAATTTTCTGTTTTATAAAGAATTAATAAGAAATTATAGAAAAAATGTACGTGATAACACTCTGCAGAAAAGATTTCTTAAAATTCTATCAAGTTTAAAAATCTGCACTTTTTCGGAACAGAAAAAATTGTATTAAGCTTTTTTAATGTTTTAATGTTTCGCTGTGTAAAAATAAATACAATTTTATGTACGACTGTTATAGAGTTAAAAAATCTTTTTCTTTAAAAATTTGTAAAAATTTGTTTTATAAATTATTATTTCTAAAATTTTTAAAGAGAAACAACAATTTATTATAAAATTATGAGAGTTTTTAGTTTCCTTGTAAAGAAAGATTTTGGTTGTCGTAAAGTTACAAGATGCAGTAGCGTCCGCAATAATAACGTAAAACGAAAACATTGAACGAGAGGCTCCGGAGAATCCATCTGGAACAAGGTTCGTCCCCGTGAAAATTAGCCGAAGACAACGAGAAGGAAATCGAAGGAAATACGGCGTCGCGACGCAAGTCAGAATAAACCGAGTGTCGCGTTGGCAAGTTCTCAAATCCTTATTCTCAAAGATATACGAAGAAGCTGCGTGTAAGTGAGGGAGTTGTAACACCGGCGCGGCGTTGGGGTTGAAGGCGCATGGGTGGAGAGGAAAGAGGTGGAGAAGAAAGAGGAGAAAGAGGAGGAGGAGGAGGAAGAAGAAGAGGAGGAGGAGGAGAAAGAGGAGGAGGAGAAAGAGCAGGAGGAGGAGGAGGAGGAGAGTATGCTATAAATGTATGTGCCTGGCGCCTACGAGCGTCGCTATAAAACACTTGATGATTTTAGCAGAGCCCTGACGAAAATATTAGTAGAAACAAAATCGTCTATTATAACAATCATCTTATTTGCAACCATCTAGACTATCGCAAGAGAAAAAAAAATATATAAATACCTATAAATCCGCCGAAAAAACAATTTAAGGATCCTTCGGTAGTTCGGCATGGCCAGAGAGCAGAGAGTCTTGAAATGATGGGCTAGATCAATAAATCGGCCACTGAATACCGACAACTTTCCTCGAGAAAGTTGCAAATAAAAGAATAAAAAGGTAGAACAAGAGTTTAGCAGCGAGAGATTCTACATCCGAGACGTCTGACTCAACACTGGTGCTATTACTACTAGTCCGCACCCTAGTAAATGCACGTTACGGCTAAACGTTACGGCATCTCGGGCACATCTCGTGGATGACAAACTGGGATTTTCTACTTCGAAGACGAGAAATATATGCTCTTTCTTTTATACAGAATCTCATACCCTACAATAACGACTAATTTTAATTAATATTAGAAGAAGTAGGGAAATTCTCATAAACCGAGAACTGCATGTTGTTATAGCAATTAGGTAACGCATTATAATTGATGTGTTATTACTTCATTCAACAATAAGAAATGTTTCCAGAATCGAAAGATCAATTAAAACGTACAAGCGTTCCACGAATTTAACGGCGTATACCCCGCAACGATAGTTATCAATGAACGGCTAGCACACGCGAGTATAAGGTAGTCGAGAGCCTTTCCGAGAAGAGCGCGAGCTTTCATTGATACAGAGACTGGATTAGGGACGGTACACCCGCGTTTCTTCGAAACGAGTCTTGAAATTGGGGCATGCGGATTTTATTATGTACTATATATTGTATATACATGTATACGGGGCGTGTAATTTCGGGAATTCGCAACCCGGTGTCGTCAAAGTCAATGGAAGGGTGAAGTCACCGTTCTGTGAATTGCCCGACGAGCTGAATCAACCTTGTAACCTGTATATAACTCGAGCGTGTGGGGTTCCCCTCCTCTCGGTTTACCAGGGCCACGTGTTTCTGACATTTCGAAAGTAAACCTGATTAAGCTATAGTTTCCGGGAACATTTTGAAAATTACGTTGCTACACTACCTACCTGCGAGAGTGACATTTCGCAGGTGTCTCAAGTGAAACTTTCATGAAACTTCTGTCGACCAAGAATGCATTTGCAATAATACATTATTGTAAAATCAATTAAAAAATTAACTATAAAGCATCCAGAAAAAGAAAATTATTTTAATTGTTAATGCAGATTAAAAGATTAATCGCGTGTAAAGGATGTTATATATTTTATAAAAATTTATTAATTTAAATAAATATTTATTTTAATATTAATCTGATCTAGCAACTTTAATTCTATTTGTTTCGACTAAAATGTAATTTGACATTTTACTTTCGCGTTTCACTTTCATCGAATTTCCTACGCATTCTGGATGACCTATTTAAAGAAATACTTGGCTAGGATCTTCTGGGAATTTTGCGGCTCGCATAACCGTCGCTCATGTTTTACACATACGATCATTAGTGTGATGTCATCGGTGTATGCGTTTTTTGTTGTCTTTCATATATTATTACACGTTATTCCACGAATCATTGATTAAGCAAGCAATTAATGATAAACGATAAAATCTTAAATATTATAACTCAATATTAATGGTCAATAAAATAAATGATTTTGCAACAGAATACACAGAATTACAAATTTACAGAATATACAAAATCCAGATAACTTGTGTAATAACAGTAAAATATTATTTTCTATCCTGATATAAACATAATTAATAAAACGTCGCCGTATCTGTCAGGACATTTTTCAAACATGAAACATCTTGACCGATAACTAAAATGTTCAATTTATTTACTAACTAAAACTCAGATCTAATATAGTGCGGTAAATTAAATTTTACAAGCGTTAAAAAGGTAACAAATTTTATTTTTCAAGATATTCTGTAATCTTATACTCTCGCGCGCGCGCACGCGAACGGAAATTTAATTTCAGATTTAATTAGCAAGATATTCGATGTTGGAGATTAGGGAGTTTCAAACTAAAGTGACGGAGTTTCCGCATTTTCGCTAAGCAGAAATGGACCAGAAAACCCCCTCTCTCTCTTCAAGGAAACATTTCTGAATCTCACATGTTACCTATAATCTAGTTCTAGTACATAAACGCAATGATAAAATATATTTCAATCTTTCATTTGATAATTAACATTTTGAAAATTGTTTTTAAAAAAATTCTATAAAAATGTTTTAAAAATTCTTTCAGAATTTCTTTTAGAAATTATTCTAAACTTTTATTATTCTTAATATTTAACTTAATGATTTTTCGTTGTATTATTATCTTAAATGTCATATTCATATTCCTATATAATTTTAAACAATGTCAGAGCGGATTGAACGATAGATCCAACGGTTTCAAGCTGAACCACCACTTTCTCCGATGACACGTGCTCTGGTAATGCCGCACTCAAGTCCTGACGCCGTCCGTCACCGCGCTTGGTTCGAAGCACCGAGAGTGCTTCGAGTGGCGCGTCCGTCCAGAATCGGAGATGCGCGAACAGCATCGAAAACGCACGGCCTGCCCGAGTTAACTATTAATTAGCGGCGCTACCTCGTTATGATAAATCTCATATGGGCGACGCGGCGGCGCGTCGATCCCATGCATACTACGTTGCGAACAGAATCCCGCTCGTTGCTCAGTGCGCTGCGGTCCTTGAACTATAGCATTTTCCCCGGGAAACGATGTAGCCTCGAGTTGTTGATGATAATTGAAGAGAAAAATTGTTCCGTCTCCATAGAACGCGCACGTCAACATATACATGGTTGGAAGCGATTCTACAATTCTTTGAACAAATAGCTCTATTTATCAAACCATTCCACTGCTTAATCAATTAGTTCGTATTAATTTAACCTTTATTGCAACCCAGTTTATTTATCTGTGTATGTATACACATGTATCTTTTTAATTTAAAACACAAAACACTTTTTGTTTACAAACTCGCGTTAGGAGTTGATTTGGTTTACTTATAATGATTGGCACTATTATATGTCTCGCCATGACAGGCTATATCTTCTGTATCTGCATCCAGCATACTCTATATTTATGCTTTTAATAACGGGGTTGAAGTCCTTGTATTCAAATTCAGCAAATTGTCATCGACATTCAAAACGTTAATCTTAGACAGCGTATATGCGAAAAATTTCGTTCTTTAAGCGGATTTTACATTGTGGTGGAACGAGGCCGAAATCAGGCGTGAGCGCGAGGCGTGAACGTATACGCGTGATTTCGGCCGTGATTCCACGACAATGTAAACACCGCTTTAGGCGGAAATATCGAGGAAAGGGCCCGCGCTCGCGTCCTTATTCCCACGTAAATTCTTCTCCATTAAGGTATTTATCGTGCCGACCAGCAGCTCATTTCCTTACGTCGCTCCGGGCTTAATAAATCAGGGGAGGCGTCCTTGTCAATATAGTAAGGTCAGTCGGGGCGACTTCGCGTCTCCAGCATTTGCCAAGTGGTACGAGACGACGGTAGCGGCAGACGCAGTAAAAGCGAAGGGAGAAAAGATATTACGAGATGAGGGACTTGGATTGCTCTCCCTCTCGGACGTCGAGTCAGAATATACGCAGAGAGGGAACACGCATATGCACACGCACGCACGCACACACGCGCACGTACGTACGCATACTCGCACCTTAAGTGATTAGAAGAACTGAAGCAGGCATCGGGCATCCGGAAAGTTTAAGTTTTTCCGATTCACAAGAATCAGCTATCCTGAGCTTAAGAATATAATTTAGTGGAAAGAATTATTGACTGGAGCGTTTTTTATTATTGGAAACCCTTATTAGACACATAATTTATATCATTTTCACATTTTTCGTAAATATCTCTCGCCCCCCACACATATGTAAAACATATTCAAAATTAAACATTGTGAGCTAACAAATCCAAAACAATACATTGGTATATAATAATATAATATTTTCTCAGTTATACAATTATACAAAGATAAATTTAAATAAATCCTTATTTTACATGCAAAAATGAAACGTTAGGAGCTATTTAAATAGTTATACATAAGACTGTTAATGTATGTCAGTAACATTATTATTTACTGCTAAATGTCTTGACGTAATAATACATTTTTTATCCGTACCCTCTCTAAATCCCGTGTCATTGACGCCCAGGTTCGCAGTGACCAGAAAAATTTCGACTGTGTGACATATCTGCTAAACAAATGTCATCCAATTTCTTGCGATGCACGTAATAATTCATGAAGATTTATTGTTAGTCGCGGAGATTGTAACTTAACCGTCCACTCATCCACCTACGCCGTTAAGTACCGAAAGGCATACAAGAGCAGATCGAAAAGTCACGCTACCCCGCTGTATTTGATTACAGTGCTTTTACCTACGCTACATTCGCTGCGGAAAATGTCAAGTGACGAAAAAGTCATATTTCCAGTGTAAATTGCATTAACCGAAAGCGATGCAAACAATACGCGATGTAGGCGTCTTCGAAAAAGCAGGAAAACGCGCGACGTGCGTGGCGTTTCGATTGTCATTGCACTCAACTTCTAATGTAATGAGTTATTACCGCACTCTGCTACTTGCGTCTCATCGCTATTCAAAGTTGCAGCCCGGGTGAAAATTTATTCGCGAGGTAAATGCAATTTTTATGTTACAATTAGTATCCGCATGCGTGCATGGTGTATCATGCGAATGTAATTTGCGAGATTGTTCTTAACTCTCGTTATTAATAATAGTAATTAATAGAGATGTGTGTGTGTGTGCATGTATATGTTATGTAAGATTGAAGCCCTTTTATGACGCGAACGTAAGTAAATTGTGAGCGCGTAGAATACCATTAGCACTTCATCGTTATTAATAATATCAGTTTTTATCATATAAAAATTTCATTACTGCTATTCAATCAAATTACATATTTACAGAAATTTTTATGTTACGTATATCCACATAGCGCTCGTGTTTACTCGGAAACGACGCGACCAATTGCGTTAGCCAAATTAAATGGCATTATCCGAGCTGTTAAAACTAGGTTACGATCAGTGAGCGATAACACGACGGGCCTATAAAAGTGTTCTGTTGTCGCCTAACCCTGAGGGAATCCGCGAACCTCATTATCTACGTGGGATTTTAAGGCGTGTGCACGCATAGCGCTTATAGCGTGATTCATTAAAAAATAAACTTTTGCCCTCTTGACCGGCAGACTTCGGGACAGCGGTGTCTTCGTAAAAAAGGAATTAAATTTACCTCTGTCGCTCCCGTTGTCACGCATATCACGTATATAATATGCCCTTTTTCACATACTCAGAAATACTTTGTGTAAAAATAGTATAGAAAGAAGAAGTGACTTTACATACAAGGAAAATTGGATGCAACGACTGTGGTAACATCGTAAAAAATTAGAATGAATCAGACTATGCATGTCTATAGAGAGGTGATATATGTATAGAAAACGCTTTACATACGGTGCAGTTGTCAGAAATTGCGCGATGTTTCTTTAGATCTAACAGGAATAATCTTAAGTTAAGATTAAGTAACGGTTGTATATCGCGTCTGGTTAATTGCTGTTCAGTTGATTTGATAACAGATATCCCTTTAATCGCGCTGTACTGGTAGACAATTGTTAGAGTTACAAAAAAAAACCTCGCTACGCCCCAAGACACGCTTAACCGCACGATTGTATCATCCTTAAGAGTGTCTGTACATTTTCTGAAAAGCTTTTGAAATAAACGAGGATATTTGTTTTATATTCGTAATTAATATAGCTATTTATTTTTACATTGCCACATTTCCTCTCAAAAATAAAAAAAATAGAAATCATGATTTTTCAATCAAATCAAAAAATATTTTTTTAGATCTAAAAAATCTTTTTTACGAGCATGAGAAAATTAAATTTACAAATTAATTTTTATGCCATTATTGGGGGTAATTCCTCTCTTTTTCATTTTCATAGAAAATTTATTTAAATAACCGTATAAAAGAAGCTGATGCGTCAGAAAACACAATGTCCAATTAAATTTGATTAATTGTCATAAATAATTTTTTAAAATATTTGCTTTTAGTAACATTTATTATAAAATTACGTAATACGGTTCATCAAAAAACGCAAACAGCCGAAGACAGAGGTATACCAGCGGAGCAAGCAAGTAACTATATACCTATTGATCGTTCATTCATGTGCCGCCCTTTCGTCCTCTTAGCCCCTCGTTGCCCCATCGAGCGACTTGTGTATCCCTCCCTTCCATTCTATCCACCGCCATTTCCACCACCACTGTCGCGAGCGACGTCCACCATCGCGATTCCATCGACGTCGCTGTCGCCGTCGTCAGTACCGGCTTTAAAAATGATCGGGACAAGCAGTCCAGCTTTAGGATACCAAAAGTGAAAGCAACGTTTCAGCTATACAGGCTTCAGATTGACGCGCAGCTATTTCGATATTACTTTACCTCTCCTGACTGACATAGTGCAACTTCTACACAACTTCTTTTTGCAACCTCTACACGACTTAATTATGAAAAATTTATCTGTCAAAAATCATTTATTTTGTTAATAATAAACGTAGACAGAATTATATAAAAAGATATTTCATAAAAACTATCCTTATCTTGTTTCAAGAACAGAATGTTAATACCTAGAGAATGTTCTTGAGAAGTTTTAAGAAGCTCTACAATTATTACATGTCAATTAGGCATCAAGTATTTTTTCGGAAAACTATTGTTATTAAACTAGTGTTTAAGTTTCTTTAACTTATTTTCTCCGAAAAATATAAGCTTTACTTGAGTTGGAAAAGGAAATTAAAAAATGTAGTTTAGGATGTTGCTGTATTTGAAATCGGCATTGGTCGTCGTCTTAACTGTTAGGGAAGGAAGTCGGGCTTACCAACTGAAAACCTACCCCTTCTATGCTCCTCACACGTGGCGCTTACGTACTCCCACGCCTGCCAACTCCTAAAAGCAGCGGGGTGCCTGAATGATCACAATTTACGTCGACCAACGCACCACGAAAGCGAATAGTAAATATTTTAGGCGCGGACACTTCATGCTATAAATAAAGTTACCCTTGATCTCAGGACGTGAAAGAAGTTATCAGCTAATAATATATTTAAACTTTAGGGTATCTTTCGTAAATTGTGATAAGCAACGCGATGGAACATTTTTAACAATTTCTAATACCTATTAGAAATTTTGTATTTATTATTTTTTTATTGCACTTTAATCGATTAAACTCCATGCTATGGCCGAAACCATCATCGTTGATCATCATTATTATTAATGACTATCATCGACAGTCATTAATTAATCATTATCATTATTATTAATAATAAATTTATCGTGAGATTTTGAATAATATTTCTCCAAAAATTCTTTAACGAAGATATTTAAAAAATGATTATATACAGAATACATAATCAACTGGGAAATTGCTGAAATAATTGTTATTTTGTAATAAACTGACAGAATAAAATTAATTAAACATTATACTGTAAAAAACTCGTTATTTTTATTAACATATTTATTTATCGACACATTGCAAAGAGAATATACATTTACAAACTTGTAAAAATAAACATTGCTGAAAATTTGGCTGTTATATGTGGTATTATTCAGTGACATGTATTCAGAAGTGTATTGTTTTTATAAACAGAATTTATTCGGAATTCTCTGAAAAACAATTACAATTATTATTAATGTTATAATGTATCTATATTTATAGTAATTCTCGAAAGTGCCTCGATATGCAAGATTTTTTATCATTTCGAAAACATATATCATTGAGCTTACATATATATCATGTAAGCAATGAAATTGTTAACCAATTTTTATAACATAAAATGTTTAATTCATCTCACTCTGTTCATTCATTAAAGAATAATAGCCATTTAGTTTCAGTAGCTTCTCAATTGTCACCTTCTACCCTTGTACGTATATAGATAAACAGCTTTTGTATGTAAAGCTCAGCATCGCGCATTTGCATTTTTTCACGTTTCGCTATTGTTGTACCGTCATGTTTCCCTCAACGTAACGGTAGTATTATTGTCGCGTGGAAATTATCGAATTGCGACACGACAATGCGCGGAAAGCGGGTCGGTCGACGTTGCGCCAGAAATTGATTTGTCGCGCTCGTGAGCGTCGCGACGCGGCGCGTCTCGTCGCGTTGCGTCGCGTCGCATCGCGTCGCGTCGCGTTGCCTTCTAATCTCGTCGTTCGCGAGCGCGATTGGCTTCCTTCGCGGACTGGAGCGATTCCGGAGTACGTGCGTGCCGAGGGGATCGATCGATCGAATCGGGGAAACCGGGGATGGTACACGAGGGAACGCGATTACGCGAGAGAAGAAACGGTCGACCGGCACGATCCCTAGGCCATCGTTGATGAAAGTTACATAAGACGCGACGTTTATACGATAAAAGGACCAGAGTCAACGTCTAATAAATTAAACCGGGCAAAAGTGAAATTAAAATTTTATATACGCATAGCAGTTGGTCATTAACGAAGCTAACTCTGAAATAGTGACAGCGCAGTAAAGTAGTGACAAAGTGGGACATTTAATAAATAGAATATCAGAGATTTGATAAATTAGTGTAAAATAATTAAAGAAGTAATGTTAAAGTTCAGTTAAGCGTAGTTAGACATTTTAACGGAATTATATATAAATATCATGTTTAATGCTACATTATAAAAAAAATATAAATTAATAAAAGTAAGTGTAAAAGAAGAAACATGAAGAAAACAATGTTTCTGAAACAAAAAGGAAGACATTTTTTTATATATAAATCAAATAACCCAAAACTCAGTAAAATTGAGAAAAAAAACATTAAAATTTTAAAGTTAACATTTTAAAGTAATAAACAGCATTATGAAATTATAGAAATAGATAAAAATAATAGAAAAATGTACACTTTAAAGAAAATTTAATAATTATATGTATATGTAGAATTCTCTTTTACTGTAATAACTATTACTATAATACTACTTAATAACTCTTACTGTGTAATACTGCAAAATATCTTAACAAACTTGTTTCCAAGTTTAGGTTAGTTAATAATCAAGATGAAATTCCGCTCATTAACCAAAATCCTAAATCCTTCCGGCTGTGTATTTTCAACTCGACGTGCGAAGATGAGGCAAGAAATAAAGCCAAAGAGTTTCTCGTCCGTATGTTTTTAAGAGGAGAAAAGGGGGTAGAGAGCGAGGATGTGACAGATCAGATAAAAGTTACACATTAATTTACGTGTTTATATACGCAGCACAACATCAATGTAGAATTAATCTACTTATTTTCATTAAGCTAAAAACCTTTAATACTCTATTATGGTGGCGTGTGCCACCATCATGGCCGAACAGATTAAAGTTGTAGGATTTCGTTCTTCGTAGCTTATACATGATTCGAAGATTCGTTGACTTTTCTGCATGTAGATCAAGAGTAGAATAGTGATGACACATAATATCATTAGTGATTAATGGAGAAGTGGTCGAAAATGATATATCTATACCGTTGCCCTCAAGAATTGGAAAAGAAATAAGAAATTGTGTGTAATGGCACGCGAAGAGCAGAGCTCCAAATGGAGATGGGCGAATTATTCGGGTAGCAACGTTTGCTGGGAACATGACAACAGATTAAATGCCGTCAGAACATACACGTAAATACCTCTGCCGAGAGCGCAAAAACCGGAGTATTTCGAGGAGTACTCAGCATGTCGTGCACGGTCGCCTATACTGCCTTAATTAAAGCGATAAATACTGCACGTAAAACAAATTCCCGCGGAATTAGGGGGACAACAATAATTCGAAGTGCAGCGTGTTACGTTGTAGTTGCAATATGTTCTCAATGAAGAAGAATTAATCCCCTGTTAGGCTGATTGAAGATTTAACGTTGAAGAACTATGTACAATAATTTCAATAATTTCATGTACAAGAATTATCGAGAAAATTAAAAAAAATAATACTATAAAAGCTCTCCCCTCACATATACTATATTGTCATTTATAACATAAAATTGTCATAAATATCACAATTTTTTTTTTTTAAGCTTTTCTAAGAAAGATATCAAACGAAGCTATAAAAAAATATTGGGTAAATTTATTATATTTTCATAAATAAGAAATTTTCCTAATGTTGTTAAATCATTACTGTTAATTTAATATATTAAGATACTTATCTTTTTTATTATAGAAAATAAAGATTAAATTAGCGAAATAAATTGTTTCCTCGCAACAAGTGATTCAGACTGGACGTATGGCTGACCTTTATCGACCTTATCTACTGTCATTCGAGTTTCATATGTAGCATCTTTAACAAAGACGTTCCTACATCGACTTTAATACAATGTCTTATTAGTGAATGTATGGAATACACGGAAATATTTGTGATTTGATCTGTCCCTTATTGTTGATGTAAACATTCTTCAAATTTCAAACAGCGACTAGTATTATTGTCGCCTCGAATCGCTTGACAAACCGATTTATGTTTTTCTACTCAAGGTTATCGTATACGAAACAATGAAATTGGCTTTTGAAAATCTTACTAAGAATTACTCTTTACCTTCTAACAGCTATTTCGTCTATTTCTATCTATTTCTCATCATATTTCTCTCTGTATATATATGTATATTTCTCTGTTCCTCTTTTTTGATTCATGAGCTTTTGCTCGCGCTACGAACTCTCCTGAAAGTCGTGCCAAAAAGAATCACTCTCGCGATCGCACGCAAAAGCATCCTCGTTACCCGCGCTAACCAAACCAGAAAGTGAGACACTCGTAAATACTTGCCAGTATGCTCGAAAGCATTCTTACGAAATTATTCAACAAATCATAACTTTAATTATTTGACCGCGAAAAACGATATTTAATCGGCGCAAATTTCTTTTTTATTATAATATTATAACATAATAATCAATTTCAAAGACTTTATATGCTGTAAGCACAATCTCATGTTACGTTCAAAACATCTTCTATAACTATATATATTTAGTTGTATAATATTAAAAATAGAATAAAATTTAATTGAACATATCTTTAAGTATACATATGGTAAATATCAATCAAGAATATTAATTAATATTAAAGCTCATGATAAATTTCTAAAAATTTAAAATATTTGTCATTTCACTGAAGATTCGAGGATTTTTTTTATTGATCTCGCAAATCCAAGGAAAAGACCACCTTCTTCCAACATATTCTTTAATTGGTTTCGAATCCAAGCGCGCGCGCGCGCGTGGAATAAAACGGAGGAAATTTGCGAACAACAACGTGAGGCGGAACGATGAGAAGCGCCGTGCCAAAAGGGTCCTTTCATACCTTTTATGAATTTCCCCGAGGAGCGTTCTATACTGTTTAACTGCTCCGTTCTGTTTCATTGGCCAAGACGACAAGACGATAGTTGACACGCTAAAAGGCTGATAGCACGAGCAAAATAAACGAGGCCATCCCGTTTAGAGAGAGAGAGAAATCGTCAATTTAATTTTACTATTTTTTCTCCTTGCTAATATAGCAATAACATTATTTTAAAAGTAAAATCACGAAACGGAGATAAACAGCGAGAATAAAACTAAAAGAGAAATATACTTTACTCTGAAAAAAATTTCTTATAGAAAACTATCTAGGATAATAATAAAAATGAGTGGCAACAAATAATTAAATTGTGATGAAAGAAAAAATACAGCATGAAATTTATATCAGAGAGAACCAAAGCGATGCTCCATATTTAAGCATTGTAATCTAAGTAAAATCTAAGTAAACTTTCGGTAAATGCAATTTGCAGTTCTCTTCGCGCTTTTTCAACATAATGACTGAAACTCAAATTTTGGTGTCATTGGTAATTGAATATAAGCCGGCACGAGTTTCCGAAGTTTCGCGTTTGCGTAATTGGATAATATGTTCTAGCAGAAAAGCTTATTATTTTTGCATCAAAAATAACAAACGACGAATATGATAATAAATTATTTAATTATGTAAATGCGAAACTTCGAAAAAATTACGTTAGCACAAACACGCATTTGATTGTCAATTATACTGAAATTTAGGCTATAATATGACAGTTAACACAAAGAAAGAAACATTAATACCATGGAAACAACGCTATATTAAGAAAGACTTTCGTGTAATTTGCTTAAACAAAGATAATTCTAGTAGTTTTAAATCCTTCCAAAATTCGTTACATATGTCAACCTAAAATTTTTTGGGAAAAAAAAGACATCTTTGTGTATTTAGCCAAAACATTTTAAAAAATATTTTACGTGTCATAGCCGTTTATTGCCTATGTATCAAATTTTATATAAGTCTTTATTTATTAATTTCACAAAAAGTTTTATAACATTATTTTTATGAAAAACGTTTAATGTATATTTAAACTCATCTTTCTCAATTTCTCTTATCTCATGTATGGCAATTGTTGGCAATTATAAAAAAAATTGTATTCAACTAATTTGTTGTCTGAAGGAAACTGGCAGGGGATCTCTGAAACGATTATCATGAGACTGCGGTTTCACGCCAAACCGGCTCCACGATCACTATTGTCATATTTGTGATGCGTGTGTCCCAAGAGCGCAAATTAACAGGATATAAAACCAGTTTCACGCGGACCGTCATTGTTAAATAAACTGCCTTGTGTCACATACCGCATTGTTTCGAACAAAGGTCGCTACGCGCGATTGTACTTTGCTAGTATAACATAAAGCCGGTTTCATAAGTTTTGTATAGATGATTATATCAATACCGAAAGAGAAAACGCGGCGTGAAATCGACATGCTCTCAACACGTGATCATGACTAGAAAGTTGAGGAAGAAGATAAATAGTCAAATAAAGTCCGATTGCGATACTACAATCGATCATCCTACGCATCCTACCAACCGGAAAATATTTGTTGTAGCGAAATATTTCGCACGCACGTGTGATTAGGTCATCGTCAAAGATAAATGTTGAACGGTGATTTGCGAGTAGAATATATAGAACCGGCGTAAAAACGGAACTCCATTCCGATACATTTGACGCTGCGTGCTGTGTGAAACCAGCTTAAAGGTCAGCCTTTAACCCAAACGTGGCCACTGCGATGGCCGAGAGATCCCGGCCAGCGGGGTGGCAAACGCATGAGCTCGTTCACGCTGGCGTCGGTCGGACGTTCGGTCGGATTTCAGGGTTCGAGCCGGCTCGCCGAACCGCGAAGAATCGCGAGGACATTACGCGGGATCGAGGCAAAAATAGCGAGCGAGCGAGCGAATTATAGGAAAACGAGAAACCTGCTCCGTTTCACCGGACTCACCTCTAGAGGGAGGCAGGGGCTGGATGCGGCCATGTTCCTACATGCGTTCGAGCCTCTGCCCCGGTGGCGATCCCCTCTTCTTCGTGCTGTGGCACCACTTTACAGAAATAGAAAAAAAAACAGAGGGTAGATATACAGACGAATTGGGGCAAACTGCACACTGCACACTCACGACGGCACCCCGGCGATCGACGTGCACAACCAACCCCCCTTCTTCGAAATACCGGCGAGGGGTGCAGGCGGGCGGGCGAGCGGGCGAGCGGGCGAGCGGGAGAGAGAAAGGCGGGGGACGGAAAACGGGGGAGGGGAAAATAACACCAACGCAGCACCTTTCGCACCCCTTTTACTTTTTCGCTGTACGCTCCTCCTTTTTCGCCTGGATTATTTTTCTCTTGTGTTTCACGGCAATTAATTACACTCTTCCTCCAAAAGGAGAGATGAGAAGAACGGAAGAATGAGAGAGAGAAAGAGAGAGGGAGAAAAGAGAGAATGAGTGGGAAAGAGAAACGGGACAGTCAGAGTGAGCGAGAGAAAGAGAGAGAGAAAGAGAGAGAAGAGTGAAGAGAGGAGGGATCCTCTCTCCCGAGCCCTGAACTCTCTCGGTATCCTCGGAGCGTGCACTACGACCACCGGCAGCGGCGGCGGCGGCGGCCACTATCTTCCTTTTCTTCTTCCTCGTCTTCCACCTCCTCGTCCGCCGCCTCTCTTCTTCCGCTCCTTTTTCTTCGTCGTCGACGTCGTCTTTCCTCCCTTTCGAGCCTCCCTCCCCTCCTCTTCCCTCCCTGCGACGCACCACAGCACACTCTCGGCGGCTCCTCTCGCGACGACGGCGAGGAACGGCTAGCTGCTTCGCCTCCTGTGCCACGTCCTCCTCCTCCTCCTCCTCTTCCTCTTCCTCCTCCTCTTCCTCCTTCTCCGCCTCCTCCCCGTCCACGTCCTCCTCGGCGGCGGGCGCTCCTCCTCGTCTTCTTCTTCCTCTTCTTCGTCGTCGTCGTCGTCAACCGCCACTGTACCACCGTCGCATAACAAACACCCCGGCGGCCGTCACGGTCTCGATGACACCAACACGATGACGAAAGGCAAAGACGGAAAGATAAAAAACAGAGAGACGAGAGACAGGTGGAAAGAGAGACAAAGTGAAAAAAGAGTGAGTGTGAAAAGGAGGGGAAAGAAGAGGGAATATCGAGGTTCGCGAGATTGATTGAGGAGAGAGCTAACGAGCCCGACGCTTTCTTTTCCTCGCGAGAGCCCGTTCTCACGAGGGCGCGTTTTCTCCTTCCTGCCGAGGCGCGGTACACCCCCGCGGGCAAGGGAGAGTCACCCTCCGCGAATCAACTCCGCGCGCACTCGGCGAGCACTCGACGGGCGAGTACTGACCCGACCCGAGTTACGCGACAACAACGACAGTGGAACCGGGGCCCGTTTTCGTACCAGCACTAACCACCAAACCACTTCTTCTTTCTTCCTTCTCTTCTCTTCTCTGCCGCCTCTTCTGCCACTCGCGCGCGCCAGTCGCTTCTCCGTCCTATCGTCCTCCGTTTACAGCTTCAAGCAGCAGGTTCGAAACCCACTTCGTCTCCGATCCACGCAAACGTTCTATCACTCTTCGACTTCGACGGCACCTTCCCTATAACTACAACCCCTGTCCGCTTCACTCGGCCGGAAGTTCACACACTACCTACGTTCCCCGAGCGTCGGAGCTCGTGGCCACAGCGGGACGGTCGCTCGACTACGCTCCCTCGCTCTTCCACCACCACCCGACCGCCGCTCTCGCACACACACTCTCTTTCTCTCCATATATCTCTCTCTCTCTCTCTCTGTCTCTCTTTCGCTCGGCCCTCATGGCCATCTCCTCACCCCTCTTCTCACCCTCTCCAGCGTTTCCACCACCGCCGTCTCCGTTCGCCCACCCTCTGTCCGTTCGCTTATCCTTGTCGCGCCAACAATCTCTGTCCTCCTCACCGATAACTTCGACCCCCTTCTATACATATCGTTATCTCCCTCGCGACTATTTAACTATCACCAGACTGTCTCCTTTCGTTACACTGACGTGGTCTCCTCCGTTGAACGGAGTTTATCTCTCGCTCTCACGCTAACGGCACGGCAATCGTCTTCGTCGCGCAGAGCGAGCTTCGCTCGTTCTTTCCAGGAATCGCCGTCTCGCTCCTTCCATCGGTGTTCATCCCTCTCTAATGTATTTCCCTCTTTGTCTCTTACAAGCGACACGACGACTGGTTCCTTCTTCGTCTGACCTTCCATTAGATGTCCCTTTCTACTGGATGAGCTTGCGCTCACTCGCACTCCTCTAGCAAGTCCCTCTCAGTCACGCTTACGTATTAACCCCCATTCAGAGGACGCCAGGACCGGGTTTCTTTAAAGTGATACCCTAGGGTTACCTTGATAAGTATTTCAAGAGTTTTTATCGTGTACTTCGACCCAAGATGATTTTATTTAACTTTTTTTTTCGAATTTTGTATGGAAGGCATATATTTTACTGCCTTCACATAAGTTTATAGTATTAAATTGTATTAAATTGTTTTAAATTGCACTATTAGATGTTAATTATATATTATCAAAATAATAATGCTAAAATAATAATATTACACATATCACTTATATATTTTAAATATTATTTTTATATTATAAAATTTACACATATCTAAATAAAATAAATAAAAAGAGATAAATTCTGAGAATATTTAATAACTAATTTTCAGTAATGTAACGCTGAAAAATTTTAATAAATTGCGAACTAATAAATGTCACAATTAATTAACTAAAGTTGTTATATAAAGTTGGTAGATGTGCTAGATAAAAGTTTTCGTATGCCTAATCAAATAAGCGATATTATACTGCATGTAAATACTTTGGAAACGACTATATGTACAAACTATTTCTAATATACAACAGCGGTTATGTTGACGTTTATCGTTTATGACGAAATCGACAACACAAATTTAAGAAGTTTGAATAATATTTAAACTAATATCATATCTCAATATTGAGAATATATGCGTTATTAAACTTAAAAAAGATAAATTAAACTCTAAAAATAGTTAAAACTGTTGATTTATAAATTGACGCGGTTCTTCAATTTGTATGTATTCATTTAATTCGTAATTATGCTATAAAAAGAAACTACGTTACTTTGAATTAGAGATAATTTTACGTAAACATTTGACATTGTTCATATTGTTTGGTGTTCATAACACACAAAACGTGATAATAGAATATAATTATAAATCTTCTGAGGTTTGATTTTATTTTATACTTATATATCAGAAGATAAAGATATGTTCTCGCGTTTCTCTCAAACGAGAATTGCGAAAAGATAAAACAACGTAATCAAATTTATCTTATTTTTCACTATTTTCGAATGTCACAGGGACTATGTTCGAGTTGTAAATATTACATACGTTATATTTTCAGACATAAAAATATATCCATAAATTATCAAAAACCGAGTCAAAGAAATAGACGTACTGCGAAAAATAATTAGATTTGTTGAAAAATCAAAAAAGGAACAAGCTGTAATATATTTTTTCCCTAGTTACATAGAGAGAGACAGATAACTGCCTTTTGATGAGGGCTTTCTTCTGCTTAACCGATTATTCGAGTAAGATAATAGCTATCAAGACAAAATATACTTTCGCTCAGCCGGTGGTACATGTGCTATACCTTCCTCCACTAATCGTGTTAATTTCCATTTATCCGTTTGCAAGTTTAACTGGCGGGCTTTTTCGAAGCTTAGACCGCAAGCTCGTCGAGTACCACCAGGTGTCACCGTACGCGAGCACACCGGTGTGCGTGCCAATTCGCGAACGTGCGTGAGCTTTCGCTCTCGTTTGTGTGCGTCGAACCGATACCGCCGGGGGTTACTGGTGCATGCGCCCTCTCGCTTTTCAAGGGTAGGGATGAGCTTTTTCGCGTTGCACTCGCGTATGCAGCGAGCTTCGGGCCCCGACACCTCAACGGTAATAGAAATAATCGTCTCGTACACGTGGATTCGTGACCGCGTTAAAATTCCAGAATACCGAAAAGATCAGGCAATCGTCAAAGATCAAAGAAATTCGTTGGAATTCGATGAGATGGAAAAGCGCCCCAGAAAAGAGAGGCGGTTCAACGGTCTCAATACTCGAGGAGCGTTAATTGGCCTTGCCGCGAATGAAACGAGGTAACGGCCTGGGCCGAGCCGCTGCTAAACGGTCACGATAATAAATTCCGGCGTGCAGCGCTTTGTTATCTGATGACCGTTTTCTTGACGTCTCGTAGAAAGGTGACCGGAAGTCCACGCGCGTCGACGGGAAGTCATCGTCCACCTAGCCATAATTCACCCGCGCGTGAGAACTTAATTAATTAGACGCGAAGCGAACCGCGTGATGAAGAGGTTCTCATGTCCTAAATATATTGTTTATAATTGTTCGCCAAGAATTAATTTATTAATTCTTATTCAAAATATCTAAATTGAGAATTTATTTATTAACTCTTTTACTAATATTTATTATTAAAAGCTATTGAGAGTGCTCATTAAGAATTAATAACTTTAATCAAGTATAAATAAAAATAATACAATAAAATCGTCTTTATTTCAAGCATCTGAAAGAGGATTTTAAGGTCATATTACTTCATGAACCATGTTAGACCACAACAAGGACTCTGAATATCCTCTGGTTGCCATATTGTAAATGAGCTTTAGTTACGAATGGACTTTGCCATCTTCCATCAAAAGTTACTCGTAACTTTAGAACACATCAAGATATTATGCGAGCCGAGAGTTCACATGAGGTTGCTCCGATCAACTGCTCTGATCAACTTCCTTTCAATCGTGAATCTTTTGATGAGTTTTTCAAGGAAAACTCGGCTTTGACAAAGGGTCGATGAAAGTTTATAAATTTGTAATATAGGATAAGTTTATAACTTGGCAATACAGGTGATACAGGATTTGAAATATATATATTTAGAATGTAACTATAATCCTGAACACAAGTGGTCGTACTGTTCTCTAATCCCGATTATTGCGATAACGCATATAACGTTATCCCCAAAAATTAAAGGATTATATATTCGGCGTCAAATGCGAGATATAAATCACCAAACTCCAACTCCCTCCCGTCTCCTTCTTGTTAGGCGAAATAACGGCATAACAGCTCCGTAAATTGTAACTTGTTATTACATCATTTGCAAAATAGAAAGCAATTAGATTCCTTGACCTAACGATGTAACAAAACACCGATTGATTTCGTTCTTTTATGCCCGTAGAACTAACTAAATGAATCAGCCCACTGTTTTTGGGGGCAACTCTCCCTCCTTACTCCTTCCTCTATCCCCGAATAACAAACACAAAGACATACGGGGAGAGAGAGAGAGAGAAAGAGAGAGAGAGAGAGAGAGAGAGAGAGAGAGAGAGCGCTCGCGATGGCCGCGCGATTTTACGTGTATAAAGGAATCGGCTTTAAATCTGCGGAGCCCGCGAACGAAAACGAGAGGATGAGCAGAGGACTGAAGGGGGAAGGGAAATGGGATTGTCAGGGGTGGCAGCGGTAACGGCAGTGGCGGCAGTGGTAGCGGCAGAGGGTGCAGGGGCAGCGTTCTGGGTTTCTGGGTTCGTCCTCCGTCCCCTCGCTCTCGTCCGTCCTCGCAACCCGCGGTCTCCTCCTCCTCCTCCTCCTCCTCCTTCTCCTCTACCTTCTCTTCGACCCCACGAGGTTCGGAAAGGCTGCTGTGCGCGCGGCGCACGAATGTGGAACAGTAGGTCAGCGCACTCCGTGACCCCCGCCTACCGCGGCCTACCCCTCCTCGGTGCATGCACCCTGATGCGATACGTACGACTAACCGGCCGAACCCTTCTCGTCCCAGTCCCCTCCCCCGTACCGTCCCCTCCCTACAACCGAGCGCTCTCTCGGCACCCTACTTCTTCCTCTTTGCTCCTCGCTTTCCCTCCTCCTTCTCCTCTTCCACCTGCAATGGTCCCGCGTCTCATCCCGCGACCGATTGCGTTCTGTCGTAGGGGTGAGTTTACGCGATTCAGTTCCGATGATAGCCTCCCGACCGAGCAGCCGAAAGCGAGAAAAAAGGTATAATATCCTGTACACAACGTTTTCCCCCGGGAAAACGATTATTTTCGCGATGAGCGACGAAGGGAAGCGGAAAATCAGTTTTCCGTTATCAGTTCCGTTATCGTAATATTTGCCAACTACCATTCATGAAATCCGTGATGATTATCGCTGAAAGCGAGAGAAATTCTGCACAGGGCATTTCCTAAGAGAGATGATCATGCGACGATTGGAGTGGAAATAGTTCTATTAATATAGCTTTACACTATTTGCAAATTACTCTTTACAGTAGCCACACTTGATAAATCACCTAATGAAAGCGAAGAAAGATAAATCTTGTGTAAATAATTGTCCATGTTGAACGATCAAAGATATGGAACGATTGCTATCTCTTACAATTATTTGACTCTGAGTCTCTGTTCTACATAGCGATAATATCATAAGTAAACGGCGGATTTTTATGTAAATATATATTTTCATAAAAAAAAACAAATAAAAGATATTAAAATTAAATCTTTTAAATAAAAAAAATTGCAGTATCTAATCACGTTTGATGAGATATATTCCAATCTTAATCCTACTTTTCTATACACATCTACTTCTTATCAAAATATATATTTCCCTAAACATTCGCACACTAATTACGATAAGCAGTCGAGCTTAATTCTCTCGCTTCTCTGGATATTTTCTTGAATGTTTACTTTCATGTTGTTTGTATCAAGTTGACAACCTAATAGATAAGATAAGCGAAATTCTGAAGTATTTACGTTTCTTCGTAATTATATATCTATATCTCTAGTCACTTTTCCTCTCTCTTGTAGATAATAATTAAACCATGAATATATATTATTAAACTATGATATTATAAATAAACTATTTTCTTACAGTATTTCATAAAAATTTCTTCTTATTCTTTCTATATTACTCTTATTTGTCGCTCATCTTCATTATTCGATCACGACAAGCGCTAAATCGTTTCGAGAACATCGGTAATTCTCCTCTCTCACGAGACTCATCCTCTCCTCTCAGCGAAACCGAAACTGTCGCGTTGATACCAAGAGTTACGAGGTACCCGCCAATGTGAGGATTCGGCATCCTCGCCACGTACTTTAAAGGTTCATTCGCGGAAAATCGATTTGCCGGGCCGCATTCCTCTGAGGAAAATATTACCCCGCGCGCCGTCTCTTCTCCCCGTCTAATGCGCACGCTCGTCAGATTTTACGTTCCAGTAAACGCGAGATTATTGTCTGCTTTCCGCACGCACGCGCTATTATTTACCGCCGACAACGGATCGTCGACAACCACAAATGTACCGACAATTTTCAGCCATTGTACAAACGTAGCGAGCGCGATATTCAAGCGAGAAAGATTTCAATTACTTTAAGTACCAAAATAAACGTCTCGTAGAATTGTCGTGTAAGATATCGATAACAGTCAATTTATTTAGATAAAACGGTTCTAATTTCAAGATAAAAGTATATTGCAGCATTACTTCCTATTACGAATAAGTTATCGGACAACAAATCGAGTAAGCTTTTAACAAATACTTGCGCTCGAGCCTAGAATGTAAACTTTCGCTCGACTTCGCTCGACTTCGTCGTGGAAACGGGGTCCACGTCAACGTGCCCCCGCATGTTGGAATCGATGGTGTTTGGCACGCCAGACGTTTATGTCCATGATCGATCAAGCTTCAATCTCGATCGAAGACTATTCAAGTTTTCCGACTGGTCTAATATAATTCTATTTTGCAAAAATAAGTGTCGCGAATTGCATGACAATTATAAAAATACAAACGTATTTATAATTTTCAATTATGTGACTTATTGTTATAGTCAACATAATTTTTTCAAAAGTATTACAAGAACGTCGATTATGTTCGCTGCAATAATAAAAACGATTTGGAATATAGAAGATTATCATTATGTCAGAATATTTTTATGATCCTTATTTTTATTTTAAAAAAGCTCGTTTAATTTCCGTATTTTAATATCTTCTTTTTCGTTCTTTTTTAAATCTTTTCTGCAATGGGCGTCCCATTTCTACAAAGTTTCTTCTCAATTTTCTTTCGCGCCATTATATCATCCATCAATCTTTACTTGCTTCCTATTTCGCCATTTAAACACAATTTCACGCCGAGGCTTCCGCTTTAATTCCACGCAATCTACACTCTCTTTGCTCTTCGCGATATTCTAATTTTCCTTCTCCTCGCTGGCATACCTTTTTCTTTGACCTGTTCTTTTAAATATTTCAGTCCTCCGTTACATTCGGTTATATGTACCTCAAATACCATATCTCAATTCCTGTATCCTGTCCATTCTATTCTGCTACTGCGCCTCTCGATGTTCGGCATCCTAGTCCATTTCTCATGTCTATCTCTTCCCACACTTGTTTTTAAATTTTGATTGAATAACAATCGACCCCCCCATATATCACTACTCTCTCGTACTTTCTCAATTTCTTGTCCTACACATTCGTGTCGATTCCGATTTATATACGTCATTTGTAACAGAGATAACAATGCATGATGTGTTACTGGTATAGCGTCACGAAAAACATTTTACTCCCAACCATTTCACGCTACAACAAGAATAATAACCCAGCAACATTAAATAGCGTAACATCTTATGCTATATATCTATACTGCTTGATATATTATCATCTATAATATGACTCGTCTCGGTACTCGTTTTCCCATCAAAAATTTTTTCAAGATTTTATATAACAATAATCTTTTTTTCTGATCAGCCCAATGTTTACACAAGTTCCTCTCTTTAAATCCGTTTAAATCCGTTGAATGATGCATCTCCCCAAAAGATCCGCCGGATTCTTCTTCCGAGAGAAAGTGTGTTTCGACACGCGCCACATCTATAGCTATCAAAGATGGGAATCCACCGGAAACCGAACCGACATACACGCTTTCACGTCGAAACATGACGTCAACCAGTCGACGACGATCGATGCTATCAGTCCGATTGATATCTATGAAAAAAAAAAGAGAAAACGAGGAGCCCCGCCACACTCGTACATTCGCGCTCATCGATCTGTTTTTTCATCGTGCCATGAAGAAAAGCCCTCCTTATTAATATCCGTGTACTATTTTTAATTCGATATTATTAACCGCCGCCGTTACCACCCTGCCGAGCACGTGACGTGCGCTAATATATATAGAAAAAAATCGTCGATGCTAAACCTCGCGCATCGGAGAAACAAAATTCCATCATAATACTGGTTGGTGGGAATCTCGTTATAACGGGTTTATATAAAGTATAATAATTTTTTTTGTAATAAACGCTATACACTCAGGGATAATCAGGAAGTTGCTGAAACTATTGAAGCAGAATTTTCGACCTTTCCGTATAAAATTTATTTCTACATGTTCAAAAATGTGTATTTGCATTATGTATTAATAAAAATGATGAAATTTTTCTATAGAGCGTATAATTTATCTTACTTTGTCCACTTATTACAAAATAACAGCTATTTAATTTTCGATTATCACCCAGTATTACATAACATATAACTCATATCTTCCTGATATAAGAAACGTTTCCGTGATATTATCAAAATTATATTTAATATAATTTCGATATATATTTAAATCAAATAAAATTTAATATAAAATTTTAACAAATACCATTACAAATATAGAATAAAATACTCTTGTGAACATATGAAATAACTTCGTTATAACAAGATTGCATCCAGGATTATTGTCCACAGCGATATACACTTGTGATTTGACGTAACGAGATTTCAATACAAACTCAATTTGAAACTTCGAATCGGGACACAAAAGATTCTTTCTTTTTACTCAGACTCGCAGTTCAGTTACAGATAGTTATCTATGTAATATGTGACTTGCGATTAGCTATAATAGTCTTTAACAAACAACATTACCGCTCCTTCTTCTTAAAGACGCGCACGTCTCGCTTTTGTTAGAAGCAAATTAATAATTCTGTACACAATTTAATTTGCGATGCAGCGTAAAATTTCAGATATTTGTCCTCCTCTCAAGCTCAAAAGATAGCATAACCAAGTAACAAAGATTCGCATTACATACTTTTATACCAGACCGCGTTGTATTCTTAAAACAAGAAAAATTTCCAAGCGGTCTCTCCTCAGACGTAGCATTCTTTTACCTTTGAAAGTTTGCGGAACGCCCTTCGCCTCGTGTAAAACAATTTCCACCGTCCCTTTTCGGAGGATTTCCGACCGGACGCACGTATAAAGGCAAAAACGACAGTCGGAAAAAGACAAAAACAGACAAAAATTGAGAATCGAAAAGCAACGATCACGACAATGACAGCTGTCACGAATGCCTCGGCATTCGACCTGCAGGTGCAGAAAACTTGACCGAGTTTTCGAACCGTACGCGGCGCAGGACGACCCAGATTTCGTCCATCGCTTTCCCTCCACTGGCTTATACTCTCTCTTTTTCACCCTCCCATCATTCGCATCCCCGGCCTGAAAGCCCCCCTGCGTTTTCTCTTTGTCTCGCTCTTTCTCTTTCTCTGTCGGTGGCTACCCTCCTATTACCTACAAACCCTCATGCAACAGTGCCGTTTGCGTGAGGGATGAACCTTCTCTGGGTGACATTTCGGATCACGCAAGGGTACCATTGCGTTTTGTTGATTCGATCGGGCTCGAATAAAATATAGATAAAAGTCTCAAAAAACATATTATTCGCTGTTAATAATGCATTTCCCTTTCTACGTTCTTTGTTCCTTGTGCGATATATTTTTTATGTATAAAATGACTTCGTTGTTTTAGTAATCTCTTGATAAGGACACAAAACTATAGTGTCGAAACGTCGAATGAATTAATGTAACTCTATACGATATTAAACATCAGTTTGGTCAAATAATCACTCTTGTTAATAATGCATGTTGCAAAAAAAATGATACTTGCGCATTATAATTCGTCTAGCAACAATTGTATTTCTTTAAATTACGCTAGCTAATTAAGCAGTAAAGTTCCAAAAAAATTATTGCACGTTTTATTATTATGTAACAAATATCAATTGTATTTTTCCATCAAAAATATCAAATGTCAAAGACAAAATTAGCAGACCAAAAAGATATTGCCAGCTTATTTTTAAACTCGTAAATGTTAATTGATGTCGTTGATTGCGGAATTCCCGAGAATTTTTACTCTCGTTAATTACGCACAGTTCGTTTCGCAAACGTTGCGTGTCGTCGTTACGTTCGCCCAGTGTCGAAAAAACATGAGAGTCCTGAGAAACGAAAGATTCGAATCAGCGATTAGGGTTTTCCGCCAAGCTAATTCGCGATTAATCCTAACGCGTTAACACTAACGAATTAACTTCGATCACTTGTTATATTCACGCCATTGATGTCAGCGTAGCTTTTAATAACTCGCCCTCAACTCGCCGTCGTTAAATGCACTTGGTCTCTTTTACGAACAGCTATCATTCGCCCAGCTTCTATCAACCCCATAGTGTCGCGCGTCAAGGGTGAATACTACCGGCGCGAATATTGTTGAACACGAGAGTATCGATAACGAAGTTCCACGTGCTCGTGAGAATGCTCGGAATATTAATCTCATCCTTTTTGTACAATTGCGTCGCTCCTTTCATTTATCGTCGAAAAGCAACACGATTATTTATTAATAGCATGCGACGAGATGATTATAAAAAAAATCACAAATGAAATCAAGAAAAATAATATAAGATTAAGCAATAATTATGATTAATTACGTAATTAATTACCGATAATTAACTACCAAAAATAAAATTCATATAAACACTTAAAAATATATCTTCGATTAACTGCAATGTGATTAAATTAAAGTCATCTTCATTAATGATGTTTCCAGAAATTCCTTCGAATTATCTGCAGATGCCGTGAATATCTCTGACGAGAATATCTAAAGATATATATCTTGTGATTAACAGCAGTAACTATTTCTCGGCGGTGTTCTATACCTATATTTATCCGCACATTTATTGCCACAAATTTTTACAGAGATACCTGCAATTTTCAGAAAGCTTCCCTCGATGATGATTCTCTTCAATTATTTGTATATACCGTTATGGATTCTCTTCAGACACCGCGATAATCAAGATATCCGATTGTCACGTGTATTTTCGTTATTCGCGTTATCAGACGCGGTAATAAATAAACCGCGAGGCGTAAATTGAGCGACGCAAATTGATTAATTCGTCGCCGAGTATCTCGATGTTTACGGGAGTATCGATTGCTAATGGCTGTTTGCCTGGATTTCAAGCTCTCATGCGGTATATAACAACTTCTCTCAATAATACACCGCCGTAAAGTCAGGACTAAGTCAGTCTGAGGCGCGAGGATGGACTTCTCCCCTCGTGGATTCCAATGGAACCGGAAATGGCGCGCTTATCTCCCAAGGGTACCGAATCCAATTTATTTCAGGAGAGATGACTGCGGCGGCGTGTGCGTGCACGCAGAGAATCCATAGGGCGTCGGTCATGCGTACAGCAAAATATTACACATGCGTTATAAGCGTTTTATTTTTGCCCTTTCCAGAAAATAAAGTAGTGCGTTGGTATCCGGCAGTATACCGTTCGCGAATAAACCATACTCGAATGTCGAAAGTTTAACTGAAAGGTGATACATATATACATATATATATATATATATATATATATATATATATATATATATATATATATATATGTATATGTTCTAGCTAAAAAAAAAAACCAAAACAGTGTGCATGCGAAAATGCGTGTATACGAAAAAGATCCGCAAGAAATTTGCAAAAATATTTTTATATGAAATCGCGACGCTGATAAAATCTGCTGAAGAAACAGAAAGATCGAATGCACTGTTGGGAAAATCAGATTGACCTATTTCCTCAGAAAACATTATTCCGAAGTAGAAGATCAAATCGCGGCAATTAAATATAATGCAAGACAGCTCGAACATAAAAAGAGCAGTTCGGGATGTTAAATTCTTTGACCAATTTTTAAAATCGAACCACTAACATCAATATCTTTCCAATTAAATCCGGCATGAAAATATATCTATTAAAATAAAATCTATTTAAAACCGAGCAAGGAATTAGATTTTGTCGACTATTTGGATCAATTATTATAGAACATTAAAAAAGTTATTATGGACTATTAAATAAATAAAGCATTTCAACATTATTATTCAGCGGCATTTGCATTATTATTCCAAGACATCTGCAAATAAAGTGAGTTACGATAAGTCTAGCGCACCCAGTATATAATATGATTATCAGCATCGGTATCGCGTGACGTCGCTCTCTTGGCCAGGAATTATTACTCCAATTATCTTAATTACCGCGGTTCCTGCCACTTTTTCGTATACAAAGGTAAAATCAGAGCAGTAACTGAAGATTGAGAACGAAATGGTGGGAAAAAAAGGGTAAGTTAGACAATTTTCGTTTTTGCTATCTGTCAATCGGAGCAATGCTGAGTTCACGAGAACTTCACGACGAGTAACGATATATGTAATATATACGTCCGAAGAAGAGAGAATATATCGATATCAGCATCGAATAATATATCAACGACTGTGAATATTTATATTTTATATGTATATAGGCAACAAAGTCAAGTACTAAAATTGTGAAAAATCGATAAATCGGAAAATTAAAACCCGCACAAGCTTCGTATCGTGATATAAATCGTAAAATAGAAAACCATCAAGTATCATTATATTGACATTTCGTAAAATATACAATACTTCGCACTTCTATATTTGCATCAAGCTCATTATTTATGTACTTCTGTAATCAATAGATATATAAATATAATCTGCTTTAAGCGTCAGCGAGATAATGCTATTCAACGATTACTGCATTCTTTATTGTCTATTGATACTATTTTGTTCTCATCTGTCCGAGCTAGAGAGAAGAAGAGGCGCTCCCGCGAGAGAATTGCGCACGGGGAATCGGCCGATCGATTATTTAGAAATTACCACGTTCGCGAAGAATATCGCGTTATTACGCCATTACCTCGACGTTACAAAGAGACTAATAAATGTACGCGGCAATTAATGCACGGAATTAATATAGTACCCCACATTCGCTGAGTAATTAATAACGTCTTCATATTATTGATATAATATCAATCATGGCAGAGTTACCTATAATCTTCCATCATTCGCTTACACATCTATTAATTAATGCAATTAATGACAATTATTATCGATAATAACAATTATTACTATCAGTATTATATGTATCATTATAATTATGCAATTATACTTATCGTAATCGGTTAATTATCGTAGTATAACTGTATAAAATGTTTTAATAAATCTCTCGAAGTCATAATAAAGAAGATTAGCAAAGAAGATTTATCTTTATACATATCATGAGTGATAATGCAGTTTTTATACGATCCATACTATTTTCTATTATCTATTTAACTAAAATTTTGATTTTTTGCAATTATGACACATTTCGGAAATACGGTTCGCAATTCCAAGTACACATTTCATTAAGAAGAGGGATATGACTTGCGGTGGAAAGGGAGTGACCTGATATCTAAGCCATTAGGCGCGAAAGGGTTAAGGGCCGCCTCATCGCGACTGCATTGTTCATTCTGAATCTCGTCCTCGTTCCCCATTTTCATCCTTCTTCCCATTTAGATCGTATCTCGACGAGACAATAAACGCAACGAGCTGTACCGCACTCGTAATTAAAGCGAACGGACCTGCACTCTTCAATAAAACCGCCGATTAAAAATATAGATTTAAGCAGATTTACTATCTTAAATAAAAAATGAGGAGTAATGATATATCAAATATACTACATTTGTGAAATATGGATATACATACTTTGCTTCGTCTGAAAGTATCAAAAACTGTATGTTCAATATATATATATATATATATATATATATATATATTATTTCAGCTATACGCCAAGAAAAGACTTGGTTTACAATTCTTACTTAAAACACGCATCCATCCACACCTCGCCTCCATCTTTCTTCTTTACATACCCACCGTTATGCAATTTTTATTTACAACCGCGCGCTCTAATAGCTGTTTCCATTACTGTCTCTACTCACGCTCCTTCCTAACTTATCTCTTCCTCTTTTTTCTTTTCCTTTATCCTATCTTTTTTATAGCAATAATGTTTAATATTAACTGTATGTTTAATATTATACTCAATAAATATTCTCCAGCGTAAAAATTACTATAACTGACTATCACGGTCGGTCTCGCTCCGCGTGTACTTGGTGCGAGACACTACCGTGTCTCTTGATTTCCTTTACTCTAATAACCATCCGAGTTGCTTTAAACAAAATAATAAATAAAAATAAACTATACCTCGTGACAGAATAATTTTATTTACATTAATTGAAGGTACGGAGGACGTGGGAATATGACTTTATCTAAAAAGTCATCCGCGATAATATTCCCACAGGACTATTTTCAAACGAGACCTGATCGTAGAAGGTTTGAAAGAAGATTAAAAAGAACAACAAAAAGCTGAAAGACGATCGATTGACAGGGATTAGGCGGAATATGGGACGTCGAACTCTCGACTGCCGCATCCTCCCTCGCCACTCTCATTCCTCAGCCATTCCCATCCAATCAAACCGCTGACAGGTTAGGTCGGTGTCGTGGAAATTGAAGATAAGTTGTCGCACAGTACAGTAGAACGACTTTGGATAATTTTACATCACATCCGCGCGGGGATAAAAAAGCGTGATTTTTTTTTATACGTTCGCTTGGCTCTACGCCTTTAACCCTTCGCCGCCAAAGGCGAAGTATAATGAGATTACTCCACAAAGCAGAATTAAGGGGACCAGAAGCCTTTGAAGAGCAAAAAAACTAACGTTCAGAGACTGATGTTCAAAAGTGGATCGCGAAAGTGTGACAAAGGGATCGAATGACGACTTCAGTAAGCGCCTTCCGAATATATGGGACACAAGAAATTTGAATGGGAAATTTGGAATAAAAAAAAAACGAAATTGTGACATATCATATCAATCATAGATATAACATAACGTGTAAAAATTTTTTAGTAAAAAAACACAGAAATGTAAAATAAATCAAGCTTTCCAAATCTTTTACTAGAAAAATATAAGAAGAAATGTATGCTGGCGGGGTTTTATGATAGCTAGATACATCTGCGAGACGTGGTTGTATCTGTAGAATACCTTTGTTTTCTGGCTATACGTTGCATCTCTCTTCTCTCGGCGGAAGGGAAAACCAAGCAGGAAACGTGAAAACAGAAAATGCAAACAAACTATTTTCCTTCTGCCGGGAATCAAAGCGGAAGAATTGCAGCATCGTGGTTGCACGACGTGATGTTTAACTTATTAAACGGCTACACTTAATTCACGCGTCAAGTACGACGGCACTTCTAGGGAATCCTCGCGTTACAAGGTAAATAAAAAACATGAACAAAAGTAGTCTTTTTCTAAAGTAAATATTATACACATAATTAAAGCATATCACAGTCAACTAAATTAAAGAAAGATAAAGTTCTCTTCACTTTTATTTTTTACTAGCAAGTAAAAATTCAATCATTATTAATTTTAACATTCGATTTTTATCATACCCAATTATTCTTTCTTCATTCAGGAAAATAAAAAGTTCTTATCATCTCTTCATTATTTCTATAATGAAGATAAAAAGGTTTACTAAAGTATAAATAGATAATATTTTTCAGTTCGCTTTGTTTCTTATCGTTATCATATTAATTGTTGTCGTTGTCACCGGTCTATAGATCGATTTCGACGATATCTTGCAAATTGAAATAACTATTGCGTGTAACGAGAAGGACATGACTATCTTTGCTACGAGTTCATCCATCCCCCTCGTCAAACTTACGTTAAAGGTCGAAAGTCACCGCGTATCACGCGGGGATAACGTACGGCAGATGGGTATGCTATGTATGTGCTGTATCTGGCTACTAGTTAGCTCAAATGTAACGTCATTTCAGAAGCATGCCAATGACATCAACGACGCTATTGGCATCGATGGTATTTCAACCATCGCTGTTTGGAATTCAAACAAAAATCCCAGATAACGGCTATTACAGCTGGCATTACACGGCTCTCTTAACATTTCACATACGTTAATTATGATTATTTTAGATATATTATTTACGGTACTCTTCTGCGGAGATACGTAATATAAAAACAATTTCACTAACAATCGAGGTTAATTAATTTTCTCAGTTAATTAATTATAAATCGAATTATGTACACTGAGTACTAAAAATATTTTCTTAACGTTCTAAAATCGTGCGCGACTCTCGTTATCTTCTTTTTGTAATTTTTTAGCAGCACTTATATTTCCTTCCTAGTTTTATGACCCAACTTTAGTTAAGTTCACACTCCTCGCTTCCGAAACTTTCTTGCTTGTTGTTCAAGCGTGCGCTCCGCTTTCCGGTAAGATACCGACCAAAATTTATAATTAATTACATTAAAAATAACGAAAAGTTGAACGAGAGCAAATATACGTCGGAATGGATTCCGTTCATCCTTAGGCCCAATGTGCCTGATTTGAAACAGTTGGACGAAACGAGTCGTCGGCTTTACCAGGAAATTTTCATTGTATCGGCGCAATTTGGTCTCGTTGCTTCACGCTTTTCCAATAGACTCGACTCGTCGGTGATCGATTTCTCTCGATATAGCAGGGCGACGATGACGGTGACGAAAACAACGTCGTTGGCCTGCGGCTTTCGTCATTCGCCGGGGTAGCCCGCTGTAACGTCGCATCCGCGCGATTATATTGTACAACACAGGGATGGAGAATTTTAATCGAATCACACGATCGGTCTATCAAAGAGCGGCACCGCGATAACGTCACGTCCGTATCGGCCAATGAGGATCGACCTAGAAATCATAACGCGTCCCGATAAACGTGCCATATGGGCTTTCTATGGCTAAAAACCAGTCGGCTGTTCACGAGGGACTGCACGGAAGATAATTCGGTATCGCGGGTAGATTTTGTCAAGTGACTACCTTTGACGCCCCTTCGGCTACGATTAAACGACAGATTTATTTAGAGCCTAAAATTGTATCTTCTATCAAATTTTTGAGCATTAAAAATTCCAGTCTATTTAATTTACTAAAAATAAAAACCATTAATATTAATGAGTTCAATTGAAATTCGTTAATTCTGCTAACGGAGAGATTTTATCGGTTAACTATTTTAGGATACAACTGAATTTTTTCTCATCTTTCTACTTAAATTTAATCACGCATTTTCTCTTCCATGCACAATCTTTCAAACGGCGTTAAATTCTTAGTCTTCTTTTTCGTTAGAAGTATGCAGATAATTTAGTTAAGGCGGATACGCGTATGCGCTATTATATTGTATATACGTGTTTACGAGATATAAAAGCGAAGGAATTACGATTTAATGGAACCTGATGTGAAAAGCTCCAGCCATAGAAAGATATCCCGCTGAGCAGACGACGTAGAAAGCCCAGCAATATGCGAAAGCACGTGCCTTTTCTAGCAGAGATAACAATAATTTCATTTCCTTCGATCGCGAAGACCCTATATCACCGTCTGTCAACAAACAGACAAACGTCCTAACTCAATAGGGCTGTCAACATGAAGGAGCCGAATCCATTTTGGTATATTACACCCTCTTTAATAGCAATCTTCAACGAAACGACACTTTTCTTTTCTGATTTCTAGAAAAATATATTAGTATATTGTATTGCGAAGATTTCTTTGATATTCATTTCAAGATTCTAACAAAATTCAGACACGCTTATAATAACGCGAATTCCACAAACTGTACATCCATCTCATACCTGATGCCTATAGCCATCTCTCATACTATCTTATACTTCTTACATCTCGGACTTCATATATATCAATTCGAGAAGGCCCCTTAAAACCAGATAAGCCGAGCGATCGTTGAGGGAGAATATACCGAGCGGAAATAAAGTCCGTCGAAGTTCGCCGCGCGCGCGGTCAGTCCTTTCCTGGCGGAAAGTCCGCGAGAGAAGGAATATAAATCCACGGGAGAATCGGAAGGAAGTATCGCCGAGGAAATTTACGTTTGCCGGACGTTTGCTCCATCGATCTGCAAAACAACCCGGGCAATGCACCGCGCGATCCGCTGTCGTGTATATAACGACTTTATCGGCATGCCGATAATGTGTCAGAATTGCGACGAGCGTATATACACACGAAGCTTCGTAAGTCAAGCCATTCGAACCTCATTAAACCTGTTCATCCGTTGGTCTTCGATACAGCGAGTTGAACGAAAAGGTCCGATTTTTCTTTGGGCATTAAAATTCACGATCTTTTCCATATATGACTATAGCCATCACCTGATTCATTATATACTTTAAGCTTTATTTAGATTTCATTTTCGTCCAGTTACTCCTATCCAATTATTGTGCCTTTTTTGAGACGCAAATTTTTCTTAACTCAATTTAATCCTCAACTTTATTTACTTGTACACACATACACCCTTAGACGCGCGCGCGTAACAGGAATTAAAAATATTTTCGAAGGCATATTACGTAATATAAATTTTTGAAATAATTCCTTTTAAGTAATTTTTGTAATTTAATTCAGATATATGACGCCGTTCCAGCTATCATTGACTTGCCATGATGAGACTTTCTTATTGCTTGCGACGTGAAGCTATAGGTATATACAATAGCAAAGGCAAATGGATTTATGTCTCCTTACGAGAAGGATGGAACAATAAGGTTTCCACGTCGTACAATCTCTTTCTCGATCGGCCGCCCGAGAATTAATTTATTTCCTTCACATATCCAAAGATGACATTTATGACGCAATCCACGCTCTCTTTATAGATAATCAAATTTATTTAAACCAAAAATGTGTGAAAAAAATTATAATTTATTTTTAAATATAATTTACATGTAATTATGAATTAATTACGGCATAGCAATAAATGTGGTGATATTTCCTAACGTTATATTTAACAAGACGCGACGGTATTTCGAAATAAGCGGCTCACGTGCAATCTCCGCAACGTATAAATTAATGAGAAAGATATATAATCGAGTATGTTAAAGCGAGGCAATCGAGCGCTGTTAAGAGCCTTTGATTGAGGCGTATTTAACGGGAGGCGTATTTAGCGGCGCAAATCTTTGGACGAAGTATATTCCTCGCAGCCGCGTTAACGGCTTCCGACGGTCGTCCCCCTAAATTTCCGAGCGACATATCGTGATCCGGAAGGTTGGCGAAATAAAAGAGGAGCGACCGAGACACCCGAAACCACCCGGAACCACCCGGACACGCCGTTACGCAAGGGCGTTTTATTACAAAATATTATTCCTGAGAGAACGCGACGGAGTAATGGCGGCAGTCGCCGGGGTTTACTGACCCGGCAGAGGCGGGCGACGATGTCGCCGCTCCGTTTTTATTTCATCGAGTGTAAGCCGAGAATGTCCCTGCCGTCTTGTAAATTTCACGCGCGCACCGGAGTTTCGCTTTATCGTTCCGATAGGAGTTTGCTTATGCAGACAAGAAACAACATCATAGAAAGGTTACGTCTCGATTGTAGGCATTTTGAAAAACGAGAGGAAATGCAATACTTCATTCAAAATAAAACAATTACTTTACATGTAATATATTATAAGATAACTGATTATTTAAGAAATCGTAACGTAAAGAAATAAATATTAAAACCATATTTTATTTGTAAAAAAAAGTTCTTTCGCGTAAATAAGGCGTAAAATAAAGATTCTATATGTTTACCATATTGTTGTCCTTACTTTAGAAAAATGCTAGAATATATGTCTTAAAAAATATTACACATAAGACTTAATATTTTAAAAATATATATCGATGCGCCTCGGGGGATGCCGAGGGATTCGCGTGAACTATGCGTGCGTGCGAAGGGAAAATAAAAGGTCCGTCGGTTAATGGCAATCTAATTTTCGTAAATATCAGGAAAATGTCAACATGGTGACGTGTGAGCCGTTAGTAGTTACCGCTCTGCTAAGTCAGTCCTGCCACGGGCGATAATCTCTAATTATTTGAAAAAACTTTTTCCCCCCTGCAACTTTTTTATATCGTAAATTCCTCAAGTTTTCCAGGTTAGTTAATGTAAAGTTCTTCGCGTTCTCTGACCTTTTCAGAAATTTCAAAGAGATGATAATAATTGTAAGCTCGGTGAAGTCTGATAAACTCAGAACCAAACAAAAGCAGAAATAAATCTTAAGCTTAATAGCGATATTAACTTAAAATTAAAGACAATCGTAAAATTCGAGAGATTTATCAAGAGCCTCTAACCTTTTACCATAAAAGAAAAAATTTTCTGAATTTTCTTCTAGAAAAAAGAAAATTCTGTAACCAAGCCTTTTCAACGCGTGCACAAACGTTTTACATTAATGGCGTAACAACAGGTGTTACATGTATTTGTCTTTGGCGCTTTATCGCATAATTAAAATTCCACTGTGACTGCATCATTAGTCCAGTCTTTCCATGAATGAATTATTCTTTAAAAAAAATAGCCGTTATTCAATAACATAAGCATTATTCTCTATTTTAATTTCAAAAGATTACTTTTAAATTATTGAATAAAAATGAAAATTATCTCTTTGAAAAATCGATTTTCTCAGTTAACGACAATAAAATGTTCGAATGAAAAAAATTCTCAAAAAAGATTCAAAAAAATGTCTATTATAAAAATAACTCATAGGATTATTATCTTTTATTAAAAATTAAAATGTTACCATTCTTGGTTCACAATCTAAGTCGCAAAACCAAAATCAGAAATCTTCCAAAATATCTCTCTGCTTGCGCGAAACTCCAATCTCTTTTCCAAGAAACGAATACACGATGTTAAAAATATTTAATTTCCAATTTCAAACTTAATTCGGATAGAAAATCAAAAAACCATAAGCGGCAGACTGCAACACATTTCCCATGCGCATCGGCTTCCTCCTGCGCTGAGAATAACTCAAAAATGAGTGACGTCAGACGATAAAACGGAAGGCGCGTGGGCCGATTTCCACATACGTGATTTTTCCGCAGGCCTGCCCCTGTCCCGTGAGTTAACAAGAAAGCCTCGGGAAAGAGAGACGACATCGTCCGATCGACGGCGACGACAGCAACGATGGTGACTTTGACGATAGGTAAACCTCAATATTTATCCCGTATATTTACCATTTTATTCCCGCTATAAAGAGGAAAAATTATCGCTCGAATAAAGTTAGGAAAAACGATACTCGTCGCCGAGACGTCGCGCCGACGTTAATCGCCGGATTAAACCCTTTAAATTGCTACAATGTCGCGGCGTGGCAATGCCTCGATATAGGTTGGCGCAAAAAAAGGATTATTGAACGAATGAGGGTAAGCGCATAAAATATCTCTACATCGCGGTTAAAATTCTTAGCCCGTATGCAAACGTAATTTAAAATCAGACAACCGCATTCAGCAATAAATATTAATTATCAATGTAACAAGATGGTATAAACTTTATCTCGCGTTTCTAACACGCGCGCATAGTTAAAATTTATACATAAACTTTACAATATAATACTACAATTTTCAATTGTAGGATTAGGCAGACGGCAACATTTGATTAAAAATACGAAATCATCGATAAAGATGTACCATTAAATAATGTACATTCCATGACTGACTAATAAAGACCTTTACTACTGCTGTCTGCAACAGTAAATTTTCGAAGCTAGGCATAAACGCCCTAAGCCCTAAAATAGTCGAGGAAAAAAGTTGTAAGTCTGTGTGTGTGTGTGTGTGTGTGTGTGCGTGCGTGCGTGCGTGCGTGCGTGCGTGCGTGCGTGCGTGCGTGCGTGCGTGCGTGCGTGCGTGCGTGCGTGCGTGCGTGCGTGCGTGCGTGCGTGCGTGCGTGCGTGCGTGCGTGCGTGCGTGCGTGCGTGCGTGCGTGCGTGCGTGAAATGAGGCCTCTCATGGGCGCGACAAGGAAACTTGGACTGCGGATCGGCAAAGCCGCGAGCGAGTCGACTCAGTGTGAAGCATCTCGTACTTCCACATTCCCGAGAAGAAAATGCGTTGAGAAAAGACGTCAGCTTGGCGGCGCCAACGACGCGGGTGGCTTTTCGCACGTATACCTATATGTGTTTGTCCGCGGTTTTCCTGCGTGTCTCGTGGAGATTGTCCGATCCTCGGAGAGCTAGAAGCTTTCTATCCTTCATCCCTAATATGAGATATAAAGACAAATGAATTGATGGAGCTTAAGGAAGACAAAGAGATAGAGGAAACTGCCGATTGCCACATGGAAGAGAACATAGAAAAAGATTGCGCGCGGGTATTGGAAAGAAAGATAGGACGATAACGAGGAAGAAATAGAGAATAAAGAGAAGAAACCAGCAGAAAGAAAGTAAAAAAGAGAGAGAGAAAGAGAAAGAAATGGAAAGAAAAGAAGAGGAAATAGAAAAGCGTATGAGGAAAAAGGAGAGAAAGTGAAAAAGTATGAGAGAAAAAATAAACAGGAGGAGGTAAAGGAAAGTAAGCGAGAGAGAAAGAGAGGAAAGGTAACGGCGAGAGAGAAAAGGCGCGAGAGTTACGAAGAGCGACTGAGGGCGAGAGAGAAGCAGAGCGAGAGAGAGAGAGAGAGAGAGAGAGAGAGAGAGAGAGAGAGAGAGAGAGAGAGAGAGAGAGAGAGAGAGAGAGAGAGAGAGAAAGAGAGAGAGAGAGAGAGAGAGAGGAGCAGAGGGTAATAGAGGCTGGGCAAGGGAGAGAGAAAGAGAGGTGGCACGCGCAATGCGGGTATTGATTCACGGCGGCGGCAGCCGGCAGCCAGCCTGAAACACACGACCGCGCTGAGTCGACTCGACTCCGCGACTCGATTCACCGTCGAGACAAGGAGGGATCAAGTCACAAGCCAGCAAGAAGATAGAGAGGAAGAGAAGAGAAAGCAGCGAGAGCACGTCGTCGAGTCGATCGGTTCGACTTCACAAATCGTTCATCGTTAAAACCGCTACGAATATCTTTAAAGAACCCACCGTCTCGATTCCTCGGTATCGAGAGCTCGCACGAGACGAATACAGAATGTCCGCAAGATACATCCTTGCCTAAGTTCGATAGTTACAGATACAAATACACAGATACACTGTATATAAATAAGTTTATTGTGCAAGAAAAAAGTCCTGATGCACTCCTCGCGAAAATATTATCACCAGCATATAATTTTGAAGAATATATAGGATAAGATTAGATCGCACACTTCCAGGAGCAACTTTGCCCTAAATCTATAAAAACCCTTCAGAATCCTTCAATGCCTTACAAAACTAACTAGAAATTAACGTCCCAATTTGATAGATATAAGCCAGCAGAAATTTTCAACTTGTATAAATTGTTTCTACTTATTTTCGCCTCAATCTTACAAAGCAACTTTCTTCAAAAGAGAAAATTCACGGCACATATTCCCTCAACCATATGTTCCCTTCTTCAAACTGGAAAAGCCTCAAACATTGTTTCACAGTCACCCTGTATACTACTGCATAATTACGCGAACTGTAGCGGTGCAAAAATCGAGAAAAGTAGCGTGTTTGAAAGCGCACGGGAGTAGATCCGGTTTCAGGGTTAGGACCGATCAGGGTTAGATGGTATCGGCTGGGGCTCTTGCATGCGCCTAACATGGCCGGGGGATACCCCGACAATGCGTAGGATTGGACCGCCGCTCCCACGAACCATGCGAGCGCTAATAAAAGTGTACTCGGCTCGGCACACAGTATAAAATATGCTCGATGTAGATATAGATATAACGTAAGAAAATATTCGTAATATACACAGAGGGTAGAAAATGTTTTGTGCCGCTTTCATGACATCTTGAAAAAATATTGCTTTCTTTTGAAACTCCTTTCTATAATTTTTAAATACGTTATAGGTACTTACAAAATTCAGAATTAAAAGAGTATCGAAAAATGATTATCTACGTGTAAAGAGTCTTCTTTCTTAAATATAAATAATTAAAATTATTTTCTGCAACGTGAAGAAAAGTCAGTTTTGTTGTTCTTATTAATAAGATTTAATATTAAACAAAGTTACAGAAGTACTTTTGAATAATTTACGATTTATGTTAAACTTACTAATGGGACAATGCTGCTCTGTAAATTAGAATATTGAAATGCATACTGATGTTTTTGAACTAATCACGAAAGATAAAATTTGAATCAACTTCACTTTCTAAACATCTATATGTCTATAAAACGAAACACGAAATAAAGAAATGCATTTCACAGTCGGCATTACTTGTTTTGTAATAGTAAATCTGATATAAATATGTATATATATAAATTATATTTTACTGTCACAAATTTTTATATTCTTTTAAATCAAGCAAAATTATATTAATTATATATAATAATATATAGATAATATTAAAATAAATATTACGTATAATTAAGTACAACGTCTACATGTTCGCATGCACTCTGATATATTTTTCTTCTCCTCAGATTAGGCAAATTTCACTCTATACGCGGCCAGGCGCGTATAGAGTTCGAAGCATTCGAAGCAGCATCGATTCGCGCTCGTTAATAAAATCCGTCGGTTCGGGGCATCGATCCGCCGGCGACCGCGAAGACAACGCGGAATCGCGAGCGTGATAAATAAAGGAGGGTGCTCGGATCGGCGGCGCGGCGCTCGGATAGGTACGTCCCTTAATAGCAAAGGTCGAAAACCTTGTCGAGTTGACTCGCGGGATAGCGCGCAGACCTACTTCCACGTAACGTCGATTCCTTTTATTGATTCTATTTTTGCGAGAAGTCGGGAGAAAGACAGAGGGAGAGAGAGAGAGAGAGAGAGAGAGAGAGAGAGAGAGAGAGAGAGAGAGAGAGAGAGAACGCTTACCCTCTCCACGATCGCCGGTCGTGTCGCGATTCGTGCTTTACCAATTCGGTTTTATCGAAAAAATGATAATAACACTCAAAATTGGGACATTATCCAAATTGCCCAGATACCACACTTCAAAACGTTAATAATGTAAAATATTAATTTTTTAAATGGGACGGGTATTTTTACACGATATTACCTATAAAATTTGAAGCTGGACATCGTTATTAATTAATTGGAATCGATATTCGATAATTCAGTTCTAAGTGGAATACTATAGTCAAATGGTTGATACGATAATTCTTCTGGCAATTACGTGAGCGTATGTCAATTTTTCCAATGGGATATATCATCTTAGGAAACAATAATAATAAATATCACAAAAGATATTAGACTATCGAGTAACAAACGGGAAAGACGGAAAAAGAATGTCGTTAAACGTGATTATGAGTAAATAATTAAGACTTCGAACAAAAGAGACAATCTTACCGAAAGATAGGATTGCTAAATTTTTAATGAAAGAATCACTTGGTATTCATGAAAGTCCATAAGATCGACGTACTCGTTTCGGAAATAGAAGACATCCACACGGAGAGAATTTTTTGTTATATTTTACCCTTAACTTCACTACAAACTTGGGATAATTTTGTAACCAAAGCATTTTTAAAATATACAAAAGACATTTTACAAATAACGTGATAAAAATTACCAAGCAGATTGGTAAATTTTGAAAAATTATTGGAATTTCCTAGATATATTTTAGTAAAATTAATCAAACATATTTTATATTTTAATGTAATAGATATTAATATTTTTTATTATAGTAGATATTAATTAGAATAGCTCGCATAAAATTTTTGGTGGTACACGTTGTCCCACAACTACCATGATTTCAGGGTAAATTTTAAGAGAAAATTCTTTCCGTGCATTGATTTAAAAAGTGTTTTGAAAAGAAAACGCAGGAAAACGGTAAAATGATTGGTCGCAGAAACGATCGCTAATGGAATCGTAATTAGATTCGCCCTGGTGAACGGCCAACGACGGCGCGCGCGTTGCTGGAAATAGAAAGTAACGACCGAACAATCGAAGGCTAATCGATAGTGTGTAGAGCCGGACGGACGAACGACGCGAGGGGTGTACAGACACCTCGCTACATTAGACTTTAATTCGGCCGCAGTAGTGCATGACCCGGTACGGTCAGACGCGGCTCCTCGTCTGGCACCATCTCCGCGACGCGACCGAAGGCTCGGGTTATCATTGGCGGATAATTTAGCGGATAAATCGGTCGTATTTTTCTCGTAAAAACCGAGCAAAAAGCTTAAAAAATCACGATAATATCTATGTAATATCGAGGTACTACTGCATGATAATTAATATATTAAGATTACATCATGTAGGTATATACCTAATCAAGTCATCTAATATTTCTTTCTTGCATTTTTTTATTTTCCTATTTTTATAGGAAAATAGTAATCTATAATAATAAATTAATTATCTAATAAAATTAGCTCAGTTTTCAAAATTTTATTATAATTTTATTATAATTTATTAATGATGTAAATTTAAAGAGATCGAAAAACTAGTTTATTTTTTAAAAAAAGAGAAAATAAATATCAAATGTCGGTTTTTATTGTAAAATATGTAAGTAATAATAATTCGACAGTTGATATTAATGTGAATCATTTAGATAGCAACCCATTAAGGTAGTGCAATATCAAGGCAAGAACATTCTATACTTGCCGATGTTTGTTTAAGGGTTGAACATGCAGGGGTAGGAAATATTACCGACGGTTGTAGCTCGATTTAAACGTGTACCTATCGACGAGTCCTGTTTTATCAGAGTACAGTTTATGTTGGTTGCTGCTCTTATCAACGTTATCTATAGTCGACTCTTGTCGGTATAACATCGTAGGGTAAAAGGGGTTGAAACAATGTCGGTAAAATAGTTTACGCGCGGATATAGCGATAGCATAAAAACTAGAAATAAATTTCAAGTGATAAGAGATATGTTGTACCCATGAGTCAGTTAGTTATATCGTTAAGATTTCTTGGCATATTCGTGTTACCTCTTAACTCATCAGAAACGCAGTCACCTCATTTACTTTCCGTAAACGGTCACTTGAGGCGACTTTAACATTCCAATTATAAATCATTGTTATTAATTACATATTGCATATTTTTCATCGTTCTATACACGGAGAAAAAATGATGTTGTATCGACAACATTAGTCTAATTGGAAATAATCTTGTTAATTCAATACGTCATGCTTTTGTTTTAATAGAATAAGTATGTCTTTTAATAAAATAAGTACTGTTTCACTAATACTGTTATTGAATTAACAAGATTATTTCCAATTAAACTATAATGATGATAAAACATATATTCTTTCTGTGTAATTTATTAGTATTTAAAGACAGTGTGTATATAGATTTACTCAATATTTTCTAAAAAATGTAAAAAAAAAAAACAAAAAAAATTAAAAAATAACAGAAACACATTAAAAATACTGTGACATGAGCTTCATTTTTTCGACACTGAAATGTAAAAATCACCCTAGGTGACTGTTCTATGCGGTTAAAAAGGAAATAATAAAACGCGATTGCCAATAGCATTAATTGTCTCCTACATAAATTTTGAACCCCTATGTGTATTTTATTTATTATTTTCACACAAAAGCTATTGACGGTCAATATAGCTAATAATGGAAAACTAAAATTATCTTTTACTAAGACGTGATGCCTTAATATCGAAAAATACATTATTGCAGAATTCTAATTTACAATTCTAATAAAGCCATCATCATAATTTAAACAAAGACCTCAAGAGCTTTTTAAAAAATTTTTAACTTTATGTAGACGATAAACAATATTCTATTTTTAACCTACTATAACTATATGTGTAGATGCATTCTCAAAATAATCGACAAATAAAAGAAGACTAAATTGCGAATAAATCATAATCGCGCGCATTATATCGTTTCTATATTAATTACCATCAAATACGATGCATCAATAAAAGAGATCTTGGTTGTTCAGCCAAAAAAATCATTTTTCTCCTTTTTATGTCGTAAGATTTCCAAGCTGGATATCTACATGGTTGTAACTGCTCGTAGCTAAGGAACCAAATAAGAAAAACAGAGAGAGGAAGGATGATCACTCACATAATATCGCCAAGCTTGAGCCGCGTCTGTATAAGGGCGCAGCTCTTGTGATCGCTGGTGGTAACAGCCCTCCGTCTCCTGGCGGCATATCGGGGCACCGTATCCAAATGCGTTGCGCCGCCATCAGCTGCGTTTCCAGCAGCACCGCCGATCCCGGATGTGGCACCATAGCCGATGAGGCCCACACTTCCACGCACCAGCGGATTGCTGCCACGCCGACGTGAAGCCACGTGCCGACCTGCCACGCCACCCAACATCCTGGAAAATGTATAAATGTGCTAATTAAATAGAAGTTACTTTATATAATTGCGAGATAAAAATCTCTTCCAAAAAGTTCTTGACGCTTTTCTTTAAAATTTTGTATAATAAATAAATTCAAACAATTAAAAAATAGGAAGTCAAATATCAATAATTTATAAAATTTCTCTTCGGGATAAAATAGTCAAGAAAGTACTCTAAAAGAGATTCCTTATCTTTTACGCTTAATCGTCATAGCTGTTTTATTTCGATCAGACTTGAGTTCTGTTAAAAAAAACCAATCAAAAAGTATCAGAATTATAAGTCAATCCTGATTAAAATAAAAATGTTGTAACTATAATGTTCGTATTATACAATGAAAACGTGAAGCTGACACGTATCTTCGGATCTCTATTTTTTTACACTCAACCTCTTGAAAAAAAAAAGAGAGAACGCGTTACAGTTTATTCTGTATATATATATAGTGATGTGTCGGAAACGATATCGCAGCAAAAATAAAATAGAAAAGAGTGACGAGCACCTAGCGTTTCTGACTAAAAATTATTTTATCTGAGGTATTCAGTTTTAAAATTAGGGTCGCCGGTCATAAATCAACATGATACACTTAAAATCAGATGGCACGCATGAATCACGTATAACGATAAACTGTCCGGGCCGGAATCGCCGCTCTCGGTTAAAAGAAAAATTTGCGAAGGTATAAACTAACGAGGCGTGGAAGAAATCCCCAACAGAGCGTTCTTTCGTTAATTAGGTTACGTTGACTGGCCTAATCTTGGCGCATCGGTGGCGGCCGGCAGTCACGCGATCGAGCACTTGTGCCCGTCTATTTTCTGGCACGCGTGCCACAGCCATTAATAGCCTTTTTTTTCCCTTAACGTATCGGTGATGCCTGAACTAATCTTCGTCGGATCAATGGGAAAAAGTCGGTCGTATCGAATACAAAGAAGAGAAAAGAACGAACCCATCGATGCCACGGTAAGTATACGAGTCTTAATTCGATACGGATTTACACGCCATTCATTCGTGTTACACATCAAGCAACGTTAAAGGAATCATCTCTCGGCAACGTGCGTAAAATATTCTATTAATTATTTATCCGCGGCCGCGTCCTGTATATCTATTGGCTCCCTCGTGGCTTTTCAAATGTCACGAACGTGGATTCTCCTTTCCACATTTCTACCTTTTCTCTTCATTTCCTGAAAGCGTCCGTCGCGCGCACTGAAATGATGGAAAATAAAGCGCCACCGCTATATCTAGATATTGCAAAATCCGATTAATCATCGTCGTACACGCCGAGTTCACTACCCTCGGCGAACCGGAAATGCAAGTTGCGTGAATATCTGCCGTATGAATAGAAACGCACCAGAAAAGTCATCAAAGAATTCGTAATACTTCCGTGGCAATTAGTACCTCGGTGCAATGTAAGAAGTCTGCAAAAGGAAAAACCTCGGAGAGATGCTACTTTCCTGCGGGTAATATTTCGACATTGCATTTTAATAAAATGTGCGAAAGACTTCTCTTTATATATTATAGTTTGTCCTTCATAAATATTCTGATAAATATAAAGTTCGCGGAATTTTATATCGATATCAACCCGACACTTATTAGGGAACGATAAAAGATTAAACGACGCTCGATAAAATCAGCCGTAATGAAAATACGGAGTTGTGGATGAACGTCGTAAATATTTCAAAGTAAAATCATTTCGGTTGCGGAAAGTATACGGTAAATCATCCGCGTTACATGATAGTTGTTTCCTTGAACTATCAAATTCGAGGACTTTATTACGGCGGAGAGTTTCACAAAGTTTCTCCACCAAGCGTATTATGCTAAGCAGGCGCACGTACACTAAATAAGTACATATATCCATGGATCAAGAGCATATCGGGGGTATACAGTTTACACGTTGCGTGTTCTCCAAATGACGGTGCAGCTCAAAGCGCTTAGACTACGAAATTATGATTTCGTGAAATGCCACGGAATATCTTGCGACAAGATGGATATCGAGATTAAGACCAAAATATTTTATTTAGTAAGGCGTGCGTCAAATTAAAATCGCAATAAAATGTCGCTTTAAATTAAACAAAAAATGAGAGATTTCGACAATAAAGAGAGTTGTGTGATTTCGGCGATTACCACAACGATAATCCTTATATAGTGAAGAAAAATCGATTTATTGGAAAATTCACGTCTCGAGGATATTTTACATTTTACACCAGCGGATCCGCATAATACTCTCTCCCCTATGTGAAATGCGTTCACGGCGATTAAAGCAATTTTCCGTCGATGTCGATTCCTCGCGGATTGAATCGTGACGCGAGATATTCGTCGACAATTCGCGGGCGTTAACACGCGTCAGTTCTCGCACGGTTATTTGAGCGCACAAATTATTATCCGGTCCGGGCTTTATCGAATGAACAAAACAGAATTACAATCCATTACGGGCATGCACACCAGCGCACGCTACACGCATCTCAATTAACACGTTCGCAACGCGAAATTTCACGCGAATGGACATTACTCATGTTGCGATATATTCTCATTCGTGCTGGAAAATAATCAATTGAAAGTTTTTACCCTGACTCTCTTTCTCTCTCTTAAACTAATCCCATCAGGCTTATGTCATCGTTTCACCGAATCGCCTTCGTCTAACACACACGCATCAGCCATTCATTCGCTTATTCCCTGCATAAATGCATAATGAAATAAAAGTCGATATGAATAAGTCAAGAACAGGTTTGTTGTGTTGTTCTCCCATTCTCTATTGTTATTATATAATGCATCGAGAATAACGTGCGTAGACAATGTCATCGTAACTCAATAAAAATTTATGAGACGGTTTATACATTGATATGTAAAAGTGACAGATGATGTATCATTTATACAATTTTTCGCGAATTTAAATCTATAGTTGCAATTTCCCATTCACGAGAGATCCATCTCGCATGCAATTTTATTTTATTCTTTTTACAGTTATTTATGTACACTATCGCTATTAAACTGTAATTATTCATCTGTTAAAAGTTTATTTACGTAAACTATTACGTAAACTACTCTGCATTTTATATCAATTATATTATAGTCATTTTGTCTATAATTCTATATTATTTATACAAACACAATAAGAAAACTAGAAAATAATGACGAGTCCTGAAATCGTGCAAACACAAGCTTATTCGTTTATTTTCGTTCTCCTCCCTCACGACCGCTTTCATGGCGGATAATGAGAAATCGAAGGCGAACCGCGCACAGGAGCGTATATCGACGCGCTTTACGTAAACAAGTTTAGGGAAAATACGTAGGTCGCGTATGCGTGCAGGTTGCAGTAGCTAGTCTTCCCGCACGCCGCGCCAAAGCCGGTGGTCGAAATTTTAGGGTAGCAACCTGTTGCTAGGCACCCCGGGGAACTCTTATCCCACCCTCGCTGTGTTACCCGGCAACCTTTGCCCTGCTCTCTCTCGTTTCCTCCCTCCTCTAACCCTCCCAGTCTCCCTCTGCCCATCTTTCTCTCTATCTCTCACCCTTCACATATATTTGTGCATACTCTCTCTTTGTACGGGTCTTTTTCTCGTTCTCTCTTTCTAGTCTAACAAAATGAATATCGCTCGAAAATCTCTCTCGTCGATTCTCGCACGAACCATCCGCAAAGGATCCTGTTTTTATTCCATCCATTATCCTTTTCATCTCTCCACTTCCTTTGTCCAGACCACCTCTTCTTTTCATAAGTATTCCTGCCGTAGCTTTTTTCGTTTATCTCATCTAAATACGAATTTGCCGAACCTCTATAGTTCCCTCGTTTTCCAAAGTGCTTTTTGCCCCTCTGCTTCTATTATAGACAGCAGAACAACACATGCTTCTATTCGCGCGTATATATACAAATTCTCTTTCATCTTATACCTTGTCCGCTTGATAACAATGTTTGCGCCTTAATCCAGATAAATTCCGAAACAATTTGAAAATAAAGATCATATTTTTATTGCAAATATAAAGTTATCCGCACCTTTAGAAATTCACGTATTTCCATATTTACGATAATATTAGACAAATTATTAATATCCTGATACGATTATTTTGAATTATTAAACGTAAGATTGTCATCTGAATATCGAAAAAAGATTGCAAATGCGATAATTCTATATACGATAATTCTAAGTGAAAATAATTGTGATTTCGCATTTGCACTTTTGGCACGAAAGTAACAATATAATCTCGTTTAGCAAAAGATTCCAAAACATTTGCAATCATCTCTGAACATTTTTCGTTCGCTAATTCCTCTCTACTCGGTACAGAGTACCACATCGACATAGGAAATCTAATAAAGAATCGAAGGAATCGGCCGATATCTCGTAAAATTAGTTTTACCCCCGAGCCGTTTCCTGTGCCGGGGGGTAGAAACGGGAAAAAAGAAGAGGGTGAATCGATGGCATCAGGGAATCGTTTCGAGAGTGTCGTGCGTGGAATAAAAAGGAAAAGCAAATTTATAAGATCACTGTTAGGGTGGAAAACTTTCAACCGTGTTTTATATATTTATAAGAGCGAATAGTTCTCCATACATAATAAGGTTCAAATTAATTATTTTAGATTAATTATTCCAGATTAATTATTTTAGATAAAATGCGAATTTTCTTCTCTAATAACAATCTTACTGATCGATAAACGTTGAGTGCACGTTAGAAAAAAAATACAGCAGGCTTTAATTGCGTACCACGCGTATAACGAAAATGCTCTTAAAGTATACATTTTCTTTGTTACTTTATGAGATAAATCTTATTACGTGACGTTACGCGATCGACAACAAAAATGTTATTATAAATTTCCGAATATGAAATTTTAAGATGGATGCTTTCGTGCTTAAATAGACGATAAAACACGTTACGTAATTTCGTAAAAATTGATTTAACCATCTTCGCATATATTCAAACGAATAAAAACCGAAGAGAATAGATTTTCGATTTAATTTAAATACATTTGTTCCGCGAGTCTATTCTATATACTCGAATTCCCTAAAACATATCTATAATAGAACCATAATTAAATCTGAATTCTATTGAAATAAAGTTTACGTGAGATTAAATGCAATACGAGTTTTCCTTGCTCGTCTGTAACTTGATTTGTGAAAAGCCTTCGTCATTTCATGCGAATCGACGAATTGCCAAAAGGCTCGCACTCGATGAAACAGTGCATCGTGACCTTTTTATCCGTTCACGCATCGCGTTACAATTATACATTACGCTTCTCCTGGAATCCACCCTCGCAAATTGACAAACGAATGTTAAAGTTGCCCAAATAATTCAAATTTTAATCACTAGAACTGTAGCGGAGTCGCGCCGCGTCCGATAGTCGGCCGGCTATAATGGCAAAGTTCAACTAATGTCACAGCGATGTCACAAACCGAAACTCGCACGAAGTGCAGCTTGAGTGGAAACTTCCGACAAGGAACCGACTACGGCGCGGCGCAGTATAAAACAGTTACGCAAAATCTTGATAGATGTTACGAATTACTCCTAAATTACACGCACCGTAGACATGACATAAGGCGCAGTTATGCAGAGATTACAATGAGCTAAATATATCTTATGCCATGCAATTATGACCTTTAATTGATCTATAAATCGCAAATTATAAAAACTAAATATTAAAAGAATATGCATAATATATAAACTAAACGAAATTAAGACGTTCATATTATATGAATATATTTGTTGAGTCCTAAAATACTTATAGTATTGTCTTTAGTAAAAATTATTTAAAATTAGATCAACAATAACCATTAAAATTATACTTGTTTCTACTCTTCAAATGATAATGTTGAGAGATAATAATAAAAACACGTAATAAGTTTGCGTGCATCTTTTTGCTTCCTCATAGAGGAAGCTTTGTTTATAATATAATTATAATTACATTAATTACGAGCGTGCCAACGCTGCATTTAAATATAAAATATTTAATTATGTTATTGTTAAACTTCACAATAAGCGCGTGTATGATAAATCGTCATTAATAATTTGCTGAATTAAAGAAAACAACCATCTCGAGCTAATGGAAAATACAGCATCTCGCAAATACACGCGGGATAAATTTCTATAGAGCTTACTGGGCGAGAGCGAACGATAATCCGCGCGTTGACTCGTTTTCCCACCCTTTCTCAGCCCTGCACTTTAGGCTCAGCAGGATCTAATTTTCCCCTTCTTCCTCTCCCCCTCTCTCTCTCCCTCTCTCTTTCTCTAGTGACTCGTTCTCATTGACTATTAATGGAGAAAGAGGAATGACAGCAGAGAAGAGAAGAAAATTCCTCTCTCATCCGGATTCTGTGCAAAATCAGTTGGTTCATTTCGTCAACCGTCTGTATCCGACACTTCATAAACAAACTTGCGAGAAATAGAGAGAGAGAGAGAGAGAGAGAGAGAGAGAGAGAAGAGAGAGAGAGAGAGAGAGAGAGAGAGAGAGAGAGAGAAGGGGGGTAAGAAAGACAGAGCATGCTCTGCGTTGCGATTTTCTGTTGCGTTTGCGCTGCGCACGCGGTAATTGCACCTGCAGCTCCTTTGATCTAAATCGTCCGCAGCCTGCTGTGCAACCTGCCGCGCGCGCTTTTGACGCGTGGAATTTTACGCAGACTATACTATATGGCTAAAAACTGAACAACCTGCTCTTTCACCCGACGACAATGGACCGGAACTTGATTACGGAAAATACAATATCACAGAGAATTCTTCGAGCGCACGGTGAGTCGCCCTTTGAAGACGCCCTTTGTATACTTTCCAGAACTGTATATAAAGGAGAGGAGACCCAAAATATATATATATCCTCTAATTATACTTTGACTACTGATAGGCCTGAAAATGCATTATCTTATATTAATACGATAGAAAACTTGTAGCTTTAACAAAAAAATGTATTTCCTCTGAATAAAGATTTTTGTCATTATAATATCATATCTTTTTATAGAAATATATTATACGGATGCAAATTTTCGTATTTTGTAAATAAAATTTTCACACTCGTAAATTTGTTTATGCAATAAGTTTATATCGTATAGAAGACTATAACATTACCACTCGTCTGAATACGATCAAACAGATTCGTCAGTTTCTATATACTTGCCCAAAAGTAAGTTCGAAGCTTGTGGTCGTCATTATACGAAGTTGTAAATCTCGTCGTCAAGATATGAGCGCGCGCGAAACGAGGTTTTATACGCGACAATTATGTCAGTCTGCGACGAAGAACGATCAATCTTCAGAACACGTGTAACGCAATCTTGACCGGCCGACAACATCGAAAGCCGACACACGCGTTAATACTGTGTCCTATGAAAGCATAAACGTCATATGCCACGCACGCTCGCGTTAACGTCGCTTTACAAAATTCCCACCGGCCGCCCGTGGCACACGCGTCGACATTTAATCGTCAAATGATCGGCGCGCACGTGTTCCAGAAACGATTAGTACCTACGATTCGACGGTCATTTATCGAGTCCGTAAATGGTGCGTATAATTAACCCCTCTGTCGTGTCATACGTTTCTCTCGTTAAACTTTTAAATCTTATCATCCGATATCATTTATCATATCTCATTGTACAAACAAAGCAAACTGTCAATCGCATAGTATAATTATCGTGATCATATGCTATATAAGATTATATGAAAAAGACCATAGTTTTATATAAAATTATAACATATCGATATAACATAATTAAAAATTAAGTTTTTGTGTTTTTTATATCTTAATTTTATCTTCTTCAGTTGCATTTTTCTGCATTTCGATAACCTTGCTTATTATATAATAAAAGAGCTGCGAGAGAGATATATAAAAGATGCAATATTTATAACCGATGCATTTCTTATATTTCTCTTCCGGAAGTATAAGTTCTTATATAAAAACGTCTTAAGACGTTTCTCTGTGGTTATACGAGCGCAAATCTGAAAAATCATATATAGAATCCCGGAAATGTTCCGCTGGAAAATAAAGAGTCAATACACGAAGTTATCACCTCCGTGCTGTTTTTCGTGAAAAAATTTTATCCCTCCCGAAGCTTCCGGAGCAGTAACGATACATCGACTTAATTTATTAATATATTGACTCGACTTTTTTTTTTTTTTACCACGTATCTCCTCGAGGCTATATACACTATCCCCAGGAGTGTCTTTACAGGATCCTGGGAGCAAGTAACACGGTGTTATACAAGCGAGAAGAAACTAGTGAATTTGCTTTATTGCATGCAAATCAGGAGAGTGACAAAAATAGCCGTTTAAATTGAAACGCTTTTAGCGCAATCGTCCATTAAAGTTAACTTGAATTACAATTATTGCAGAGAAATGCAAACGCAAGAACGGAACGACAAAACAGTAACGATAAAGTTGATTCTAACTATTCATAAACTCCTCCGGCGGGAATCGGTTCCTAATTAAGAAACAAAAAAGAAAAAAAAATTGGATTCTCTTGAAAGATGGCTTTAGCGAGATCGAATTTTCGCATTTCTACCAGAAAATACACCAGTTAATGAATGAATACATTTATAAATTTAAAAGTTGGTTCCATGATGCGAAAGCGAGAAAAACATCCTCTGCTCTGAAATTTCCTGTATCCAAAGCAGCTCCGACACTTTTATTGTGACCTGGATGAAACGCGATTCGTGAATCCTCGGCCATTATCCTAACTATCGTAAACGGGCAGATTGATAACACAAAGAATACATCTCAGGCGTACGTAGCTCGTAAATTAAAAAGGATCCTTGAGAAAGGAATAAGACTCTTGAAAAAAATGTTTCCCATGCTATTCTTATGCGTGCAGGTATAAACGATGTCTGTGCCAGTATAATTTATCTAGCAGTCACGATACTTATATATACCATACGGTTCTATTTCCCATTTTAGTCACATTCATCATTGGGCATTATAAAGTTATGCAAAAAAGTAAAATTTTTATTCATCATATTCAGATACGACACTTTTCGCGGAAATGCGCGATGTCAATTCAACTTGTACCCCATCGTTGTACTAAGGCTAACTAAGGTGTTTATTCTTAAAAAGAAAGAGCTCCCAAAAAGTAAATATACTGACTGTGTTCCGATATTCATTGCAAGTATACTGAAAATCTATAGTGTATGTAAACTATTGTATAATAACGTATATCGGAACATAGCCAAAGTTGATACTTTGAGCGCGAGATCGCGATATAATCATGCGATAAACCGGCGCCAATCCCATCGACCGAAGTGGACTGCTGCCAAGAGAAATTTGACGAACGAGCGCTTGACGGTTTCTATTGCTTTCTCACTCGTCGGTAGAAATTACGATCGCACAAAAGCGCATATGAATAAGCATTGTTTCGTGATGAATCTCGCCTATAAATATATGTAAATATGTAAATCGTAAAGTACGCCTTACACCAGGAATATATCTCCACTAATTTTAAATAGTTACGACAATAAAATAGAGATCACTATCGCATATATAGTAGCAGTAATTAATGGTATTGCAACAATACCTACATATATCTTATCTCAATTCGCGTCGCTATATATATAACTCCCAGTGATATATCGCACTACAGTAAAAACGTGCAATGATCGAACCTCACACACACAGTATGACCTTTTTCACATATCCAATTCCTCAACAATTTTATTCGCGAGAAGAAACAAGTCTCAGTAAAAAAGAATTTGTACTTTTTGCGTTTATTCTTTTTTTAACACTGAGAAAAAAAACTTGAATAAATTTAAAAAGTTCAGAAAGCGGAAGGGTTAAATAGAGGGTCTCAATTACTGAGAGATATTTAACGAAGCAAATAATTGGAGAATGTATTTTAATACATGTTATTTTGATTCGTTAACAAAGCGACGTTCGCGATTCTGACAACTGTGTCATAGTAGAAAAGACAAATGCCAAACTTGAAATAATCCTCACGTAACAGTTTCCGTAACTATATAATACTCGGAGACTCAAATGTGTCTCTCCTGTGCGTTACTTGGTGACGGTTCGCCGTCCTTGTCGTCATCGCGATGCCCGATTTTGCGAACGTCCCGTACGCGCTTCCCTCCGTCGATCGTCGTCGGAACGGGGGAGAGATTGGCAGCAGCGTATTGTTCGTGTCGCGAGCTTCATCAGCCGGAAAAGCTATTTCCCGATCAGATCCGCCAATGGCCGAATATCGACCGTTGAAAAGCCAGCCGTGTTCATGGACACGCGCGCGCGCGTCACGAGAGGGTCCTTCATTTTCCTCCTTGTTCTCGCCGATCGACAGACGACGCGATTTAACGTGTCGTGTGACAGCCGCGAGACGAGGACCTTCGTTTAACACGCGGTGACCTCCTACCCCGTGAAACTTGGAGACACATCTAATAAAGCGCGCTATCCACGTCTCGCAAGGATTAAGCTTATTGGATTACAAAAGGTTTGATATTTCAAAAATGGTGATATATAATCCGTAAAAACCAGAAAATAACCAAAAGAAAGTTAATAGCAAGACAATTTTACAAGTGATAATGCGAAAAGAAAATTATATGTATAACACTGAAAAGATAATACAATTCTCTATTTAATAACTTGTATGATTTTTTTTTATGTAAACTTTATTCTTTTCTTATATCTTTAAATTTTTTGAACACTTTTTTTTTATATATGCCATTAACGAATATTTTCATTCTCGCTGATTTAATTTATTTGACTCGAAGTTTAATCCGATTTAATATTTATATTTGTGCAATTTTTTCCTCTTTTTCTCAGCTAAAAGGAGATATTATTATTACAGTCTCTAATTCTAGATTAATCTAGATCAAATAGAACGCGGACTACCGGGATAACTACCAATTTAGAGCGCAGCTTAAGGTTCAAGGATCTTCTCGCAAGATATGATTTGGAGGACAGCCAGAGTGGTAAAATATTTGAGAGCATGTACCAACCGGTCGTTAGTCGGAGAAGATTGGCATCAGTCTATTGTCGGATGATGTATGCAGATTTCAATCGGAAAAACTATTTCCCGATCATATATTCCTTGGCGCCGTCTAAATCGAACGAGAATGTACGTACATTCCGCGTCGTCAAATTACTCCGCGAATAAGTTTCGAAAGTTTAAACGTTTACAACAAAAGATACTAAACGCAGATTCGATGAGGAGGCACATTCTGCCTGTCCTCTTATCCCCGTGAGTTAGTCTAAATCTATACCTAATCGAGCGATCGTCCGGAGAAAATTGGCAGATCATCGAGAGGACTTTCTTCTTAAAAAGCTTCCTCCTAGATCGATATTCTTCGACGCGGCTAAATTTTCACTACGTGAGGTTTTTCGATTAATTTTCAAGTCAAGTTCTCTTAAAAATGGAATGAGGACCGGATGCCCGTGACAAATTTTAAAAACAAAGTTAAAACAAAGTTAGGCTGTGCAAAATGAAGTATATCAAAGGCAAGCACACAAAACTGAATTCCTCGTTCTTTTTTTAGGTATAAGTCCGTTGCAGCTCGGTCTTCTGATTATCCGGCAAATATATCTCTCGCGACCCAACCTGGAATGTAAGCTTAATCGAGTTTGCGTCTCAAAGCTTATAGCTTGCCGTATATTAGCCGAGCTCCCCGGAGCGAGTCGCTGAATATCGAAAATGACAATGAAATTCAAGCACCCTCTTGTCACCTCCCTCGCACCGCGGGAAATAAAATATAAATTATATTAAGTTAATTATAATTTTTTTTTTTTTTTTATCGCAATCGATTGCGGAGAGTTCAAATCCATTATGATATTAAGAAGACGGAAACGCCGCTAAATAATCAGCTCGCAAATATATCAAACGTGGCAGTACTTATCCAATTACTCGTATATTTTGACAAATATAATAATGCATTTGCGTCGAAAGCTTTTTTGGAGGTATTATTGTGCCGAAAGACTATATACGTGTTACGTATGTACATCCCTGTGATGAAAGCAAACAATGTCTGTAATATTCAGGTCAACGTTCCCATATCTTTATTCAGCACTTTACGGATAACGATTTTCAGTTCAATGGCGGATGAACAACGTCATTTTGCATGCAATTTATAATAGACGCGCACATTTTAAAAAGCAGAGTAAGTCTTTTGTCGAGTAAAATTTACTTATTATTGCTTCTCCTATATATTTACGAAAATCAAATAAATGTCTAATTATGCGCGTGATTGAATGTCCATAATCTGAATATATATTTTTATTGCGTCATTTTATAAATCACATTTTTATATTCTTCTACTAACATTAGATATATTTTGACAGTTAAATTTTCAAATTCAAAATTCAATAAAGTCAACAAGATTCCAAAGGTATGTACAAGCTCAATTATATATACTAATTCAGTCGCGTTGTGTCTACATTGCACGGATCTCATAGGACACATGTAGTGCCTGTTCTAGTAGAACCGACACTCGACACTTGAAGTATATCGAGCGCTCGTAGCAGATCTGTCGATTGCTATAGACATCTTATCGCGGACACGGATGATATTAATAGCCTTCCACGAATATTTGTAGCGGGCGCGTCAATCTTGCGCATGTTTCACCGTTGCCCGGGAAACAACAAATGTTCGCGCATGAGATCGTCCAATTCTCTTGGACGAGATATCAATCCGTCGCGCCCGCCGCGCCGGTCTCATAAAAGAAATAAAATCAATATCGTTGGCCGACCGTGCGTGTTATTCTCCCACGGATCATATGTGCCGCCGCGCGCCGCATCCATGCGATACGCGTCAAATATCAAATATTCGACGTGCAATTATTTTGCGATGTGGTTTACGCGCGATCGCGCAGGAATACGCGCTATACGGCATGACTGAATATTTATTTAACGGGATTTATATTTATTCAACATTTAATCGAGATATATATATTATATTTGGCGAGGATCATCCTCGCGGTGATTTGATCGCGTCGGAGAGAAGCAAATACCTCACACACGTGCATCCCTACTTGGTTTACTCGAAAACTAGTAGATATTGCTATATAGATAGAACTACGTATCACTCGATGGGTAGGATATGTTTGGTCGCCCGTAGCGATGTACACTGCACACAAAATACAAAATAACATAAGATCTCGCATCCAAGTTCTCGTCAACAACAGTGAAAAATACAAACAATATATTTTTCACGTTATCTTGTATTTATAGGTTTAGAGCAATTTTATTCATAAAGCAAGTTACCTACTGCAATATTTTTTAGACGAATCAATTCCCAGGTTTAATTGATTTAATTATTTGACAGCTAGATTTAACAGGTTTAATAATTTTGCCTATAAGCGCATAAAGCGTAATTCGAAAGCGATAATGACTATAAATATGTTAATTAATAATAATAATAATAATAATAATAACCGTTACGTAAACGTGGCAACGCGACAGATAGATTGCAAACGTCTATTTCACAATATATTATTAACGTCATAGCAATCGAAGGATTAAGCGCAAGTAGTAGTCAACCGAGATATGAGTAGGATTTACTTAATATCACTGGACTCGCGCAGTATATTATAGTTACAGTCGTATGTGGCCAGGCTCCAAATGGCAAATCAGTCCATTTACGCAGTCACGTGCGATGCCATGCTTTCAGCTCGGCTTGGAAATATCACAGTGAATACGTCGCGATGTTAATAGCCAGGATTCTGCGCGTTTATATAATTGCGTATATAAATGCGTAATACTTGAAATACCTCCCACGTAAAGTTTTCCAGCATGTAAAGAAGGTTGTTTTGCATCTACGTTAATGAATATTTTTAAAGGAAGGAAAAATTTTGCTAAATTAAAATATTGAAATTATCTCATATACATATATAAAATATGAAGTGACGTAGTCATAAGACGTCTGCTTAATTAATTGTCAAGAGTGATGTTAATTACGTCATTTACAATGCGGAACGGCAATGAATACAAGAGATGTATTGTCTTAATAAAGCGCCGCGGCAATATCAATACGTATATAAGACCAATAAGAGGAGACCGCTTTGAAAACTTTCGCAGTCGATCTCGAGCCAACAAGGATTTAAATGATGTATGGTAATACGACGCGTTTTAAATTCGCAAGTAAAAGAAGGGCCGCAATAAAACCGCAGAATGGTCACATAAGCAGGGGCGCGTATAAACCCAGTTTCACGCGGAAGCACGTAAATAACGGTACGATGGTAATCTAGTGCCAACTCTAATGCTGTCTTTTATGGTGAAAACGCGTTCCAGGCTTTTTATATAATGAAAAAAATTGCGGCAACATTCAAAATAAAATAACATTTAAAAAATTATTATAGGACAGATATCAACAAAGTTGTAGAACATTATTTTTCTTTATACCTCGGTCGAAAGTACGTACTTTCGTCCCTAATAGCAGGGACGAAAGTTTAACATTACTCCCTGTAAAAAGTAACACGCGCGCTCTCTATAACTTTAAACCTTAACGCTCTTTAACCTTAAAAATAGTCATCAATATTGTTCTGTCCAATATGTCATCTGATGAATCCGTAGACGAGGAAGAAGTTATACGAAATTTCGATGCAGAAGCGCGATTGATAATAATACAGATACGTTGCCAAAGAAGTCTGTTGATCGATACAATCTTGTTTACGACACGTATAAAAAGTGGCAGATAGAACACAAACTTCACTGTCAAACTGTGAAGAAAATAATTTGGTTGTGTATTTTAAGGACCTATCTAAAAAATTAAAGCCGTCAACTTTATGGAGTGTTTGGTCAATTTTGAAAAGCACATTAAATTCAAGAGACAATGTTACATTACTTGAAAGCTAATAGAATTAATTTATTTTTACAAAATATGACAAGACTTGACTCTTGGAATGTATTTGATGCCTGCCCCCCCCCCCCCGACCAGCAGCACTCGCTTCGCCCGTGCCGCAAATGTCGAGGGCAGGCATCAAAAACATGCTTATTAACATTTAAAGTTAAAAAGTAAAATTAATAACGTACTTTCGACCGGCTATGAAGAAAAATCGTATACACTACGCGGGCCAAAAGTTGAAATCTCGGTCCTGCTCGTCATGATGCTCTCGGCTTCGCCTCGGGGCATCATGACGCGCAGGGCCGAAAATTCAACTTTCGGCCCTTGTAGTGTAATATACTATTACGCATGCAATAATGTTCCAGAATAAAGAAACAAATGGCTAAAACGATGTAAAAAAGATTAATAATAGATACACTAAAAAAAAATTTGGTAATCCCAAGAAATATTTATAGTCCGATACGTTCAACTAAACATTTTAGTTAGTTAACTAAACATTAGTTGAATTAATTAATTCTTGATTTAAAAAACTAAATAAATTGTTGAAACAACTAATATTTAGTTAACTAACTAAAATGTTTAATTAAACGTATCGGACTAAATATTTCTTGGGATTAACAATTTTTTATCTCAGTGTAATAATATAAATGTTTTATATAAAATATGATAATTAAATAAAATTAAAATATAGTTTATTATGTTCCCACATTTCCGAATTTATCTCAGCAACACGATATCGTATAACACAATCACGCGGCTGAACGAAACAAACGTTCGGGCGGATCGAAAAACAAAATGTAATTATCCAATGGTCGACTAGAAGTGTATGTTACCATGCGATTTATGCCGGCAACCGATTAATTCGCGTTGTCCACGGATAACGGGAGAAAATAACGCGAGTTAAATTATATGTCACTTTTAGTTGTTCAGCGATTTCTAATCCGATTAAAATCCGCCATTGCGGCCGGTCCTTCGATGCGGCACGCTGGGTCGCAGAATTTCGCAAATTGGTTTTCGACCAGAAAGAGAAGGAGAGAGAAAGAGAAAGAGAGAGAGAGCCGCTACTGAGATCGACCACGACAAATTTGCATATCATTTCAAAATATACTAACGAGATACTTAAATTCACGATGTTGCATGTTAAGCGACGATTTCGATAAAATTATATATATGAGAACGAGTTCATTAAACTCTATACTAATCCAATAAGAAAATATAAAAGTATATAAAATAGGTATGTAGCGTAACTAGGGGATATAAAATTGTTTAATGATTGAAGTCCGATGCACAATCAGATTTTTAGCCTGGTTAAAAACAATGTGTAATTAAATCACAATGTGAATATTAAAAATAAATGTATTATACATGTAAAATATCTGAAATGTATTACCAAATACATTAATATTTACTGTTTCTTCAATGCTCGATAAGCTTTATGTATAAATAGAATAAATTAGAAGTTCACGTACGATAATATATCTCTGAGAATGACTGATGTAACAGAACAATTGCAAAGAGTTACATAGGTATAACATGTAATTATATATGTTTCGTTTGAGAGAGATATACCAGAGAGATTTTAAATATATATCGCTTTAAGGTGAAATCATCCTATGCCGAGATATCAAGGTCCTTGAATTTGCGTCTATTCTCGTATTTGCGATGAATTTGAATAGAGTTAGAAGGTCTGCGCAGATTAGAAATTAGCAAACGTGGAAGATTAGTTTATCTCTAACTACAGGAACGGATGAGAATCAAATCCTTACAACGTAGACGATTAATCTTATATAGGGTGTACTGTATAAAAGATATCATTTTATACGTAACTTAAGAATGGATTAGAGAGAAAGACAGTAAGAAAAAGAATTTTGTTTTATATTTCTGTTCCATTCTGTTTGAAACAAAAAAATTCAATAATATTCTATCAAAATGATTGCTCCAATTATCATGAATAAATATTAATTATATTGTGTTGCACAATATCAAATACGATATTTTATTTATTACCCTGACATAATAAAAATGTCCTATTTATTAAGATGACAAGTTGTAACAACTTTTCTCATCTCGTAATAAATATTATTTAATCCCATACTGCGTAACGTGAGCCAATTACGGGTACAATGTTACAGAATAAAAAAGAGAAAGAGAATTATTAACATTATGAAATTGTTCTAATAAGATAGATATACGTAATAATTTATCTATACCGTAAAAAATTGTCTGCGACAAAAAATTAATTAAAGAAAAGAAAGAATAAGCTATATATTATACGAAAGCAAAAAATCTGAAAACTATTTTGTCGAAAGAAAGGAGCTTTGTCTCTTAAAAAGTGTATCAATGTTAAAACTTGGTTCGAGAAGCTCTGAGAAAATCACGTGCTCCATTAGGGAGAGATCGTCGATGAGAAAATGTGGTCTCGCGTTTCACCAACCCCGAGCGATACAAAAGGGAGCTTGAAAGGGGGGGGTATAGGCTAGGAAGATTAATGAAGTATCTACCGTGAGAGAGCAAACTCAATTTCGCTGGGCCACCCGGTATCCGATCGACCGACGCGCGTATTCTGGAAATTACGAAGATTTACCGGCGAGCTGTTGCACTTCCACGTGCGGCCACACACGTATCAAGAGCTCCGGGAGTTACTATCCGCTCTCCCCGCATGAAGCTCGGATAAACACGTATATATATATGCTCACACCGCTGTAATGGCAAAATCTCGAGAAACCTCTCGCTATTAATTAACGTGCGATGCTCTGTAGCGCTGATAAAGGTATAATATATATACCAAGATTTCCTTCACAAAATCGGAAAATACATAATAGATTAAAAAACAAGATATAAATATTCCTGTTTTTTTAAATCAAGAATTCGTAAGTCTGAATGCACAGCTAAAATTTAGCTAAAGAGCTATCTTTTTTCTAATTGTGTATTATTTATCAGAAAATTAACCAAATGATAATTATATTCTAACTTTAATCGATATATTGTTTGAAGATACTATATATCATTTCACGAATTTTTAGTTATATGTTTACAAAAAAAAACATAACTGTCAAACGCAGCGATAAAAGGCAACGATAAAATCACGATTTCCTCAACAATGGAATCGCGCAGGAACTGAAGTTACAATATTTTTAGAGAATTCGAAAAAACTTTGACACAAAATTCATTCATGTGTATTGTAAAACAAAATTTTTTTTTTTTTTTTTTACCTCGATTCAATATTTCGCGTGGATACGATCGCGAATGCAACGATTTTCCCAGTGGCAGCAGATTTCATTATGACTTGCTTTACATATAGTGCTCAGAGTCTAAGCCTCAGACAAAACGCGTAATATTCGCGTTCATAACTCAGATCCCGATCTCGAGACAAAAGATAAAGAAGTTTATGTGTCACATAAAATTGCAACCGTTCCCGAAGATTAAGAAGTAATTGTATTAAGATCATAACATTAATTTTGAACTCGGCGATGCGTACCGGCAAAATGTATCTTCCTTTTTCATTAACACTGCAGTCTCGCAATTTCTTATTCTGCTTAGGATGGTTAATCTTTCGTAATAATATGCATAAATTGTAATTAACTTAAAAACATCTTACTGCGTACCCCACTGCGAAACTATATTATATATATTAATTTTCGAATTGTTCTTGATCATATTTATTTTAATTTTGAGACTTTCCCTTTTAATCAAATTAACATACCATCATTTTAATTTCTCTTTCTTTTTAAAAGGATTATTTTCTCCCAATTAAAAACAAGAGCAAGATGTGAGAAACATGAAAACGGCAACGAAAAGTCCATTAATGGATCAAGTATTTAGCGCTTGAAACACTGCGCGCAAAATGATCCGACAAAGATTGAATTATTTGGTCACCCGGTGTACATTTTCCGAGATATTCCGAATGCGGCAGAGATCTAGCGACACCCTGTTGCTTCGACGCGGAAAAGTGTGCGAGCGCACACACGGACACGTCCTCGCGTTCACGTCCACGTAACAATGCGGTTTCCCATCCTCCAAATATTGCATGTAGTGTGACGCGGCACTCAAAATTACGAGATACCGTACGAACGGTCGTCGGTGAAAATATCGTAAATAAAATGCAAACTTGCCAATTTCACGTTTTTCGGAAATATCGAGACCATGCATGGTCATATATAGGCATATCTGTACCGTTCTTTTGTTTCTCACGTTACACTCGCTGGTGTTTGCGGACTTCTCGAAAACGTAACCGGAGCCAAAAAACCAAAACAAAAATAGAGCCGAAAACAATAATGCACTGGCTCAATATAAAAAAAAATTTATTGATGAAATAAAATAAACAGAAACTATAGTATCAAATGCTCCAAAAGAACACAAAATGTACTATCAAAAATGGTACGCGCGTGCAATTATTTTGCGAAAGTGAAAGACGTTTTGCAGTGTCGCTTAAAATGAAATTGATATATGTTATTTAACCGATAATAATCATCTTTATGTTTTATGGCTCATTGGATGTGTCACACAGCACGCTATGGTATATGGCACCATTTATTTCATCGTGTCTCATAAATTGTAAACGCGCCGCGATACTATAAATAAAACCGATAGTTTAATATAAGAAATAATAAGGGTAATTATGACAACGGGTTTTTTGCGCAATATTTTCTTTAATAAAATAGTTAAGCATTTTAGTTTTTAACCTTACAATATTTGTCTGCATTAAATAAATTAAAAGTTAATAAGAAAAAATATATATAGATTGATAAATCTTTCCTACTCCCGTTTTCAAAGAGCACGCTGTTAAAATGCTATCGTCTATTTCAAATGCACCCTGCATTTATTCAGCGATGTTACCGCATAAATGTATAATAAAGCATTGTTACTGCCGAACAATTCGTAATGTTTGCTCGCGGAAGAAAAACATCGAACGGCTTTCGCGTAATTGCATTCGGCAAACAACGGCGACGGTTGCGGACGTCGAGGTAACGGCAAGTTGGCCGATAAATTCAAATCCTCAGGGAAAATGGACGGCATTCATTTTTTAAGACACGGAAATATATCGGCTGCGCGCTGTTAAGAAAGACATACGGTCGGCCGAAAGTTCGTGCGATACTCCCCCATAAACACTCATGTTTTTTCGCTATTAAAAATAGCCAAAGCATGGTTTTTTCCACATCGCATCAACATGATTTCTTTCGCAAACAAAACAATACTTATCGATGAAAATACACAACGGCAAAAAACGCTGCATAATTAATAAAAGCATAAGCTGCATAATTATGAAATGCCAATTGTATCTTTATCTCAAAGATAAGAAATAAAGTACGAACTTGATGTATTACACTGATTTAGAATTACTTTCATTCAATACTGTTATCTTAATTCAAGTACAAGAATATATATGTATGAAAATTATCATATTAAATTTCAAAATAATTAAATTTAAAATTTCTCCCTTTAATCGGTCTATAATTTATACCAGAATTCAGAATAAAATCCATTTATAATTTTATAAACTAAGTATATGATATATTTAACACACACATATTTAATTCTTCCAATATTTTCTTGTATTGCACACAATACAGCATATTAGAATTCTATTCTGCAATTTCATGTAAATTATAGATCGTCTAAAGCGAATTTAAAATAAAAACTATCTGAAGAGATAGGATAAACATATGTATAAAATTATAGACAAAATTCTGAAATCTGACGCTAATTGTAGTTTGTTTGAAATAACTTTTACACAATATGTATATATCCAGAAGAAATTGAAAGACAAAAGAATAAAAGTATATAAAATCGTCTTTCAAAATTAATTTCGAATATGTTTATACAAATATGTATATAACTCCTTTTTTCATATGCTCGTTAAAAATAGTAATTTTTCGCAACGTTTATATATAATATTACAAACATTGCATCAGAATTCCAAATGTCAAAAGACGAGAAATTTAATCTGCATCGAGGAGTATCGTTCGATGAGCGCGTAATAATTGTTCTGAATTGCAGCCTGTAAATTTAGCGCAGCGATAGTAGCGTAAAATATCGCGCTCGTTAATATCAAAATGGTTATCGTGCTGCAAAAGCGATAATTCGCGCGAATCAGCGGCAACCTTTTAATCGTTTCCTCCGTTTTTGTAATTTTAAATAAACTCTTTCCCGAAATAATTCCATCTCAAACCTCAAAAAATTATCTACTATCCTTTTGCAACATAGATGACACGCTAGAAACAAGAAAATTCAATCTGTCTCTTTTTCTTTTTTTTTCTCTCTAATTGTTGCCGACGTCTTAATTTCTGGTTATAAAGATTGACAGCAGAAAAACGGAAGATTCTGCCTTAAAAGCAGAATGAGCACCAAAACGCGACGATCAAGAGACACTTGCCGTGATATTTCGAATCTCTGTGAAGCGAAGGATTTTCAAGAGATCCGTCAAAGAAACGTAAAAAAGAGAAGAGAGCAAAAAGAAGATACTAATCTTTCTATCACGCAATAATGTTGTAATAATGAAAAAAGGACTATTAATAATGATTATAAAACTTTGTATACATAATAATAAAATAATAATGTCCAGAACGCATTTGCATCCATTATGTTATTTTTGTATATAGAATATATTTACGTGGGTGTGGATAAGCGTAGTTTCGTAGAAAAAATTTTAAAAATAATAAACACGTTTAAAGATTTTAATTTGCCATCGAATATTTGCCGTATAAACATGTTTACCTCCCGACATTATTACTAAGATTTCTCATAAAAATGCACGAACGCGCGAACGAGCAAACATCTCATATTTTCCAACCGGCAACCCTCGAAGCGCAACAAGTATATTGACTATCGATTGCAGCTTCCCTAGGATGCGCGGCGGGTACTAAACGCTCAACATGGAATTTACATGCGCTCAACTGGATTGTGAAAAGCAAGTCGCATAAGAAATAGACAGGAGTGCAAATAAAACTCCATCCTCCCGCTTTTCCGCTATTCCAACTCAAACATTTCATTTCCATGAAAATATCCGCCACAAAAAATATACGGAATAAATACACTCGGGAATTGCATCGCGGCATATTGGTTATTGTCGGCCCATAATTAACTCGTCGCTGTTAATTGTTTCTTCATCAAATGTGGAACAAACATTTAAATTCGGTGAGTTTGAAAAGAATTTTAATTATTGTTATTGCAAAAACATGCAATTGTGTGTTTTCGCAAGAGGACTGAATTTTGACATGAATATTTTAATTTTTACAAACTCAATTTTTAAACTTATATCATAATAACATGTAATTTACGAACGTATATTTACGATAAACTCAATCAATTTCACAAATTAAAAAGTTTAATCATAATAAATTTCTAAAATATATTTTATTAAAAATTAAATAATTGATATATTTTCTAGAAATTGTTTATATTTATTATAAATAATATTAACATACTTTTTATACTTATGTTTTATAAAAAAAACACGTATATCTACACGGAGAGAATTTTTTGTTATATTTTGCCCTTAAATTCACTACAACTTGGGACAACTTGGCAACCAAGGAATTTTTAAAATATACAAAAGACATTTTACAAACAACATGATAAAAATTACCAAGCAAATTGGTAAATTTTAAAAAATTCTTGAAATTTCCTAGATATATTTTAATAAAATTAATCAAACATATTTTTTATATTTTAATGTAATAGATATTAATATCTTTTATTATGGTAGATATTAATCAGAATAGCTCGCATAAAATTCTTGGTGGTACATGTCCCACAACTACCATATGATTTCAGGGTAAATTTTAAGAGAAAATTCTCTCCGTGTAATACTTTTAATATTTTACAATTTAAATAGGTTTAATCAAGTATATTTTTTAAGCGAGATTCGATTCGATTTCGAGCAGTTTAATAACTATATTTTTTCCTCATTTTTTTGTCGATAAATTGCAAAGGTGCTTTTCCTTCCAAAGTACCCTTCTTCCAATTGCGTTCACTCGAAAAGATTTAACTCTTTCGGACGTTATCGGCAATAAGTAGTAAAAGAAAATAAAGTGTTATAATCCCCCGTTTTCAGTAAGCTGTTCCGTGAAACTTTCCTTGTGTTATATTTTGGTTCATTTATCACAGAGATGGTTTTCTCAAATTTCTCAGAGTGAAATCCTGCCCGCAAGAATCTTTCAACACTCTTACATAATCATGAACAAAGAAAAATAAATTAAAATTAATTAAAAAATAAATAAATATAAGATAAATATATGTACAGGGGAATATGCGTGCCTAATATCGTACCCCATTTTTTTTAATCAAAATTTTGACTAAAAACTCCTAATAAGAATATAACTAAACCGTATTATTTTATTCCAAGATTATGATCTCCATGGCATGAATGTGTTCAAAATTTACTTTAACTATCTTTTCTGAAGGAAAACGAAAAAATATATAGCATTTGACGACATCGAAAAAAGTATTCCTATAATATCGCACCTTTACACATTTTTATTAAAATTACAATTATGACACACAATATATGCTGGAAATAGAAACAACTCAAAATAGGGCACATAAGCTAGGTTGGTAAAAATATCCTCTTTAACGATTAAGAAAGCCCATGCATGGAGTTTCACGAACTATAGGGTGGGATAATATGGTCAGCATCCCGCCTGGCCGATTTACTCTCGGAAAAAGATCTTGTTACTCATTGGGCAGGAAGCTGAGGGAGCGTCAGAGGTATTCCAAAGGCAGACCAGTTGGGAAAAGTGGGCGATATAATAAACATTCCTTATAGAGGGCGGAATTAGAAATACCACAAGGAAGAAATATAACCGATTAAAGCACATCACAATATTGGTTAGCAATATTATACGAATATCTCTAATTTAGGAACGAAATTAAACACAATATCACATGTTTTCATGACAGAAATTCGTTTTTGATACACTTTTTTGCTGTTTTAATAACGGAAGACACCTATTGCAAAATTTCGAAACCTCGTTGAAACAATGAACTGGCAACGTTACTTTTTATATCACAGTTCTGATCGAAATAAAACAAAAGATCGTCCAAAGCAGCTTTGTTCAACAGCTCCACTGCTCACTGATAGAATGCAACACGTAACAGTCTCAATATAAGATGCAAAATTAGGAATAAGGAGAACGATATTAGGCGTACAGTTCCTCTATATTATAATAACCAAGAGAACAATTGACAAATGCCAAAATTATTTCGTTGCAGTACGCAAATGGAACATTCGGGAGTATAAAACAGGTATTCAATTATGCTTGTTACAATATAGTGTAAATGTACACACAGTATCGATGAAGCTATAAATTCCGATCGAAATTCAATAATAATCAAATTGCATATTAAATGTGCTTGCAACATATTGGCAATTATATAAATGCACCAATAGATGATATACTATAAAATCGTGTATTGATCGTGTACTGATCGCATATTAAAAAAAAGTTAATTTCTTCTTAAGAAAAGCAATAAAAATTGAATAACAGCTCGATAAGAATATTTTTTCAATTGTTAATATTAAACGTTTTGACTGTTAACAATCAAATTAAATTTCTATTAAAAAAAGTCGAAACAAATTGTACATCAGATATAGAGGTATAATGATCTAAAATTTAATTAATAACCTCTTCAAACCAATGAGCAATCTATTCAAATGATGAAATGTACTATGATATTAATTTCATATATCTGTTCAATAACAGAAATAATTTATCTACAACGGATTCTGTCATAAAATATGCGTAACTAGCATGAATTACCATACCGTTATACTCGATTTGATATAATATGACGATACCAAACTGGATTAATATTATATTGGAACATCTTGTATACATCCTTTCATCAGTATAATATTTTTATTCTCATCGCAATTTTCAGTGCGACTCAAATGCACCCCCGAAAATAATTAGATGCGATAAGCCGAGAAACGATAATCGTAAAACTCCGACACGAAAGATCAGTGACCACCTGAGCTGCTAATTATAGCGGACGTCGTTTAACGCGGCGTGTGATCATCGATTAACGTGCAATGATGCACAACGCCCACGTTAGCCGACAATAATTACGAGCCGCTCTCTGCACGTTACGCGTCACGTGCATTAATCGATCCTTTTTGCGACGTAAGGACCTCGTCTCGTCTCGAAGAAAGAAGACACGACGCGCTCATAAATATTTGAGTGAATGAATCCTAATTAAACGTGTCTCGACCTTTAGGATTAAGACAGATTTGTCGATTTTATACTCGGTTTACTACTATACAACGTCTTAAGTTGACACTCGGACTCCAACAAAGAATTATTCAAAAATTTGTATTCGACTTTTCTTGAAATTATCGAGATAATAATAAATTTATTATAACAATAGTTATTATATTATAATAATAATAAAAATTGATGATTAAAAGTAATTAAGAGAAGAATAAAAAGCTGTCTTGAATTACTGCACTCGTGAATAAACTACAAAATTTAAGCGAAATAGTTTGCAATATAATTTTAATTTGAGAATATATATATATTGGACTGTTTAATCTCTTTTAAGAAGATTTAAGATTGTATAATATGCATTACTCGATGCATTATATATATATATATATATATATATATATATAATATATAATATATTAAAGATTAAGAGGAATAGTTAATGTAATGTCTAATTATTATGTATATTTCGTGTTACATTAAATAACAATTCGTGACTTACAAGTCACGTTAAATAATATATAAAATAACATAATAAGCTTTCCAGGCTTGCTCTGCTATCAATATGTATAAATAATATATTACATTTGTACATAACTGCTCATCCTCTAGGGAATAAGTACATATACAGTTATTTCCGGAAAAAAGTATTACAAAAAAGAAAGAAGATTTAATCTTAGAATCTTAGAGAAGTATATTATTAATATTCTCCCACACAAATACTTAAACATAGAGGATTAGGAGCAAGAGATTTAATTAAAGCTATTTTCAGTATTACGAGGGAAGAGGAAGCCTGGATAAATGGGTAAATGCCGAGTAAAACTTTCACAACGCTTACGTCACGGTTGACGTTAACGTTAATAATAAAATGAGAAAAAGAGACATAGACTCTTTTCGCTTTTATTATAAACATTATACAATTATTTTAGCAAAATTACGCTCTGACCTCCGACAAACATCCACTTAACAGTTCAATGATAAACTTTGCGTTATCTTTTATTACGTTATCTAACGAATTCTATTTAAAAGTTTTACGCTAAGAGTAACATTATACTCGTAATACGATCTTCGATATCTCCCTGCCTTAATGAATAATTGATACTTCCAAAAGGAAATATCGGGCACGCAGATGAAACACTAAAATACTCGGAGTGAAAAAAAAAGCTCACCCTTATCGATAGAATCAAAAGCAGCAATATTAATTCGTCGCTTAACTCTCGCGTTAAATGGCAGATTTATATGTATCTCACGGCGGATCTCCTCCACTTACGTTAATATCGAACCGCACAATGCGCCGCCAGGTATTATCGGGAGCATGTTACACGGGGTGGTTAGCGATTAGCGAGATAAGGAGCGCAGAAGTGGTTTAGTTCCCGCGTCTCTCTACGGCGCGGCGGCGCGGCGGGGGCGTGCAACTTGTGTGCTCTGTAACTTATTTATTCGCCAACTCGAGTTGCGTTCAACACGCGAGCGCACTGTTGCGACTGCAAACACACGATATTCATAATTACGACAAACATCGTAATTCGTGAACTGATGCTCGGTGAGCGCATCTACACAGCACCAGATATAGAACATATATTCGACCTCTTTATAACACGGGCGGATGCTCTCTCAGAGGAGACCCGCCATCTTCTTTCCGCGAAGGCGTCCGTAAAAAAAATGTAAACCCCCCAAACTTGGTAAAATGTAAATCCTCCGGCTAAATAAAACGGCCTGCGTGATATACTCACGGCGAAGGATTTCCATTTCTTTGCCTTTTCCTCTGATGACATTTTTTCCCTATGGGAAAATTCCATCGTCTAAACGCAATTTACGTGTTCTAACAAAAAAAAAGCGCGTTTATGTCAAAAGAGTATATAAAGCTGCTGGTCAGTCTTAAAATAAAAAAAATGTATAAGCAAAAAATGCTTTATAATATATTAAAATTCATTCATCAAATTATATATATATATATATATATATATATATATATATTTATTTATTACAAATTTTTAATAAACGACGACTTCATTTTATATCAAGGTTTGAATCCATTAATATTTTAGATAAGCAAAATTAAATTAATTGCGCTATTTTACTTTTAGAACACTAAATTGTTTTATAATCCAAAATTAAATTAATTATCGCATGGGCAAATCATTGATGATTTATCCCGAAAATTCACTCAAATTTATTTATACTAAGCTGTATAAAAAAGATTATGTTATTTTATACTGGAGTAATTATAATGATTTAATTGTGTGTTTAAGTCTTATATTAAATTTATTGATGGCAATACTTTGTTCAAATAATAATATCCGTTAATATTATGCCCTCGGCAGCCTGATAACAAAACTGCTTCATTTCCCTGTATACGGCACCCAATAATATTTTCCACTTTTCGCTACGGCATTCGATTGCCGTTGGCGGAGACAGTTTTCAGGACAGCAATTGCAGTCGCGCAATATCTGCTCGTAAATTTAAAACGCGTCCGCACTTTCCGCCTCAGTCGAAGACCGGATTTACACGCGTAATGTACTGCAATCCTGATATTGGCAATCCGGCTACGATATAGTGTAATGACAGTAGTCGTCGTCATCGCTGTATCCGATGAGACGTTCGAGTACGTGCTTCATACGCGTTCCATATACCCCGCACGCAACACGCGATATTGATATATAACTCCATAACTTCAATGCACGATTTAACAATGCACACGGACGTCTTCCGACGACAGATAATTAACTCAAATAAAAGAGATAGACAAAGAGAGAGAGAGAGAGAGAGAGAGAGAGAGAGAGAGAGAGAGAGAAGGGAGAGAGAATGACGACCTATTTGCTCTATTAAAAATCTTCTTGAAATATATTTACGTAGATATATATATTTATATAATTAATTTACTTATATATATATATAAAACACTGTTATATAATTATTTAAATAACTAATATATTATTTATGCGTATTTATATATACTGTAATTTATATAATTAAATATATATGTATATACACTTAATTATATAAATTACATCATATAAATACATATATAAATAATACATATAATATGCGTTATCTAACGAAGAGTAACACTATACCCGTAACATTGTATACCCGTATATAATATGATCTTCGATATTTCCTGCCTTAATGAATAATTAATTGATACATAATTGAATAAATAATATATACATAATATATGTAAATAAATTATATAATTATGTGCAAATTAACATCTAATTAAATAAATTTTAAATTAAATAATATTTGCTAAAAATGGTTAATATCTAGTAAATATCTAAAGCTCGCGTAAGTCTAGTCGTCTTTCAGAACATCTCGTCTATTATATGGTAAACACAAACGTGACGTAAGAGTGTCCATTTTACGTGTACAGGATTCCTAAATAACTCTTATCTCATCGCATCTCCTTTCATCGCAGGAGGAGCTCGCGATTAACGTCAACATATCCGCGTGGTAAAAAAAGCTGATTACAAATCCTGCGAGCAGTGATTATGCAGAAATTAGAGATCGGGATATCAGCATATGATCGAGAGAGATGCAAATAATTCATGTAACTACATAAATCATAGGAAGTATATTGAGGAAGGCTTTCACGTCGGCTAGACTACGCGATAAAAAAGGACGATAGAACTCTGTAATTGTGATTGCATTACAGAGATAGATAAAGATAATGGGTAGAACAGCGTATGTCACTTCTGTCACTTCGTGGTAATAACTGATGCAGATATATAGAAGCTTGTTTAATTTTTTTCAATTCAATCATTTTCATAATTTTATAAGATAAAAAAGATTTTTAGAGGAAATTTCTGAGTCAGCCTGCAGTTTGCACAGTAAGACTAGAATAATGAATCTTATAAACACAACTGTTCCTTCATTTTCTCTTTTCTGCTTTTCTTGCGTTGTAAACGATTTTAAATCATTTTAGACACACGCGGATAACGAATGGCAAGTATGAATATAAAAATTTGTTAGAGAGAATTTAAGAATAATTTGACATGACATTTGGTAAAAAACAGGCAAATTAAGACGCAAAAATAATTAATGTTAACAATCGACCGGAGTCTAGATTCTAGAATATTTGTGTCGCGACAAAACCATTGTCGTTAAGGATCAGAGTTTCGTGGCTATGAATATTACAGAATTCGTTCAGGCCAGCTCTCATTAAGGCGACATTGTTAACGAAGAATTCTTTGCGTGATTCAGACAAGCAAATTGCTGACGGTAAAAATATCCTATAAAAATGTCCATTGATTATTTCTTATTCATTTTTCTTACTCTTCTCAAAATGCAAACAAAAAATTTACAAAAATTGATCTCTCATTCAGAATAAAAGATATATTAAAGTAAATTTTACTCCAGATATATATATGTATAAGATATGTGACTAGTAATATGCCAAAGCTAAAAAAAATTTCAAAAAATGGAAAGGAAAAGAAAACTTACAAAACTGCAGTGTAATCCCGGAGATTTTGTCAGATAAAATATTTATAATTCTCTAGAGAAATTTACTGTTTTAACTTATTTCCTTTTTATACGAGATGTATATCTTTGCTCTGTCAAATCGTAGTTCTGTAAAATGCAATAGAGTTTATCTTTAATACAACATCCATTTTCTTTCGTAATTGTTACGAGCACGCTTTCTCGTTAATAATATAAAAATCCCGGCACTTTAAATTTATTTCCTCTATCTCAAATCCAATGGTTGTATCGATCTCGATTCTCGATGCAGCGCAGGAAGCATCGTAAAAGGTAACAAGCCAACAGTCCGCGCCTAGCAACAGGTGGACCGCGGGGTCATCGCGGGGGTTTGCACACACAACGCGGCCCGGGAAATCGATAGTAATTATCCACCAGTTTCCGCACGTAAATATCTCCGAAGTATACGGACTTCGTTTTCGCATCATATGCAAGTGTAATCGAAACGGACATTCTTATGACGAGTTCAGCGTAAAGTGGATTGACTGAATTTTATCCTATACCTATGGTATACATCTAAAAAGCAGTCAAGTAATGTTTTTTCATCACCGGCCATTAGTGCATTAATGGCTAGAAAAACAACATCTATTTAAAATGTTAGTAACCAAATTCTATGTGCTTTTTTATTGTTGCGAAATAGTCAAACAATAATCAAATTAAAATATTCCAATTTTATAAGTTTTCTAACAAGCAGTATTATCTAGCAAACAAACAACTGCTTATAAAAAAAATTTATGAATTTCATTAAATTAAAAATTATATATTTTTCAGTACTTTTGCAAAATATTATTTTGTAGTATACTGTATTGATTGAAAAAAATGAGAATTTTCCAGGCATTTTCAGAAAAAAGCATCAATTTTTAAGAAGCAAGAATAAAATTGTATTCCCTAATATTTATGTGTGTATTTAAAAATGAAATTTAATGTTTAATTATAAAATATAGATTTGCTTTATTGATTTTATCTTATTTTAAAACTCATTCTAAAGTTCTCTTATAATTTGTTCTTTTAAAAGTAACCTCAGTATTTCCTCTCATTCCTGTCTTTTAAATGCAATAAGAGTTTCAATTTGAGATTATATTATAACGACGTGGGTATCTCACGACATGACATTGATATAATGTAAAATTGTAATTGGGACTGTACCCGAACCGCAAGCACACTGATAAAATATTGATCGCCGCGCCGGTGGGGTTCCGATAAGCAACGCACACTACAGCGTCATCGATAGCAAAACGTACCCTCAAAGGTAACGTCGCTGTAACGCCTCTATCGTCATTTCAACCTCCAATCTTGGCTCCTACCCGTCCGGAAAGAAACTGCGAAAAATCACCCTTGAGAGCAGCCTCGGGTTCCAATCAACCCCTCCGAGAGAAGAACGGTATATCGAATTTTCCTCTCCGGGAGGGTGTGATGAGGGTGTCCGTAATGTCGCGAGCGTTTACCCCGTACATACTAAGACACTACACTACTGTTCTGGCGAGAGAAAAAAAAGCAAAAAGGAAAGATGAAAGGGTCGGCATTTTATCGATGTGGGAGAGTATTTCTGAATAATCGGAATAACTTTCTCTTGCAAATTTTCGTGAATAATACGATAGATTAAATAGAATTTTCATCTTGATAAAGAAAAACTAATAGCAAGTTTATTTCGTATTAACGCGCTAGTAATTAATCCGTAATCTATTTATATAATAAAACTAAACACAAATAATTTATAGTATAAAATTAATTTTTTTTTCGGATTATTCGTTTTTAATCGAGAGATGAGATCTCGTTGTCCGTTTAGCTTGATATAGTTCATACTTGATTCGCGAAAGTCCCCCCTCTCCCCCAATACAAAACATCGCTCCGTAAAATATTCACATGCTTCACTGCGCCGCTACCACTTTGCTAAGAGTTTAATCCTATAATAATTTATGTAGGCGTATGTTCCACTTAGGTCCAACGCGCTCGCTCGATCGATGTGTGCCGGTGCGCCATTTAAATGCAAATCGGTTCGCCCTAATGCTGATTCAGTTTTTGTCGGTGTAAACGGAAACGGCGAGACATAAATCATAAAATCGGAAGAGGCATGCTCGCGAGATTAATTAATGTCCGTTAATTTATCGCGGAGAGAACGGAGGTGCCTCTCGACGGTGCGTCTCTCTCGAGAATCACCGCCGCGATCGCTCACGGCCTTATTGCAAAGCGCGCGTGACGCGTGCTTTCGAGTTTACAGGAATTCCGGTGGCCACTTTATCGAGCATGTGACGAGCCGAGCAACGATGTTTCTGTGCCGAGCTACACGATATAGCTTCAAAGATCAGGATATGTTGTGCCTTCGTGCAGGAAATGTATTACGGTTTCGCGCACAAAGGACCAAAGGCGTATCGCTAAGGTTATTCAAAAGGATTCAGCTACTCTGTCGAACAAAGACATCTTTCATTAAAACGCGCCCTATAATGATCCGAAGCGTAATTGTATAATTATAATTACTCGAGAACTGCGTCTGGAAATATAATTTACTAATAGTGAGGATCCGAGACAGAGAAGACTATAAAGTGTTTCAGGCGATTTGCAATCTAGCAACAACATTCCAAATTGATGCGAGCAATATTAGATTAATTTTAAAATTATATCAGCGAAAGTATAATATCCCGGTTATTTCCCCTCATACTAATTTTTAAATTACGAGAAAAACAATTTTTAATTAAATTCGCATTAACTTGAAATTATCTTCGAGCTAGGTTCCCCGTTAATACAGCTTAAATTTCTTAAAATAATTCACTCTGCCTTGTTGCTGTTAAGTATATGTGCGGATGCCAGCTGCGCGTATAGTAAATAAAATTCGAGCGTGCGGTTAAATTTTCCCACAGGGTATAATTGCAATGTATTATGGCAACGAAGAACCGCGACCTCGTTAGAGCCTTAGTTGCGCGAATTAATTTCATTAATCTGACACCAGAGCCGCAATCTTCTTAGCGCAGAAACCAGAAACCCGATCCATGACTTCCGCGCAGTATCCATATATGTACATATGCATGTGTACATAATTCTATGTGCGCGGATAATACGAGGCGTTTTGAAACAATCTGCCTTTCAAAGATACGATCATACGATTTCGTAATTTTCACAACAATGTCTTTCCACCGAATCAATTCGTCGATATAACGCATATGCAACTTTCAACCCGAAAAATAGATTGTAAAAAGCAAAAGATGTCATAATATTAACAAAGAACAATAAATTTTATATAATTAGTAATTTTTAATGCCGTGTAAGAACTTAGAATCAAACAATATTTACGAAAGTCTTCTTCCGTATATTAACCCTTCGTAGTCACACTGGGTCAATTTGACCCACCCTCATTTGGATCTAAATATCAGCTAAATACCTAGCTTAAAATGGAGCTTGGTTCGCCATCTACAAGAGTTTGACCGTTAATCATGTACTCATTCACGATTTTTTTCAACATGTTGCCATTTGATTTCTCACAAAACCGCAGTTGTTTTATATTCTAGAATGTTCAACGTATGATCCAGAATTATTTGAACCCGATCGGATCGATACTATTAAAATGGCAACCGTTAAAAATCGACTGGGTCAAAATGACCCAGAGTGACTTCTTTGTTTGAAAAAATAGGTGTGACCACGGAGGGTTAAAGACAATTTTGTACAAGGTTTTAATAGCAATAATAATTCCAGAAAACTTCTTCTGAAACTGTATAATAACAATTATTCAAAGATAATAACTTCATTGTATATTTAATAATTTTCTATATTATATATGTTTTCATAAGGAAGCAAGAATAAAAAAAGAAGTATATTTCCTGGAGATGATATTTGTACAATATCATCCCAAGAGCTTGAAAACGACAACACGTTTTGCTCTGCAAATAAAAGATCCATTTGCACAAGAAATTTGCTGAGAAAAGATAATCGACGAGTATACGCATTACAGTCATATTTCAATTTAGATGGCTCTCTCCCTCAGCTGAGAGAGAGAGAGAGAGAGAGAGAGAGAGAGAGAGAAAGAAAGAGAGAGAGCTCGGAAATCGAGAAGCAAGCAATTTTTTCTGGAAGCATCGCGTCGTATATAATTAATGCCGCCTTCCTCTCTTCGTGAAATGAGGGATACTCCCTGTGATGAAATAGAAGGACCTTTAGACAATAGATATTGCTTGCTTCCTTGAAGATATAAGGATATCACGATTTTCTGAATAACTGCACCGAGGATTATCGCGTAATTCCTTGGCCTATCGAGGATTTCCTTCTAACATATAGGTACGTTAATTCTATAATCCAGTTTTTATTTTACCTAAGTTATACATAATATATAGTTTATAATAATAATTATACCTTCGTGGTATATTGTATAACATAATCCGATGAATATAGAGTAAAATGAAAACTCGACAAACTCTTGCAAATGCGGATATGCAACAAGAAAATTATAATTAGGAGTATTGTCCCCTTTTTTCATCTCTCTCCCATCAGGTATATTGTATTAAGCGTATATAATCACAGAAATAAATAATTAATTTTACGATACTTTTTTGTTTAATGTAAGTAAATCTTCAGGTAAGTAAAAAGGTAGTTATTATGTTTTTCTAAGACAAATTTGTCAGTATCTACGATAAAAGTTCAATGCCTCAAATAAGTAAAGTAAATCGTACTGTGAGTGTGAGTATACGTCGAAAACATTTTGATTTATTTTGTTCTGTTCTTTTGGATGACAGCCGAAGTTTCTTAAAACAAGCAAACCGTTTGAAAAACAAACAAACCGTGATGGCATTTTGAAAGGTTTCACATGCATTTTGTACGTAAAAATCTTTATACGTGAATCTAAAGCAACGCGCGCGAGAAACGCGCGCGTTGTGCGTCTCGCTAAAACATAAATTCATTGAGCCTAATAATGGAGTCGAACGGAGTACACATATACGCATGCGAGTATATGCTGAAAGCTCGGCGCATCCTGACAATTCCCCGAACTAAAGCATCGACGTGTTCTTACTAATTAGGCTAAACGGCATATAACCGCGGCTGCAATTATGAGCGCGGCAAGCAATATTGCGGCAAACTGGTCTGACAGAGCTTGTCTTGATCCTTATTCCAAAGACTCGCAAAGATGTTTCGTAATAATGTTGCGGCTATCTCACAATTTGCTTATCGATGTCGATATAATATAAAATATTCCATACTGAATATAGCGTATTTTAATAATTTATTAGAGGTTAGAATAAAAATCCTTATATAAAACTACTATCATAATGTAAACTACAACATTGCACCGTAAAACATATATAGACATAATCAAATTATAGCAATTTCCGAAAGAATTGTAGTGCACATGAAATAATAATAATAAACATCATTCGGATCATTCGGATAAACATCATTTCGGTTTTATTTTGCAAATAACAAAGAAAAGAAGAAAATTTCTCACCGCATGATCGCCCTGCCGTTTAGGTGCTTCCGATGCCTTCCCATACCTTCTCCTTTTCTCCCGTTTTTTCTTGTTCCTTCGCACTCATGCTACAATCACTCGCAAAAATACGATCGCGTGCACGCCAATCATCTGTACTTGTCATGATCGCATTTCGAAAAGTAATACGATAATCCACGGCGGCACGAGTGAGCGCGATTCTCGCGCCGAGTATAAAACAAAACAGTGGTCGCGCGTAAAACAGCACTCCGTCCGCAGCCAAAAACACAATCGAGAACACGTCGTCGCCATGAAATACGAGTATTTTATTCGCTACGAAATAAACCCACACTGGATATTCCTTGCAAATTCAAATTAACATACGGTTGCCTATATATATCTCACGTCTTTCCGTTTCGCGTTCTCAATCCGAAAATTATAGGCGTATCTCATCTAAATCAGCGAACGATTTAACACGTAATGTGGTGATACATTTAAAGAAGTAAGCATTATAATATAATTATTATGAACGAGATAAATCACGATTCTCGACACCCGTTCGAATCTCGGTTCGAATTCTTCTATAAATGAATAAATCGCGCAAAATATTTATCTGTAATAGATAGATTTGTTTCGACACGCTTACGATAACTAATCGTTAATAGACGTCAATTAGCTGCGTGGACAATTTCTGTTTTCTGTTTGCCGAGATCGATGCACGTTTCGTTTCTCGCGCTTTTCGTACTCTTTCGATCGTCTCGGAGAATTTTAATGCGGAGCAGCTCACATTACCTGTTCGCTCGAGCCTTGCCGCGCGAATGACGGCGCGGCGATTTTGTTTACCACAGCGGCCCCGCTATACGTTACACAAAAAGTGCCGAGCGCTGATTACCGCGGTGTGTTCGTGTATAATTCGTTATCGCGAAATACGAAATATTTAACCGTTTAAAGCCCATTTTAAACGATTTATAACTTCAACAGAGGGGTAAAAATCAATTAGAATTTAAAAAAATAGATAACAGGATAGAAATTAAAGTGCCAATCACTGGCAAATTCTGGCGCGATATCATTGATTAACTTTGATCGCTTACAAATCAAAAATTATTTTAATCTCGACAGTTTGTTAAAATTCTTCACTGTAATTAATTTTCGAAATTAGAGTATTGTACGGTATAAGGTATGGAATGAGATGCACTGTAACATCGATATTAATTTGCAGCCCATGCAACAGATGCGCGACATCGATAGCTATGAACGCCGCAGCATCCATACGACTGTATATCTCTCGCAAGTGCAACAAGTCGCGAGTTAGAGGTAAAACCCAATTGTCGGAAGCAATCTGTACCGCGATACATCCCCCGATTGTATACTACACGGGAAATAAGACCGCGAGATTCTCTCACGTTTCTTTGTTTCTCTGCACGATAAAATCTGCGTTGTATAAACGAGGAAAGAAAAATATATATGCAAATTTGGTCATATATTAAATCTAAATCGATTTATAGATTAGGTATAAAGCAGTTTTCCTCTAATAAAAAATAATTTTTATAAAAAATCAGACAATTTGATATTTTAATAAAATTAAAAGAGGTTTGTTATATTTATAGTATGTTAACTATTCTAAATATTTAAAAATAATTTGGAGACAAAATTATATCACATAATTAGTTCCGACATAAAACTCGTATAAATCAATATTCCGATTAAATCGGAAAAACTATCATATTCAATATTTAAAAGCAAATCAATAATTTACACAATTTTTTGATACATTTAATTCGCAGTGTATTTGGGTTAAAGTGATTCAATATTTCAACCAAATTAAAAATTGGCATTTTAATTAAATGCTAATAAATATTTAGAATAAAGTGTTCACATGCAGTGTAGATAAAAGAAATATTTCAGTATTTCAAACCTAAATGAAATATTCTCTTTTAATTATACAGAGAAAATTCAGGAATCAAAATGATAAAGAGAAACGCCGAGTTAAATTAAAATCGCGTTCAATAATTCCTATCCAGCCGAAATACTGATGAGTGACGAGGCTTTGTATTCGCTTTCAAAATTCTAAGTCCTCTCTCGAATGGAATAAAGCGTTTGACGATGTTTCAAAAAGCTGCACAAAGGCACTCAGATGGAATTTTAATAAACGGCACGTGACTGCGAAGGTAGATTCTGTCACGCACGGGAAACAGAAAATCTCGATAAAACCGTGCTTGATGTATTCAGTCCTGCTTACCGCTTATTTCATTACAATTGCATAAGCTCCCTAACATTCGCTTGCCTATAAGCCGCGTTTTCATTATCATCCTGATATTAACCTTCGGTAACTAAAAGTTGTATATATTTCTTTCAAATTTCGATTTTGCTCACCCGTTATATATAATTTTATATTGAAAAATACATTTTAACAGCTTTACCGCCGTTAAGTGCTTTGATTAATTCATATTGTCGTGGAAACTTTTCGTAGAGTGCACCATTACTTATATTGGATTAATTTCCAACGAAGGCTATATGCAATAAATAAATGAAGGATGCAATCTGTAGAGTAAGAGAACTGCGGCATGTTTTTAATTAATATTCAGTGTGTGTACCGCGAGAGTTTCACGATATATGAAGCTCATGAAATTGTTCCGTATTTGATGTTAAGAGCATCATTCTCGACAAGCTTCGGAGTTCAACGCGGTGTCTGACTACTCGCGGATTGTGCTACTGCTGATACTCATGCATAAAGTCTGCCGTTTTTAAATTAAAATAAAAGTTATATGTTTAGCATCGAAAATCACTAACAGACAATCGAATTTTTATTGAGAAAAAATCAACACAAAGTTAATGAAAGAAAATCTATACGCCAACATTTATTTTCTCAATTTAATGCTATAATATATCTTCTTTTATAGTCTTGGAAATAATAAATATAGATAAATAGATGAGTAAATATATATGATTAAATGAGAAATGTATATATAATTAATATATGAGTAATATATAAAATAAATGTATATAGGTACTACATAAATAATGTAATTTAATGTCGACAGCACCGGCAAAAATATTGTATAAATTTTTTCTATTTTTAGTTTTGTTCATTTCTACTGCTATTTATTTAATATGTTTGGAAAAAGTGTGTGTATTATGCCTGTGATCCACACATACATAATTTTACATTTCTTTCATATTTTTTATTTGCTTTTGCATAAAAGATAAAAAGAGCTATTTTAAAAAATTGTAATCTTGTTGTAATATTTTCCACCGACACGGGTATATAATGGATCAAAAAATTACGTATTGATATTTATTATATACATAAATATATTTATTTATATTTCACATTTATGTGTGTGCGCGCGCGTGCACAAATGTGAAATTTAAATAGAGAAAAAAAATCGATGTTGCCCAACAACATAATACTTTCGATCGAACGTCGTGATAGCTCCGTAGTGTACGTACGGAGCACCGGAAGTACTCTCGCACGGTTCGCGGGCTGAGGCGCCGAGGCTGAGCGAGTGAACAGTGCCGAATCCGGACTCCCAGGTCCGACGATCGATGCCCGGGGCGCGCTGCTATATATAGCCACCCCTGCTCTCTCTCCCTGTCTTTCTGCCTAGGCTGGCATCATCGAGCCCGTCAGCGGTGGCGGCGGCCACCTCGCTCCCTTCGTCCTTATCCTTACCCCTCAGTTCGGTCGACCGACCTTCTGTGTGCCACAGGTTCTCCCGCGAGCACAGCACCTGACGCCCCTCGCAAAACATTATCCTTACGCGAACAAAGACCCATTACCACGTGATATTATCACGACACTCACTCGTCTCATTGTCATTGTATAAGAAATTAATAAGATTGAAATCTCTTGGGGTTAGTCTTAATTAAAAGATTAAAAGTAATTTTATGTATAAGAAGTTTTTTTAAGAGTATTTAATATATTCAATACCGAAACAAACCGTTTTCTTAAACAGAAGAAGCAAAGATGATTTATATAAAGAAACTATTTAAGTTTGCTCTTAAATATTCAACATTACGCATTATTCTCATTACGCAAGAGAAGACTATTCAATCTCAATAAATTATGCTGACGGGAAAAACCAACTCGTGGGAGGTAACGAGTTAGTTCATTAATGTGGCAGAGGGAAAAACAGGAGATTTAAATATTTCGATAGAAGGAGCTCTGAAGGGGGTCGGTAACTATGTTTTTTTATAATTTTGAAACGTTCCGAGAAAGAGAGAATGCATGGCAGAGCATAAAGTAAATACAGAACAAAATAACAACGCGTAATGATTACAATTGCCACTTTATACAGTTATCGGTCCAATGGTAATTAATATAACTGATAATTATCTGCAGACACTTTCGACGTGATGCAATTATCGCGCGACAATTCAAAACGACAAAGATATCAATGCCATTTCCAATTCGTTACTAAAGCAGAGATGAAAATGAATAATACGTTAACGTTATTAAACATGTAACAAAAGTTTTATGCTTTATTTTTCCACTTATTTTCAGAGTTATATTTTCCGATAAAAATACGTCACGTCCTTTTTTTACAGCCGCATCTTAAATCCTGAATTTGTGAAATCACATTTACGTTTACACCCTCGGCACACGGGGCTCTCACGAATGGTTCACAGAGTCGTGAACCTGTAAAAATTGCTATTAATGCCCGCTTCAGTTTTGTTTCATGGCGGAATTCAGCAAAAGTCCGGACCAATCCGCCGGCAGCGCGAATGGAATCAACGTTAATACCAATATATCCCGAGCCCATTCGCCGCTCCGAGACGAGATATTTTTGTTTCCCAGATATTTTATTTGCGCTATTTTATTCTACCGATCTTCGATCTTCGTAGAGAAAACTCCCTCGCGTTTTATTATCCCTCGCAAATTCCCTCCCACTACGGCGTACGTGAAATGAAAGCTTTAATGTCGCACTCCGATTCGAATTTCATTCCCGATTTTCATCAAAGCCGTCATCGGCTGACGTGAATACGGTGCGAATAAATCTGGATTTAAATCCGTGTATTGCGCGACATATTCTAAAACGATCTGTTCAAAATCGATTCTTTCACAATAAAAGTCTTGGAAATGACAATGCTCTCTGCAAACGATAATAGACCAAAAGCGTTTAAGTATAAGATAAATTAAAGTCTTATATCCCCCTGTGATTTGCATTTCAAAGAACTTCAAGAGGATTTTAATTTGTGAATCTACAATGGCGTATAATATTACACGTTGAGGGATCTCCAGAAGAAGCGTCCCATAAAATTTCGATTGATAAAGATCGATGTCTCGAGAGATGTGGATAATAGCGCGGATAACTTTTGATACGCTTTATATATCGCGAGAACGAAGCGTACAGGAAGTGTTGACAATAACGGTCAACGGTGACGGATGTAAAAATTTCAAAGCGGTGCTTTTTCATTCATCCGACGGCCTGGAATATATCATAGTAACCTGAACAGACGTTACTTCGTGATGCAACGCAAATCCATCAGCCGCCTCTGCTCGCGCACGCGTTTTGCACAGAAGGGAGCAACAACGTGAGATCGGGTCAGATGCAACAGGGGCGTGTTGCAAACGTATATCCGGAGGTGTTGAAGTGAAAATTCCATTTATTTCCTTTTGAGAAATTAGGATGAAGATGTCAAATAACGCTATACCTCTACATTAAACGATGTATAGGTATTCTTTCTCGGAAATATATATGTAATAATAAAATTGGAAATTAACAAAAGTAATAATTCATATTAAGATAATAATTAACACAACAAATATTTTATTAAATATTTGTTAAATAACCAATATTCCTCTCTTTGATTCTTGCAAAAATAAAAAGTAAGATCTGACTTTTTTTATACAGCGATTTCGTCAAGTTTCTATTGTAAATTAGAGAACAAAAATATTTATACCAAATTAATTCAAACGTAATTCCTCGTATAAAATAAAGTACGCAGATTTAAACATTCTATTTATTCTTTCATATCGCGACTTTATTTTATTCTGAAAACTGCATCAAACGAGAACATCCTGAATATTTCGATGTATAAATAGTTTCGCGCGTATGTACTTCGGCAAATATATACTGACGCGGCACAAATAACGACGAATCCGCAATCGGCGGCGTTGAATTATTCGCGATGTATTAAATGAACAGTGTAAGCAAACTCGTTGCGCCTCAAATGGCGTTATTCATGCGCGATGAAGCGGCAGTATATATGTACGTACGCACACGCTGTTGCGCGCGATTCGATGTCGATTTCCCCCGGATCATTAGACTCGCTATGTCGCGGCTTCCGAAATGCTTCTGAGACGAGCGCCGCATTGCATGCTGCTCGAGATAGCGCGACCGAGACACTAATTAGTATGCCAACGTTGTTGAACCTCCTGGGTAAAATCCATTATGATTGCTTGGAATTGGAAACCCGCTTTAGAGTTAAGCTTTATTCCTTCCTCTCGCTCGCATACGAGACACGCCAAAACGCTGTACCCCCAAGATTACCCCCCTACTACATCCCGCAACTCCTAACGAGGAGCAAAGAAAAATTCTTAATTACCTCCGGAAAAGTTTCGAGCGAAGTTTTGTCTCAGTCGGGTATCCTCTATAAAAGTTGACGGAGTCGATAACTTGTCGCTAGTAGAATTTGAAAGTAAAAGGAAATTTTTTTACGCAAAGCAAAAAGCTTTGCATTTGTGTTTATGTTTACATTATATTGAAACAACTGCTCCGCGCAGAGAATTTTCTCACTTTAAAAACGCATTTAAATTAATTACATTTAATCAATTCACGCAAGAGATATTTGTGAAAAGTAAATTAATATATCTCTTCAAAATACATTTTGAAGAGATAATAAACGTTATGTAATTAATTAATGTGTTTATATATTCTGCTTATCCTATATACTATATACTCAATATTATAGTTATATTAATTTATATGAATATCCAAAAATATATACTCTCACATACACAAATAAGTATTAAATAAACTCATTTTTGTGCGGTTTAATGCGAGATGTCCTATTTGTTCGAGTAACAGGTATATTGATGTCAATCGAGGTGAAAAATGATTCGATCGATAAATTGACGACGGTGGCAAACAGAGAACCTAATGTTTCTAGCCATGGCAGACGTCCGCAAATCTAGTTGGCCCACGTTCGCTAATTTTGCAGCCACGTGTACCATAGTTCCCTACATCAAAGGATTGCTATCGCGATGTTAGGCTCGTACCCGGGTACGCGTCAATATAGCGTTTCTGCCTTTACAACCATGTTCCCCCGTTGAGCAAACACTTGTAAATTGCCGAACAGTACATAATTTTCTCTTTTCCTTTTCCTGTCAATATACGTCAAAGCACAATAAAACATATATAAATATAGTTATGTGAAATTGACTTTTCAATTTACTCTTAATTATTTATAGAGAGGGAAAGAAGAATCTACAACAGTTCGTCAAAATACGATTATCAATTAAAGAATAATAGATAATGAGAGATTATTTTGTAATGTCCACACTGACATGTTTAACACTTATAAAATAATTAATTATAAAATTAGCAACTCCATGACTTTAAACATTGTTACTTTCGTACAAGAACATAACGCCTACATTTTATTTTTTATTTTTAGAAAAAGCCAACCGTAGGAGTTTTGTTGATTACATTGAAATTTTGAAAATAAAAAGATGACTTTTTACAAATTCGATTTGACAGGTACATCATTCTCGTCTTTATGCGCGCGATTTGTGTTTATTCAGGTATATCCAAAACGGTCGGGAAGGCCGAGAAAATGGGAAAAGACTGAGTGGCTTGTGGTCAGCCACTCGTGAAACCACGGCGGCGCCGCATAAATGCACATATGTGTGTATTTATGTATACAGGCGCCACATGTGGAGGCAGCCACGTATTCGAAGACGCAAATATCGACATGAAACAGAAAAGAGCGTGTAAAAGTCGGAACGTGTTTTAATCCCTGTGGCTCGCAAGAATGCGCACGTCGTCAATCGAATAGCTTCGGCTGTGAACGCGTCGCACAAAGCAATAAGTATTTAGACATTAGACAATTCACGCGATCAACATACCCGCCGCGTGACACAATTTTCACCTTTAAATACGCGGCTTTCACGTTAAATGACGATTGTCAGAGAGAGAGAGAGAGAGAGAGAGAGAGAGAGAGAGAGAGAGAGAGAGAGAGAGAGAGAGAGAGAGAGATTTGCAGACGCATTCACTGTAAATCCAAGTGTGTTATTTCTACACGCATAAATGTCTAAAAATAAAGGTACTTATATTAAGCTATCTGAGCCAAATTATCAAAACACAAAAAATTTTATATGGAATTAATTTACTAATTACTTATTTGTTATTTTTTGCTTTTAAAAGTAATTTTTTTGCTCCAGCTATTGAAGGGCTGGATAGCTTAAGATTAAGCTATCCAGCCCTTCGTAACTTTTTAACAGCTGGAGCAAAAAAATTACTTTTAAAAGCAAAAAAATAGCAAATAATTAGCAAATTAATTCCGTATAAAATTTTTTGTGTTCTGATAATTTGGCTTAGATATAGCTTAATATACCTTAAAAATAACACATTTGACTTGAAACTCATTTTACATTTGTTGCGAGTTAAATTAACACGTTTAATTGTATTAAATTAAAAGTTAATACGTTCAATCGTATTAAATAACGTGATTTACAACGGCAAGAAATGTGTAAGAAGAGCTTCAATTAAAATAACACACTTGGATTTGCAGTGTTTAAGTTAATGTCTAATTCAGCTACAATATCCTCGACGAATCGTTTGTAGATAAATGTAGATAATTAAATGTAGATAATGTGTTTCTATAGTCGCGATGTCATCCGTCTACGGAACAACTTTCGAACGCGAAAGATAACGTAATCAGGTGCTTCAACGCGACAAGAGCGAAAAAGCGATCTATGTTATACTAAAGGCGAGAACTAACGTTCCGTACATATACTACGTTTACGCGAGCGTTACTTCTGCAGTAACTTACGATAATTCCTTTGCGTAAACGAGATTTTGTAGTAACTTACGATAATTTACTCCGCGTAAACGAGTGATATATCGTAAGTTACTACAGAAGTAACGCTCGCGTAAACGTATAGTAATAGTTACAGCTTTTTGGCTTTCGACGAAGGTAATAAGATCCCGAACGTACGCCACGTACGGAGTGTCTCAAAACTATATTATAACTTCTTGTCACGATAATAGAGAAGATATCTAATAAGTTACAAGCGCGAATGCGATTCTCCATTGTGTTATATGTATATTTGTTCGTTATCAACAACGCGGAATAACGTTGCAATCGATTTGCATACCAAATCACAAGGACAATATGCAATATTAAATAATGATGTAAGATGATATCATATGGAAATTAAGTAATAAATTAATGTGGAGGAAAACACATAAAAATTAATACATTATTATAATTAATTATTTATAATTTAATTTTATATCTATAATTTAATTATCTGGTAAAATATTGAATAATATTACTGTACGTTGACCACATTTTCATATATTCGATATCAATACCTCTTCATTCTAACTAATTTATTTAATTTGTGCATTTTTTAAATATTAATATTGTAACATAACGTAAAGATTAAGATTGAACGCAATAATCTTATAAATTGGCATCGGTATTTTAAGGTACCTATTTTTTTTTATTTATAGAGTATCACAGTCTTTATTTCTTTAAAGGCTCTTAAATTCTCGCACTATTGAGGCCACAGGGAATGACCCGTTCCGATTGTATCGGACGTATCCACAAATTGTCACTATCGCGTGATTTCACATTCGCTTCGCGTTCAGATACAATCATCCGGGTGGACACCGGATCGACGATGAGATCGCTATCTGCGAATGGAAATCTGCGTGCGACGGCACCCTTCTTAAAGTTACCGGGTGATCAAGAGAAATTACGCGCGCCATGTTCGAAGACTCTAGCCCGCGAAGGAAGCGGAGATCCAAATCAGCAAGGAAACAACTCTAAGCTCTAGTGCCGTATTCTTAAGGCGTTACCGGAAACCTAGAAAGCTTTAGAAACGCGAACGAGCAAGGTGTTCCCCGACTGCGGACTTGCGAGAACAAAAAGATCGATATTTTTCTTCAACAAGCTTCTTACTTATTAATTTTGATAATTATACTTTCGCTTTATTTCTACGACCGATACTTTCGAAGAGATTACTTTCAAATTTCTCACCCTATTGTATTTCATACATAAGATAAAAAACATAAAAAAACATAACAAAATAAACAACGACCATAGTTTGTATGTAATAATGTGTAAAATTTACAAAAACAAGTTATACAAAGATAATGTTAATAACAAATTTTTTTTAATTTTTTTCAAATCCAGACTCTCAAACATCTTTTTCCAAAACCAAAATTTTACATCCATGCAAGGTAATTTTCAAAGTATCGAAGAAACAACAGAAACATTCTCTCTTTGATCAGTAACGTGCTTTAATTTTTTAAAAAGCAAAAATGACAAATTAATATCTTCGATAGTATACCGATTTATAAAGAATAAGTTTCAAGTGCAAGTCATAGTTCCCCAAAATAAATTTTAAAAGGTTCAATACCTCTTTATTTCCGCGTGTACTAATTCGAGTGATTAATACAACCCATGGCACTAAGGCCAGCCCTGCAGCTTTCGCGTGCAGGCGGCGTAAACCATCGGTTGACTTGGATGCGTATACGAGCGTGATGTACATATTCTAAAGCTTCCGCGAAAGACGGAGAGATAAACACGAAAATCCATTGACTTCGCGATAGCGATGACGTCGTGCGAACGATGCCCTATCTCGTTGAGTACCGAATTCTATAATGGAAAAACACGTATTATAAAAAAAGTCACGATACTTATAATTGTTTCTCGACGATAACGCTGGAGCATTTTGTTGTTCACCGTTTTTCAGTTTACATTGCACAGAGAGAATATATACAGACCGTGTATTTAGGTCATAACCGACTCAGGATGCGTTAGTTCCTTAAAGCAAAATAGAGGATATTCCGTGCCGTGTTAATTTTGTCAAACGAAACTATATATACGTATCGAATGTTCGCAAATAACCCGTCTATAAATATTGTTCCTATAACTAAAATACACGTTTGTGTATAGTTTTACTAATTACTAATTCATCTCTGTCTCAGTTTATATTTCCAAATAATAATTCCAAGATAAACGATAAACGCGCAATTATTTCGTAAATAATTGCATGTCTGAAAGCGCTTGTGCGTTTTTAAAATGCGTATCCCATTGCACATTCGCGCGAGCTTTCAAATATCTCGTATCCAAGAGATCACCGAATTTTTTCCGCGAGTACCGGCGTGTGTCAGTGCTGTTTAATCGCATATCGAAAAATGACGGATCAGACAAAGAGTGTAGCAATGGCGCGCGCGCGGCCCGCATTGAAAACCAACAGATCGATTCTCTCTCGCGACGTGCGAGTATAGCTCGATGAAACCATGTAACAAATCGTGGAACGTAATCACAGATAATCGCCAAATGTGGGAAGACCTATTTTTGTAAATAGCAGTCAATACACGAGTGTAGCGACAGGAGATATCTGCACGCGACAGGTCATGGAGGGCATATTTTTCTCTTCAATTTTTTTTTTTATTTAATCGTTTTTATTTTCTTCCTTTAAAACCTTTCTTTCTTGTATGTATATATATATATATATATACAAGTAAAAATAAAATAAGGATAATTATTTATCAGATTAATAAATCAGAAAAGGATTTATATTACATATAAAGCTACAAGATAAAAGATGCGAAAATTAATTTTTATTTATTGATTACGAGCAAAGCAACATTTTTCGGATTACGATAATTTTACTGTAGCAAATTCGTTATAAAAAACGATCGTAATCAATTTTTGCGAGGCTTACTATTCAATGAATATTCAGTGAAGATTTGTTCATCTCTGAAAGAACAATAAATTTATGAACATTTATAATTAATGCCATGCCTTTAACGGCCTGCGTTCGTTTCACGACTATTGTGACGAATTTTCACGTTAATACGTATTTTGGATTTTATTGCCGTCAGTATTTGAATTTTCAATATTTTAGAGCCGATATTGTGAAGATGACGACACGGCGAAATACTCGCGTTAAAATAAATTTTTAATATTGCACGTATATATCTATATACCAATTCTGTTATATTGTCTATTATTCTCTACTTTTTAAACGCAAAAATTGTACATAATATAATAAATTTAATTACAAAGAAAAAGACACTAACAAAGGAACGGTTGGAAGTGTCCCTACCCGATTTGGATGCGCTTTGGATATGTTGTTGAGCATCAAAAATTAAATAGATATTCGCTAAAAATTAAATTAACCCCACACCCACCTAATTATTTTTGTCGAGATACGCCGCAAAAAAAATACGTGTCTAATATTTTTTGATGCTCAACAACATATCCAAAGCGCATCCAAATCGGGTAGGGACACTTCCAACCGTTCCCTTGTAAGTATATAGGTATTTATAAAAGAAATTTTATTTAAATTTGTATCTCGATATACAAAAACATATATTCAAACAATTAATTATCCAGCGTGTTAGAAAGAGAGAAATTAAAAGAAAGAGAAACGTAAAATTCTAACTTATTTGAAGTCCCATCAAGAAAAAGTTTCAAAAAAAATTATCCTACAATTTTTCCGAGAATGACAATTAAACCTATACGCGATAAAATTCTTCAACAAAAGAGATTCTCATAAAAATACTTAATTAAGCAACCTTAATTAAAAAGTAACTTGCATCTTTATGCATCCCTTCATCATATTACATTAACGCAACAGATTTTACGAAGATTGCCTCTGCAAACTGTCCTTTGTTTTGTGGAAGAAATTCTGATAACTAAGCAGAGAGAAGCTCCTATAGTATCTAAATAATAATTCGCCCATAAACGAACAGAATCTCTGCTCAGAAAGTAAGAAACGATGGTGTGGCCAATAACAAGAAGCAGCGAAATAAGGTCGTGAATAATGAGCGATAATGCCAGTCGCGAAAATTATATGATAGAAAGAACAATTTTGAACGCGGCGGGTGGCCAATTAAGCAAGATCTGTCGATTGTAACTCACCGTATATAGCAAACCGGCTTGTAACAAAATACATTACTCGCGCTTGTTATACCGCGATGAGTAAATAAAGAGTACACTGAGAAAAAAAATATTTATCTAGGTGGCTGCTGATAGCTTATTTACTTAATACGCATGTTTATTTAGAATTAGATATTTTTATTTAAATTAAAAGTGTAAAAATATATTATATTAAATAAATAAGCTATTAGCACAGTCACACTTATTTTTTTTTATTTAAATATTTTCTTCTCTCATTGTCAGTCTATATAATATAAAATATTTATCGTACAGTAGCTTAAAATTAGATTTTACTCAAAACTTGACTGACGAAATATATAAAAAGAGTAAAACTGTTTACCCACAGCTTTAATTAAGAAAAATCGAAGGCACTTAAAGCTTTACATAAAGTTCGATTTAAGGGGACGTTGCTATAAATTACGATCTTTAAAGATAAAAATATTTCTCAAAGGTCGTTGGAAAGTTCCTGTGATATTTGAATGTACAGCGGGGAAGCAAAACCTCGTGAAAAACTGCACTTTCAAGAACCAATTCATTTACGCCCGCGAATATCAAGGAACTTCGATCATGCAGGTAATTAGCGATTTCCTAATTAAATTCCGCAGGAAACTGCAATATATTTTTTTTTAGAGAAACGTGCTTGTACTCCCCTACGTTTCATAATTCTGTACTTTAGAGACAAAGAATCTCCAGTTTTTTTCAGGTCAGGTAAAGCGTTATTGACAGTTGTATTATTAAAAACATGTCAGTTAAATTACTTTGTTAAAAACTCGATAAATCAAACTACTATTTTTATTTTATATCTAAAGAATACATTTTTCTATTTAAAACGTTAAACCCTGTTTTCTGTAAATTTATAATAATGAATACAATTCTTTCTTCTCTAAGTAAGATACAAATTTATACTCGCCGTACGTCTTCTTTTTCGAACAACTTCCTGAACAATAAGTTAGAGTGAGACAAGTATATTTTGTTTCAGTCTAACTTATTGCACTAGAGTGCACCGTTCGAAAAAGAACAAACAGATTAAATACTTATTTTGTACACACGTACCTATCGATAAGTTTGGTAAAGTGTCGTTGTGTAGGTATTTTCATATCATGTAAAAGCTGCGCAACGACACTTATCAACCAAACAGACAGCTGTCGATACGTGTGTACAGAATACAGCCTGAGGGAAAGTAAAAACGTATCGATACTATTAATCTTTCTACAAAACCTAGAATATTCATCGTTTGGAAAGGTAAGAAAACTGAAGTTTTTTCATTGTTTATAGTTCACGTAAAGAATCAAGTCTGCTTCGCTGGTAAATAGTAAGCGAATATGAGAATCAACAGAAATCAGTCTTTCTAATTAAACGACCAGCTTTTGCTATGTATTATAAAAATATAATTTTTATATTTATATATAAGCATGAAGTTATAAACCATTATAAACCGACACAAGCTAACAAACGCAAATGCGTTTATTATATCGCATCACATGTTTTTTACATTCATATATATCTATATTTTTTCTTTTATACATTTAATCCTTAAAAGTTCGCATAATTGTCATTTTTTGAAAAATAACCTGCTCTGATTAAAAATATAGTATATCGTCGTATCTATAGCGAAAATCGGGGAATTTCATTTCGAATAAAACTTGCATTATAAAAAACAGACAATAGAAAAAATAATACGCGTGCAATCACAAATAAGGAAATCATTTCGCATATACAGTAAATATAGAATGTCTGACATAATTTCCTCCCGATCAAAATTTAATTCTATAATCTAATTAAGATAGCTAATTTTTGCAAAATTTATCTTAAAAAAAAAAGATAATTCTAACTCCTCGTTAAAAGATGCATTATCAACACAGCGATACGTTATGTGTATTATATCTAAATAGTATTTGCGAAGATAATAAAAAGATAACTAGTAATCGAAATAATTTAAAACATCGAGATATTAAAGGTTCGAAACAAGATGATGATTGCGGCTGCAATTATCGTTTCAAAAATCGCTAGATTATTCTCTATATAACTTTAATTTTTTTCAGACCAATAACTTTTAAATCGAAAAGTTTTATTTGCGTTTCGGCAAAAATCTTCCTTCCGCTCCGATACAAGTCCTCGACTTCCGCGGAAGTTCGTAAATTGTACGCGGGTCGGAATCAACAAAAAGCCATCAGTTCCCGGGCAACATTGCCTCATCGAAAGAATTTCGCTTTCGAACTAATACTCACCGGCTTCGTAATTACCTGATATTCTGGGAAATAAGAGTAGCCGAAAGAGGGGGAAGGTCACAACTTTCCGAGATAAAAAGTCGGAGTCTATCGCGAGCAACAAACGTAACGATACTCGACGAAGAAAAGAATAAAATATTGAAGAAATAAGTTTGAAAAGCCTCGTTTTAACTGAACTATGTAGTTGTGCGAATCTACATGGAAAAAAATATCAAATATTTTGTAGAAGGTTTCGTAGAAAACTTGCACGAACAATCTATTTTGATACTATATTAATTATACATTTGATACCGTATTAATTATACAAAATTATAATCTGCAATTAATTAGAGAAGCCAATTTCGTTCGAGCTGCATGGATCTCGATAGCCTAATAATAATATTTGTGTGTAAATTTTGTATACTTTGAATTTTTCCAACTCAATAAGCGCATCGATTATTTGTTGGTTTTAAAACACAGTTTTTTGTCGAAACAGTAAATCCACATACTTAAATCGATAATCGATTTAACTTTTAACTGTATTAGGGGGAATTGTGGGGTGCGGTCCAGGTTCGAACCCTGGCTGGGGTGATATTTTTCACAATAAATTTTTTATCGTGATTTAAATAGAATGCTTATTAGCGCGTCAAAAGTTAACTCGATTATCAATTTAAGTACGTGGATTTACTGTTCCAACAAAAATCTCTGTGTTTCAAGACCGATAAATAATCGGCGCGCAGTTTACTGACAACGAGTTGGAAAAAGGTATGCAAAATTCATACAGAAATAATTATTAAGCTACCAAGAGCTAATCCGACCGAAAATGGGCATCTTCTCTAATTAATCGTTACAGATTCATATACATATCCTGTCTCACTTGTTATTGTATAATCTCTGCATCTTAAATGTGGATATTCTCAGAGTATCTTACTTCGGAAAAAAAACAGCGCAATTTTTGCAATCAAAAATAAAATACAGAATCAAGAATCCAATATAAATTGTTTCTATACAGCATTAATACATTTAATACATTTATAAATAGGAGAAAAATGCGCGCATAGAGGAAAAAGAGACTAGTCAATAAAATAAATTGATTTATTTCGTTTATTTGCCTACCGCTAAAATTAATAAAATACTTAATTACTTCTATCGGAAAACAGACTGTCATCGAAATTCTTTAATCCTCGAATAACTAACAATCGAGGATCGATTGAAGCGTCCGTTTAAAGAACGCGACGATTTTTATCTCAAATTAAAAGTACAAATATATATCCTTCCTTCCTTGCCATTTTTTCAGCCCACCTTGTATATCAAGGAAACGGGAAATTACACGATTCTTGTCAACAGTATTATTGTTACACTTCTGAGCTCGAACACTTATTGTTAGGTCCAGTTTCACAAACGTCAAACGTCTAAGGTTAACTTCTGACCTTAGGTTAACTCTTCGTCTCTTTCTAGGGGCCATTGCAGTTTCACCAACCAACGTCGATTAACCGTAACCTTCGATTAAGCTCATTCTCCATCTCTTTCCAACTGTGCCCCTTTAGAAAGCGACGAGAAGAGTGAGTTTAATCGAAGATTACAGTTAATCGAAATCATCGAAGATGGTGAAACACCAGCCCTGATAAGAGGGACGTTGGAAAGGGACGAAGAGTGAGTTAACCTCTAAAGTTCAAAGTTAACCGACGTTCGTGGAACCGGGCCTTGACGATTCAGTGAGCTCGAGCTCCACGCGGAAAGGAAGGAAACGAGAAGCAGCGGGATATTAATATCCGCCCGTGATTCGTGCCAGCTTTCGCAGCTTAATTTCGTGAGAAATCAATCGCGAGAACAACGAGCAACGAGCCGGCCGGAAAAGTCGCGTCTGCAATCAACCGGAAAGCTTGAACCCAGCACCACGTCCAAGATCAAGACGCAAGACATCTTTCAAGACGTCTTACGAAAAAAAAAATGTTTTTCTTACGTCCCGATTTTGGACACGGTGCTGTCTGGGAAACGCTCTCACGGCCCAAACTGCGAATAGAGCGCGCCCAAATAATGGGCCCCTGAGATTCGCGCTCCGTTAGAAATTCATTCACTTTACCGTAAAAAAATCTTCGTATCTTCGTATCGTGGAAACGCGAGAACGTCGCTGGAACGCGGCGCGTGAAATGTGAAATTCACGCCGTGAAATCGCGACCGCGAGCATCGCAAAATGGAGCACGATATCACGACGCGCGGTTCAACGTCCGACGTTCGACTCTCGCGTACCCCATCTCCTCCCCTCAAGAAAGAAATATGTTCCGGCTTACCTTCCACTGTCCGCTCAATCGTCAGCCCCGCCGTGAGGAGATAGAGAAGAGACACATCCGTCAGCTGGTCGTCATCGTCGTACTAAACACCCGTGCCCGTGGACGATCGCCTCCAGCCAGCACCGTGATCAACACCGTCGCACGCTCACTGACTCGACCGCGCGTCGTCGCGTCGCGTCACGTCGACACGTCGTCGACGATCGGCACATTCTTTCGGCACGTTTAACCGCTTTCCTTCGCCCTTCGCCCTTCGCCGGCCGAGAACCGAGAACTTTTAACCGGCGAGAAGAGTAGCACGCGCGCGCGCTCGCGTTCACGCGAAAACCGCAAACCGGAGAACCGGGGGAGAAACGTAAAAACGAGTCGCGACAGGGGCCGGGGGGGGGGGAGAGGAGGAAGGGCTTTCTTATAAAGAGCGTTCGCGGCGGAACAATCACGAGCACGATCGCGCGCGAACGCGAACCTCGGTGTATAACGACGAAACGCGGAGCGATTGTGATGGCAAGGCGTCGCGGACGCGCGCGCCCGAACGGGTGAAAAAAAGGTACCTACGAATAATTCTACGCGGGCTACACGGCGTGGCGTCGCGCCCTCAAGCGCGCTCGCTTCCACGGTCGCTCGGGTCGCTAGTCGCTACACTAACTGCCGCGGGACCCGCTTGAATTTCGAGCCGGCGCGCCCGCGCCGGCCAATCAGCGGTCGGCGCCGCCGGCGCGCCGCCGCCCGCGGCCCGCTTCACTGCGCAGGTGTGCCCGTTGCCCGTCGGCGCGGGGCGCGGGACGCGGGGCGCTATATATTTCATTCCGTTTGAAAAACGAGGATTTTTTTTTTACCGACGCGATAATGGTACTTTTAATTTTCTTTCGCCGGTTCGCTAAGTGAATGTCTCATTAGTATACTCTTGACTTTGAATGCGAATCGGAAAAATCGTGTGAAAGAACCACTTAGGAGATATAGAGATGCGCATATTTCTTTGAAATTAACACTCTTAAAGTTAGCTCAATTTTTCAACCGTTTCTTTGTACTATTTTAATAATTTATGTGAAATGAGAAATTTGTTTTAAAGAATGGCCTTACCAGAAGACATTACCCTGATAACACAATATCCAAACTCGAGACATTGTGTTGTCTGGGTAGATGAAGATGCATTTATTCTCACTTACTATAAAAAAAGTTTATTTCACAAATATTAAAATTAAAACAAATAAATGTAAAAAAAATTGAAAAATTCAATCCCACATTCAATCTGTTTGTAAAATTTTAAATTGTCTCTTTCATTATTTCAATTAGATTAGTATAAAATAAGAACTCGCGTGTTAAAAAGGGCAACTTTTATTATACAAAAAGTCGATCGTTTGTACAAAAAGGTGTATTCTTATATATTACATCGCTTGTAGTGAATCCAACGTTAAAATGCTTTACTCTGAGATGAGCGACTAATTGGAATAAAATAGCGTGACGCTTTATAATAAGGAACACACGAACACGCGGCTGCAATCATTCCAACATCGATTCACTTAAAAGCGATGGTAGCTTCACATACTTATCTGTCCTGCAATCACATACTCCGTCCAAGCAGGACCATAACAATAGTCTCAACACGCAATTCACTACCTTCGCACCCTCGCACACGCAATAACTAGCTATTAATCGTCATATATTATGCGCATCGATATCTCGTTAAAAAAAGGGAGGAAGGGGAGAAAAAGTAAAAATCAACGTGGCACTTTCTCGTAGAGTCGTTGAATTCTCGCGGAGAAGATCGGCAAAAGTAGTAGGAAACAAGTACGAGCAAGCCTGAGAGAAAATATGGACGAGATAATGTTGAAATCTCCTTGAGTTTAAAAGAAAATTAGGAGAGAATGTAACAAGGATATCTTGCAAAACGTGTTACAATTATTACATTCTCCGTCAGCCTTTCAAATCAAATCGAAGATTCATCGTATAAAATACAAAATTGTTCCGTGTATTAACCACCGGTCTGCCAAGGAAAATGGGAGACACTTCCAATAAAACAACCTTCGCAAAAATCTATCATAAATCTTTTTGATAAACTGACTATTATACATATCATATACATTTGTCCCTTTCTTAATATACACACTCTCGCAAGTCGTTTCCCAGACAACACGCGTCTCAAATCGGGACATAAGACGTCTTAAAGATGTCTTATGATATTCCAAATCGGTCACATGACGTCTAAATGACGTCATTAAGACGTCATGTGCCCGATTTGGAACATTGTGTTCCGTGGGTTATTTTTCAAATTACTATTATTCAAATTACTATTAAAATTTATTTATACTCAAAAAATGAGTGATAACAATCTTGATAGACCGGCTGTCAATTTATTTTACCGGCATTTTATCTCAACACGGACGAGCGCGCGCGTTCGGTGTTCGGCAAAAAACAATAACATAACCGAACGTGACCGCTGCGAAGCCGACTGGTATATTACAGCGTAAGGAAACATCGATGAAAGAACCTAATCAAACGCTTATCATTCCACCACCGTTTTGCATTTGTACTTTTACGACCCCGCGGGCATTGCGGCAATCAATTTCACGGCGCGGAGAACTATGATCGACGGGACGATCGCTGCCGTCGTTATCATCGTCGTGTCCGTTCGCGAAAAATCGTAAACACCTAAATAATTAAGCTAAATCGTATTAGGGTTACGACGAGGTTTGAGCTGCCAACATTTCCTCCTGCTGTATCTTTCTCCGGTAGTTATCCAGCGTAACTTGTATAGTCTTCTCAGAGTAACGGCAGTTTTCGGCACCGCAGGTACATGTGAAGGACTTGCACTTTATTATCCAGAATTTCTCGCCGTAATCGAAGCTAAGGGCAAACAGATCCATATTGGTCTATCGTGCGATGTTAGCAGAAAAGTACGCGACGTAAAAAAAAAAGCAGATCAGATTGTGATGTGTGAATATTCTTAAAGATACCGTCACCTTAATCCGTCGTGCGTTAATATTAATTACATACGTATCCAGATAAAACAATGTCCAAAATCGGGACATAAAACGACTTAAAGACGTCATTAAGACATATTTAAGACGTTTTATAATATGACGTCTTTTAGATGTCTTTAAGTCGTTTTATGTCCCGATTTTGGACGTTGTGTTATCTGGGTAGATATAGTAAGTCATATATACTAATTAGAAGTCGCGTTAAATAAAAAGAAAGATTAAATCTTGAAATCTTGCAAAATTATGTCAAGAAAAATGAGAAGGCAATTTATGATTGTTTTAGCTCTCTAGAACTCTAGAAAAATAAATAATCAAATGAAAGAACGAATATAGAAGTATATGTTGAAAAATTATAAGGGTTATTTAAATATTATTATCAAATATCTTTATTGGATGAACAGCCCGAACTACATCTATCGTAATGTTCACCGTAAGCGATCGTAACGCTCGTCGTAATAGCTATCGTAAGGTCATCGTATGAGTTGATTCAGCTTGAACTCTTACGATTACGACGCTTGTGTAGCGTTACAACATAACTTAACCTGTCAGCTTTCTCGACATGCGAAAAAAAAATGTGTTTATAGACATATTGGCATAGGTATACGGTTTACGACGGCTTCATTGCTGCCAGATCAAAGCGTTACGATAGATGTAGTTCTAGCTTAACATTTTGTCAGTCTACATTTTTAATAAAAAAAAGTGAACAGAATCGGATTACTCTGATGTCACAATATATATTTGAGTCACGACACAGAATTAAGAGACGAAATATGAAGTAACAAAGGTGAAAAAAAAAACTACAACTACATACTGTCGATCGAACGAAAAACAAAACGTTAAACAATTTATTAACGGAAAGTGCAACAATGTTTTGTGTCCTGTTAGTTAATTTAGAGGCTCAGTGAGAGTACTCAGTGATTTTCGGCATCTCAATGACTTCAAATTCACCGCTTTTTAACATACCCGAGCTCTTCATCTGCCTCGATGTCGCGATTAGCGAAAAACGCTATCCTTGGAAAATGCAGATCCTGATGTTCGACGAACACTCGCACCGGCAATAGATTCGGCGCGCACGAATGATTAATGAACCGAGCAATATTCCCGTAACGTCTCGCGTCTATACAATACGTTTCTCCATCCTGCACATAAAGTAAAAAATTTTTTTGTCAATCTAGATTGAATATAATGACTTATAAATTTAATAAGCTGAACACCAATGAGAAACAGTTGTAAAGAAACAAATTGTAAACGTAGAAGATTCGAAAAACAACAATCTTCTGTTTTCAAAAAGGTGTCTAAAATCTCCGAATAGAGTAGACAAAACAACTTGTTTACATCTCAGATTATGTACGTATCTAAATATAGAATTAAAATTTATGTAAAAATGATTGCACACAAAAAAATTGGAATGCGTCAGATAGTTTGTCACTTTGTCAAAGGAACGACTCGATTTTGATTTTCTGCGTATAAAAAATTTAGAGCAAAAAAACTGTCATCCCATTATAAAAACACAAACAGATTCTAAGAGAATTAAATAATAAATTATAGTGTTACATTCTTTGAAAGACGGCAAAATCCAAGAGAAAAATTATTTCCTTAAGAGAAGAATTAGGGAAACAATATGCGCGTGAATATTGGCAGCGCAAAACTACTTTTCTTTTTTCTAAACCAAAGTAAAAGTTATGTATCTTACTCTATTGTCCAAATCGAACAAGTAGGAGTCATCTTCGCGATGATCAGCCTCAGAATCTGAGATTATCTCGCCGACATATTCGCAAACATAAGTGCCTTTAGGAATATGCCGGAGAGTTCGGAGGCCCCAACCCTTGCCCTTTGTGCGAAACAATTGAAACCGTTGCGTCAGCCCATGCTGAACCACGCGGTTGTTGCACGTAATACGATTACAGTCACAAGCCGGATTACATTCAAACAACATTGGTGGATCTATGACAGAAATATTATTTGCTAATATCTTGATAAAATCATTTTCGTAAAATAAATTCCTTTGCTACTAATTCAATGAATGTATTTATGGACCTATAAAAAGTTTTTTTGCTCTTACGAATAAAATTTTTTTAATGTTGATATTTAAATAGGGATACCTGCATAATTAAATTCTGGAACGAGTTTTCCCTCCTCATCATACCAACATCGCAGACTTATATTTCCGCATAAACACTTTTCGGTACTGCAATTATCCTCACATCGACAAGACTGCAATGATGTAATTGTGCGGTCCACATTAATATTGCTCGTGAAACAATTCTCCGTTACGTAAAGAAAATCCGTCGGCTTGTCCTCGGAATCGTATCCATTAACACATTGTATAGGATTTGTTTCCTTTCCGCGTGAAATGTCACTGTAAAAAAACAGATAATGAAATTTTTGTAGAACGAAAGATCAGACACAAATAAAGCTACTTTTTATTTATTATACACGTAATCTTTGATGTTGTAACTAAATTAACAATATTTTCGATAAAAATTGCGTAATAAAATTCTTAATATATCTAACTCGACAACAACCATTAAGAAAATTCAATTTTTTCGTAAAATTATACAGCGTATTCATATATTTTCTTATACAGATAATCGTGCGTACTTGATAATATATACTTACTTCGTCAATATCTTAACTGTCTTTTCCCACATATGCTCAGAGAGTTCGTTGACTTTTGCGTTCAATCTCAAAGCAGCCATAGTATCGCCATCCAAAGCGCAACAGTTCACCGCGGTTTCGCCGGCAGCATTCACCTCTCCTATTTTAGCACCGCGTGCTAGCAGTAGAACACTGACTGCATATTGATCCTGTCTAGCTGCTATGTGTCTGAAAGAAGAAGAAATCAAATATTATTTTATAATTAAAGAGAATCATCTCAAAACTTCAGCTTATTTAGAATAGTCATTGGTCACAATAGATGTTTCTGTTCGCGTAATATGAAAAAATAAAAATAAGAAAAATTTTCAGAACACAATCTACAACAGAGACACAAAACGTACAACGGAGTATCACCATGGACGTTGACAGCGTTCACATCGCATCCCTCGTTGAGAAGCATTTCCGTGATGTCGGAACTGCCGCTGAAGGCACTCCAATGCAACGCTATATTCTGCTCGGCATCACGGATAAGCGGATCGCACTTCTTGTCCAATAAATACCGTGCGACATCCGTATGACAAAATTCACACGCCCAGATTAAACTAGTCCAGCCTCCATCGTCAACAGAATCTGCAAATAAAAACGTAAGAGAACGTAAAGCATTAAAACTAAAAAAGCAAGAAACAGATTGTTTATATTTAAAGACGAGATCGGCACAACACACATTACCTACTAATGTTCTCGGCACTTTACACTCAGTTAGAATGATTTTGCAGACTTCTAGGTGACCGGACTTGGCAGCCATATGCAAGGCGGTCATACCGTCCTCGCCCTTTAGTGTTACATCGGCGCCTATCCTGACTAGGTACTTCACAACGGCAGCATTACCCTTACTCGCGGCTAGCATTAGCGGAGTTAATTGGTTCCTATCCATTACATCTACTTGAGCACCAGCTTGAACCAGAACGTGTACACATGACAAATGTCCTTTATCTGCTGCTATGTGCAGACCGGTCCGGTGAGCGTAATCCCGGAATGTGTGATTTGCATTATAACCACATGCTGGAAACCATAAATCGTACATTATATCGATACGATAATTAAGCTATCAAAGTAAATGACATTTTCATCATTCGCTAAAAATATAAATTTACAAAGAATCTGAATCGGAGAATTGTAAATAATAAAACTCCATTTAGCTTATCTTAGTCTATCTCTTCTGAATAAAACATTTATTTAATGAGAGATTTAAGGTAAATAGATAAAAATAGAAATATAAAAGAATATGATTTCCAAGCTTGAAAATTTCCAACTTCACAAACTCAATTATCATTGATTTATTTTAATATTTGCCTATTTCTCAAGTATCTACTTACCTAGTACATTCACTAACTTTTCAAGATCCCCGTTTTTCACGGATGTGTAGAGACTCATGATGGTATAACGCTCTGGCCTCTCAGCATTAATCGACGGTTCGGGTATCTTGATAACGTCAGGCTTGATCAACGGGCTGGGCGGACGCTCAGCCAATTTCGTGTTGTCACCATTTCCAGGTAAGCTCATCTTTGCAGATGGCAATTTGGAAAATTTTTTACGCGTAGGAATGAAAACCGGCCGCCGCATGCCGTTCATAGTCACCATCACATCATAGGCTGCTGTCTCACTGCCGCAATGCGGACAGACGCCTTTCTTGTTCGGATAGATCTCACATTCGCGATGGTACTGGTGACCATTGGCACACTGCACGAACCTGCCTTGGGAGCAGAACATGCCGCAGGAAGGACAACAATTGTGGCGCAGCAGTCGTTCCTTGTGCATACGACAAAGGATAATGAAAGGCACGCGTGTGCTGGGTCGCCGCATCGCCACGTCGTTGGCGTCCACCTCGTTACAGCAGCCCACCACCCGGCTGTCGATCGAGTCGATAGCGGTACAGTAGAGTGGTCCCCCGGTACCGGTTATCGTCACGTATAACTGAGATCGCACTTGGCATAGGCACAGCATGGATTGCACGTACGTCTAAAATTGATGAAAAAAGAATAAGGATCCTAGTCAAAGTTTGTTGTAAACATTTTTTTCCTACTGATTGGGAAAGTATTATATGGAGATGTAATGATATTTATCAACATGTGCCGATCGAACGAGGTTTCAAAATTAAATGATTTAAATAAATATATTAATACAATCTTTCATATTTAAGAATTTGTAATCCCGATCTACTAGACTAATATTAGATTAAGCAGCTTAGATGACAATACTGACTTCACTCATAATCGCCGTTGATTCCGGCTTTGATGCCTGTCCTTCCGCGGGACTTGGGCTCGGCATACTCCGGCGAGTTCGTTTGACTGGCATGTCTGTATATTAAAGTGTTGATATAAAACATAGTTAATAAATAAAACACTGCTTTATACACATTTATAACAGAGGATAGAAAGAAGAGAAATGTAAAATAATGTCTTAATACTTCAACGGCAATCTTTTCATTTTAATTATTATAATTTTTTATTTGTCTTTTAAGGTAATCCTTTCGCAGCACCTAGTCAAGTAACAGTCCGTCACGAAGTAATTAAAAACAAACATATCGCAACATCCCAATAATTATAATAATATAAAATATAATTTTACACGCACAATATTTAATCGTATTTAATTATTTACTAATTAACAAAAATATCACAATAGTAGTGCGGTTGATATTTTTTTAATTAGTAAATAATTAAATACAATTAAATTGTGCGTGTAAAATCATATTATATATTATTATAATTATTGGAATATTGCAATATGTTTGTTTTCATATACCTCTTGACGGACCGTTACTTGACTAGATGCTGCGAAAGGACCTACCTTAATATCCATTAAGTTAAAAGCTAAAGTTTTACCTTCAGGATAATCGTTATTTTTTCCAGCTTCCGCAACGGATGGAGAACCATCTGCAAGATAATTGATTTTGATTACAACAGCTGTGACCGGAAGAGATTACGATTTATTTCTTATTGCATCACCTTCGTACAAATCCGCTTTTGCTATCTTCCGCGCTGCTTGAGTGCTTCCGCGAGGACGTCCCCTCTCCCTCTTGGGTCGAATGGCGGGTTGGGTAGCAGGTTTTAAAAAAGGCTTTTGAATATCCGCCAAAGGTGTATCGTCGCTGCTAGGACTGCCGATGGAATTGCCCAGTTTGGTATGTGATTCCGAGCTCCTCGTCATCGGCGATAGCTTCGGCATTCCATCGAAGTCGGATGAGACCGACTGCGAATCTTCCATAACATTGTCGTTCACGCTGTTCTCGGGTAGAGAAGTGTCGCGCGAAGACTCTAACATCTCAGTCGTGCTATTATCAGACGTCAGCGACGTCTCCATCTCCTGACGGACATCGGACGGTTTTACTTGTGTCTGCTTGATCGGATCTTTGCCCGGAACAATCTTCTTGGGTCGACCCGGTTTGTTGTACTTCTTTTTCTTGTATTCCTCCGTATAATTGGACTTCTCCTTACGTGCCATGGCGCTTTCCAGTACAGTGCTCTTTACAGACTCTTTACACAACCTCCTAGCTGAACGCTTGGGACCGGGAGGTTCCTCATCCCGAGGTATCGAATCACTGAAAATGAAGGAAACGGGTTTACAAATATCTCACGCTTAAATATTCAAAAATTGTAAGTAGAAGGAAAATAAAAAACCTAAGTGCTCGTAATCTGGGTCGCCCAATTCTTCTCTTCCTGGTAACTGGCGCGGTAGTTTCTTGTTGCGCAGTACCTTCTGCGAGCGTTGTCTTGGCGCTGCAGTTTTCAGCATTATTCTCCGTGGTTTCAGACTTCTTCCGGATAGGAAGTTGCGCATCACTATTTTGTTTCTCTTCTGCAGTTTCTATTTTATTCTCATCCACGACTTTCGATTCTGTCACCTTTGTAGATTCCTTCTTCTTTGTCTCCTCTGTTTGAGACTTCTCCGATTGAGATTCCTTAACTTTGGACTCCTCTGTCTGGGACTCCTCGGCTTGGGATTCCTCTGCTTGAGACTCCTCAGCTTGGGACTCTTCCACTACGTCGGAATTCTCATCAGAGGTCTCTATCTTTACCGAGACGCCGCCGATTTGATCACAGTTGGCCAACTCGTCGGGAACTAAAGTGAGATTAGAGGAACAACTGGATATCTTGGTCTTCTTGCCGTGATCCGTATTCTCGTCGATGGTCCTGAACGTCAAGACGATCCTGGGTATGTTGTTGTCCTTCTTGACAGCCTCCTGCTTGCCCGCCGAACTCTCCTCCTCATCCTTGTGATTCACCTCCGGCGTCCGTAAGGTAACTACATCCTCTGGACCTTCAACAGCTTCCTCGCTGACCTCGTCGGACTCCCTTTCCCTCTTGGACACCTCGTCGACGATCCTCGACGGCAACAGCGACATCACCTTCTCTTCCAATTCCATTTTTTCAATTTCATTCTTCGTCGGGCTCACATTCTTGTTAAACTCGTTCGTCATCCCCTCGAGGATCTCATGAATACTGACCTTGTCGTCGACAACTCCGTTGTCGGCGGCGGCGGAGGCGACGGCCATGTCCCCCGTCCCGCCGTTGGCGCCGCCGGTCTCCGTCATCAGTGGCGCTCGACACCCTTCGGGCGTCGCGGCGACGAGCCCGTCGTCGCCTTCCGGCGACGCTACGTCGGCCATGCCTGGTGGTGCGCGCGGCTATAGCTACCGAGTCTGCTGCGACGAGCGACGACGCGCATCTCCGGAGACGTACCTCATGCTGCCGCCCCTGTTTCTCCGATTACCGGTGCATGCTCCTTTCTCGCTTATCCTTCGAATTATCCTTTCTCTCTCTCTCTCTTTTTCCAATTCCTTCCGTCTTTCGCGCGGAGAACTGTGTTTCTCTTTTCCAGTTCCCTTCCGCCCTTCGTCTTCGTCCTACCTACCTGCCGGACGACGCTAACGCGCCGCTTTCCGGCGCGACGATCAATCTCACCCCGACGCGACGCGCTTATCGGCGACGCTTATCGACGACGCGATCCTCCTTCTCCTTCGCCACCGATGGCGGGACGCCAGGACGCCACTCACCACTTCCCTCCGCCCCTCTTTCTCTCTTTCTTTCTCTCTCTCTCCTTTACTCACTGTCCGTGCCGCAGAATAAAAGGCGTTCCGCACGCACGCGTGTCTTGTTGCTCCCATCGACTACCTCGAGCTGCTCCGACTGCTCCGAGCCGATCGAGCCACTCCAAGCTGCTCTCGGCTCTCGGCTCAGTCGCGGCGAGTTGAAGAAGATTCGACCCGAGGCCCGAGGCCGCTCAACTAATGTCTAATCGGATCGACGATCCCGAAGCGGCGCGAAGCGGCCCGAGCCAGCCGCGCTAAAAGTTTCCCGCGAAGGAACGGTAGAGGGAAAGAGAGAGAGAGAGGAAGATGGCCGCACTACGCTGGCGGCTGGCGCGCTCACAGAGCCGACTGGAAGCCATATTGATTGTTCAGGGACGACGACGACGATTGTTGTCTCTCCGCGATCCTACAGCCCGCTGTCGCGCGGCGTCTGGTCAAATTAACCTTCAACATTTAATTCATGCTTGATTTATAAGGTTTCTCCATCTATCGAGACTCGAGAGGAGTGGTCTTCGAGAATAATGGTCATGACGATGAAAGGAAGGAGGGGGGTGGAGAGGAAGAGAGAACCATTTATATTAGCGATTCCCATGTAGATCGCTTCGTCAGACGAAGTTCATCTAGTACACGCGGCGTCATAAATGCCGTCCCACCTGGGTCATGTTCCAAAACTCACTCTAGTTAACTAAAATGCTATAGTGTACGTGACGTAAACTATAGATTTTAGTTACCCAGAGTGAGTTTTGGAACATGACCCTGATGAAGATAGCCTGAGCCTGAGTCAAATAATTGAAATAATAGATACCCAGACAGCACGCATATACGTAAAATATCGGGGACATAAGACGTCCTTAAAGATGTCTTACGATACAATATCAAAAAGATGTCTCAATGACTTTTTTGAGACGTCTTATATGTTCCGATTTTAGACATGGTGCTGTCTGGATATATGTATATTACATTACTGCGTGTGTATGTATCACACGCGGCCTTACTCTGCTTAGAGAATTTATGGGAAACACGCGTACATAATTAAAACGTACAATTTTGAACAAAAAACGCCTAAAGTTCGCGCGTTGTTAAAGCATTAGGTAACCATCACACGTATACGTCAAATACAACGTTATATATACGTTCGCATAGTCGACTCATCGGGCGGAGAATGAATTCTTTCCTCTCTCTATCTTTGCGTCATAAGTCAATATACGATCCGGTCCAAAAATGGACGACGAATTGTTGATCAACTCTGCCTTTTGTTGAAGCGAACTTTACTCGTAGTAAAAATAAAATTGTCGCGCACGTTTGAATTATTCCGAGCGTGAATTATATAGCAATATATCTTTCTTTATTTCGCGAAAGACGAATGAGCCACAAAGGTGTATGTGTAATATTTTTGGGAGATTCAGGATCCTGAATTATCTCTTTCGTTCTCTCGAGATCGAGAGAATTTTATTTAGCTCCACGACTTTACATGGAAATATTTTACGTATCAAAATGTCAATCTCGACTCGAAGACTTTCGCACCTTTGCTTCTCCTCTTTATTTTTGTAATCTCAACGTTATATGTTTATATCTATTAATATAGTCGAGCGACGCGACTTTTTTTCCGAGGAATATATACCCGCACACGATGAGTCGTCATGCACACATAACGGTGTAACGTGACACGTTACAAAGTTCGGCCGTGAAACGGCCGACGCGAAGTTCGATCGGCTCTCTCGTGTATAAGAGAATGCAAATTAGCGCGATCTTAACATGGCGGGGCGTAAAGCTGGAAAATCCATTAGCGTTCAATGCGCATGAGCCGTCAGCGAAAAAAAAACTTGCTTAGAGATTACGTGGCATGATATGATAAAAATATATATATACGCTCCGAACTGAACACGCCGGCGCTGACGGCGTGGGAATGCCGTTCATATTGTAGACAATATGTTTACATGTAGAGACCGAAGGATAGGTATACTTTCCATTTACATCAAAATAAGATAATTCCCACTTGTGACGTGTCGTTCTATCCTTTTTGGCAATTAATGAATGACAAAGACAGAATGACGTCACAATAATGAGCGAATTATCTGAGTTTTGATGTAATTGGAAAGCATCTTAATTATGTGGCATCTCTCCCGAACAGGACCTCTTCTTTCCCATAAATAATGAGCTTGTATCGGGAAATTAAAGGCCAAAGTTTTACTGTTGCGTAAATACTGAACCGTAAAATAATGCTAGATTAAATGACCTACAACAGGAGATTTGATTCAGAAATCGCTCGGACTATATATATATATATAGTCCGGTATATATATAATATAGATATACCTGTATACTACAGTATTATATATATATATATAATTACAAATTATGATAAATAAATTATATATGTATCGTGTTATATTATATATTAGATACCCGTCAGACAGCACACACATGTCCAAAAGCGAGGACGTAAGACGTCTAACGGAAATAAGATAGGCTAAAAGACGCTTAAAAAACGTCTAAAAGACGTTTTTGTCTGGGTATAATATCATACTTATACAGACTAAACTAGGTCATGTTGTTATATATTATAATTCCGTAAAAAATAAAACCAAGACAGAGAGATTTGTTTCATAAAGTTATATAGGAATACCTAATTTTCAACGCAGGATCGGGATGATATAAATATTTCTGAATTTGTCTCGCTAATATATATATACTCTTTTGCATTCATCTCTTTATTCTTCTTAAAAAAAAGGAAGGAATTTATTTTTTTGATAAGAATTAAAAGTATGTCACGGTGAATTCTTATCTATGTGTGTCCGGTAATCAGATGAGAGAGCGTAACGATAATAATGTATATTGTTAAATTTAATTTAGGAGAAATATATTTTTTTCTCCAATGCACACAAAAAAGGTTCAATATTTTTCAATTGCAAATATCAATTAGGACGTGTACGAAAACGTACACGATAATAAATCATGTGCTGCAAAAAAAAAAATTAACCTCGAAAGGACGCAAGTTTTCTTCGAGAATTAATCGATGCTTTGAATAAGAATGAAACCATATGTCACGATAAAATTCTTATCTCTTCCATATATTATGTAGTTATATTATACTATCTGGTATATATTATAATTATAGTTATTTGCGCAGCAGTGAAGTAATGTGGTCTATCAAACTAAATTAAGACGGAGTATATGTTTCTTTCAATATTACTCGATATTTTCCAATCGATTGAATAAAAATGAAAACGCCGAAAGGTCAGAGAGATTGCATTTTTATACTATTATATACGTTTCATCGTAATCAGTGAAGACGGCTGCACGAATGACTTGCGCAATTCTTTTGTTATTCCGAACGACGAACGACGAGTATGTATAGTAGAACGCACCAATTCAATTTAAAATGACAAAAGCATGACCCAAAAATAGTAGCGATATACTTTTAAAGCGAGAATTCGGAGGATGGAGTGGCGAAGGAGGAAATGGGAAAAGAGATGCGCGGATAACTCGTATAAATATAAGTTTATTTACATTGCAACAGATCCTTTTGTCAAATAAATGACAAAGGTGATTACGAGTGTAGACTTGAACGTAATTAGGGATTAAATGTTAATTAAAAATAATAATTACAACATTCTAAAACCGTGTGTATGTGTAGTGTGTGTGTGTTTGGTGTGAGTGACGCCGTGCACGTACTGCTGATTAAGTAATATACATTTGCCCCCCCGTAGGACTATACGAGACGTGCTACCGCGACATTATTGTGCTTCCGTTTTTCTTATTTTTCCTCCCCTTTTCTTGTCGCGAAGAAAAGTGTTGACGATAATATCCCTCTCGGTTGGACTATCGATATTGGATTACGCACTCGTAAACTTACGACTCGCTCTCGTATTTAACTTTAAGTTGCTTCAATAATAAAGTCATTAATATTAATAGTAAATCGTGGAAAAGATGTCAGACTGCAATTCGAGTCGCAGAGGTACCGCAAGGCCGTCCGAGAGAAGAGAGCGAGTTTCGTTGCGCGTTTATTGTGTCTCTCTCCTTCCCTTGACAAAGTTCTCAAGATTGACAGAAAGAAGCGTAAACGAAGAGCGATAGGAACGGTTTACGCATTTTTGCACGATACCATATATACTTTTTTTGCGTATGTATCGAGAGACGCGGTAGCGTCTCGCGCCAAGTATATTTTTTCATAAGGTACATTTTTTTACGAGCGTGTATATATATACATATACATGTATATATGTATATATACACTTACATATATAATATACATAAATATGTATGTATTGTGTTGTCGAGGCTGATTAGAAAAAACATCGCGGTGCATCGCGATTAATGCCGCATTCCTCCGTCACTGTACTTTTTTTCTTTAATACGCAAACGATATAAAAAGTTGAGCATCGATATTCTCATCGCGTACTGCACTATAAATACACATCGAGAAGAGAATTATTGACGAAGGTAGATCAATTCGCATCTCGCGACGAAGAAAAGCCGTGCAAACGTCGCGCGAACAACCCCCTCGCGTACGTACGTAAAACGCGTGCACGCGGGCCTTGGGGTGTCGATCGCATTCTCGATTTTACAACATTAATTCTAGTTTCAATCGATTATTCCCTTCCACTTAGAACAGTCACAAGGCAAAGAGCTCGGCGAGAATTTGTACCGAAACTATTTAATCGTTCTTTTGAGGATTTATCTATGCAATTATTTACTCTCCTTCCTACGGTATCTTGTAGAAAATAATTCATTCCAAGCATTCGCGCGCCAGGATCAATCAAACCGAGGCGGTCGGCGCGATTTAGCTAAGCTACTCGACCGTGCAGAAGTTTACATTTACGACTTTAGCGTGTGAAGCGTTCTAAACTCGAAAAAGACGCGTTTCACTCTTTTCTATGTCCTAACATCAATAAGGAATTCCGAAAATATTCTTCGATCAGAAATCTGAAGTACTCAGAAATCTTTCAGAGATCTGAAATATTCACACTCGCTAGAGTATAAGTCCTCGTGTCTCTTAAGGCAATTCTCGCGTTCGAAGTGTCCGCGAATCTAAATGCGTGAAAAATGTCAAATCAAGATGAAATATTATTTCCGGCGATTTCAGCCGTTTCGCACGCTAAATCGACGTTCCCGTACTAAGTCTTCGACTCGCGTACAACTTCGAGTTCGCGACGGCTCGAGTATTAAGAACACGCTTCTCCGTTTCCTCTTCATGTTTTTCATTTGGTTTATAAACGTTTCGAGAACACGTCGTGTATATACGTCTACACGTTCCGTGACTCGCTCTGTGCGCGCAACCGTTACCGGACAACGATGCACCTCACTACTCCATGGTACACGCGATCGCCATCCGGGTGTCCGTAGTCACATATGGCACCAATAAGGAATAATAATAAGGCTTAATGATTGTAGCGGTGGGTTATGGTGGCGGAGGTCTTCTCTGAGGTTCAGGCGTATAGCGTAGACGAGCTCGCACGTGTTGCGGGCTACCAGGCACGGAATTGCTTTCCGACAATCTCCTAGGCGGCGGCTGGGGCGGAGAAGGCGAGACGTACCTAGAAGAAGCCCAAATCATCTGCCATATTACACATTCTCTTTTGGTGTCATTAAAGAACGATCAATGATTATATAATTGATGACTATATAATTCATAATTATATAAGGAATTATTTCCTTGGAAGATGCACACCTTCGTGGAAAGGAGGGAGACGCCTGCTCGATTAAGTTCCTCCTGAGGGCAAGCGGAGACTCGCCGCGACTCAGTCTCGGCGGTGGTTCTGGCGAAGGAGCGCGCTCACTGCCGAGCCTGAGCCGTACGTAGGACGCGAAGCGTTTCTTCGCGGACTCCTTCGAGCCAACGATCTGCTGCGGTGGCATCACCAACGACGACGGCGGTGACTCCTGTTTCAGTTGATGCGCGAAACGGGAGATTAATAACTGTGGACTAGAGGAGCCATGGGATCCCTGCGGCGGTGGCTCCGAAGGAAACCTGATACAAAATGATAAAACCTGATGCTTTATGACAAAATTCTTTGCGAATTGTGATACAGAAAGTAAACATATGTGGTATTATTTGTTAAATGCGGTAACCTATGCATATCTACTAAATTATAAAATAAATTAAATAAAGGTGATTAAAAGATGAACTTTTACATTAAAAGATAATAAAAAATACAATTGGTTAGACTAAAATTAAATAAACAGATGAAAGAATGAACGAAGGATGTAAGATTAAGAGTATAGAGTATTTAATTTATATATATAGTCAATCAGCAAATATTTTTGCAAATGAAAGAAATAAAAATTGTAAAATACCTTACACATTATACTTTGATAAGTGTTAATGAGTTCTAAATAACAATGCATTTTAATACAGGTGAACCAATTTAAGTCTTTCAATTACCTCTTGCGGCTGATCATTGGGCTACCGTAGATGTTCTGCGTCTGCGGATAGGTTTGGAGTGTCGCGGGCTGCTGCAACGGTGGTTGCGCAATTCTATGCTGTAGAAACGGTGAGTAACGGCCGCTGTTGTCATACGTGGCAGGTGGCGGCTGAATGACGGGTGGATCGACATTCTCACGTCGCCAGGGCGAATAATCTCTGGTGAAGGGACTCAGCGATCTCGAGACGCCTCCTTGCCATCGGTCCGCCTTGTTGCCACCGTCGTGTTCCTCGTAACGGCTACTGCGATACGGGGAATACGGCCGACCATTGCTGTCCACGCTGGTGTCCTGAGTCCTGTAAGGAGAGAACGGTCTCGCCGCCGTTGTCGTCGTCGTCGTCGTTGTCGTCGTTTCCTGTCTACCTTGACCGTTCGTTGTCGAGCAGCGATTCGAAGAATTGTAATCGTGCCTCGTGACCATGCTCTGCTGCCGGTAGGGTGAGAAAGGTCGCGGTGGCAGGTTCGGCTCCGACTGATCCGCGTCCTTGGACTTCGGCGGCGAGAACGGTCGAGCGATCTCCTTCCGACGAAGAGCGTACGGACTATAGGGCACGTAGTTCGCGCCGTTCTCGCTATTGGAACGCTGATGGAACGGCAGAAAGCCGGAATTCGGTGACTCTTTGATGCTATTGACGTTGCTTTTCAGGAAGGCTGGCATCTCGGATTGCGCCCGAAGATGGGCTGTCTGCTTCAGAGACACATGACCCGAAACTCGCTGCTGCTGACCTCCTGGCAATCTGGAACTAAATTGCCATCCAAATGAAATTTTATCAAAGATAAATTTATAAATACGGTGATTTCCTTTCAACGTGAAAATGCGATCTGACTCGATATGCATATGTGTGTACCATTATCATCCCATAATCGTATCGTGATGACTCTGCAAAAAACCTCAGTCTAGAAGAGTTAATGAAAGTTAGAGCAGAACGTTAATCGTTAATTGTTATAGCATGCAAAATGCAGATGAGGACAGAAGTTTTCTTTTAAGAGAGATATATTAGATCTCTAAACCGTGCCGGTAACTTTTGGAGGATTATGCTGCAAAATCAAGATCTTTCGCATTGTCGTGTAAGTCATGGAACGAGCTGCTCACGGCGAAAACTTTGCATAAAAATCACAAGAAATCCTAGGATGTATAAAAATTTTGTTGACAAAATTAAGAAAGGAAATAAACAATACAATTAAAATTTCCATGATTAGAATATCTACACGATCCATAATCCTCTTTATCACGCTTACATTAATTTCGCTGCATCAATTTCGTCCCCGATCTGCAATAGCAGATGCAAAAATTTATTTCACGAAATCAATCTGCAAAAAAAGAAAAGAAAAAGGGCATGTGCACAGGGAAAAATTATGCGTGCATTGCGGCGGAGTGGGCGAGTCGGTACGCTAAACGCAACAAAAGTAGACGAAAAGAAACGAAAATATATTGAAATAAATAAAAAAACAATGCTTACCGTGAGTAGGGGTTGAAGGGTGGGATGTGTAACAGGCGCGTGCACAAACCAAACAACTCGAAATGAAAATTGGCCAGATTTTTGGATACTCTGAGTAGCGGGGAGTAGTCTATCTTTTCTTTTTTTCACTTTTTTTAAAGTTTTCTTTCGGGGATTTTTAGGCAGTTTGTCCGGGAAGGAGCGGAAGTAGGAAAGAAGAAAGGAATAAGGGAGAGGGAGGATGCTACGCCGCGCTGCCTCCCTCAAGCTCAACGCTGCAACACAATTCAACACGCACGCAAACTTTTAATTCGAAAGAAGGAACTATAAATGTCAGGTTTTTTTTTCCAAAGCAGTATCAGAGATAAATATATACCGGATGTTCCAGGAGTATGTCGCGTCTTTCTTTCGGCCGTAATTTTTTCGACAAATTCTCAAATTGATCATTCTTTAGTTCCAAAAGTCAACAAGCAATCAACGAGAGAGAATCCGCTGGCTAAAAGTCAAAAACGCCATAATTCCAAGACACTTCGTACAATCGTTAACATCCAACGTCAGGCCAATTCGCAAAACGCTTCGGTTCAAAACTCACTGATTGTGAATATGTTAAGCGCACAAAGTCTTTATGAAGTCTTTATAAAAATCGCTCGTAAAACGCGATTAAACCTGGTTATTGCCAAAAGATAAAAAAAAAATATAGATAACCAAACCAGAGATCAGTATCTTTATTAGTCAGAAATTTCATGCCACGTTTAAAAGTTCGCGATCTCGCTATCACGCTAGCGTTTTTAATGATTATATCATTATCCTGTCTTTCCTATCACAATATTAAACATCCTAAATATTACGTCTAATCTAAAAAAAGCGTACAACGAACAGCAATCAGACCTTGGTTCCCACCTTGGTTCTAACTGCCGTATGAACCATTGACAGCCGGAGTTTGTCAGGGCGAAATTTGTCTCGTCGTCCTGTAAAACTTCGTACTTGCGAATAAAGGCATGTTCCATGAGCTTGTGGTACTTTGGCCGGTGCTTGTAGTTCTTCGTGAGGCAGCAGCTGACGAAATTCCTAAACTCCTTGGAGAAGTGCGCATCCGCCGGAAGAGACGGAGGATCGTCTTGTACTACTCTGCTCAGTACCTGTAATGTGAGTAGAATAATAAAATAAGTATAGAAACGATATAAGTAGATAGATGTGGTTACATATATATATAAAGTTTGTATAAAGTTATATATAAAGAAATCAAGCCACTTTAAAATAGTTTTTTTCAAAAGATACAGCTATATTAAAAATAAAGTTCCACACTGAGAAAGCAAAACCTAAAAGCAAAAGGACTCCAATATGCAGTTAACTTCAATACATAAGTACTACACATATTTAGTACATCTTATAATAAAAAAAAATCTAAAAATTAATTTTTTTCCGTACAACTACGTCCACACGAAAATAACAAAGAAACTGAAATAAATTTCCAATGGAAATTTTACCTCAAAATCAGTCTTGCAGTCTCGATAAGGAAATACTCCCGTAGCTAGTTCCACTAGAGTAATGCCCAAACTCCATACATCCGCCCTTATATCATAATCCGGCTTAGTAGGATCTGGTGGATCTATCCTTTCAGGCTGCACAAAAAACGAAACGATAAGTTATTCCATTACTTAAGAAATTGGAACATTCTTCTACATTGTGATACACATGTTACTCACAGCCATGTACGCCGCGCATCCCGCGCTTCTCGTCTTCGCTTTGCTGTCGACCAGTCTGCCAGAAATTCCGAAATCACAGAGTTTCACCCCTCCCGTCTCGTCCAGTAATATATTACTAGGTTTCACGTCTCTATGAATTACACCATGCTTCTCTTTCAGGTACGACAACGCTTTTACTGTCTAAAGAGAAAGAATGTATAATGTAAATTCGTCTTTCCACAATAGTTTCAAAATTATCATAAAAACGTTCCAAAATATTGCATTTCAAATTTTTAGAAAAAAATCACAGAATGGTATCTTAACTTTGAAAATAATAATACAGTAAAATTATCTTCTTTTCAAATGTATATCTTCTCTTTTACTATAATTTCTCCAAGACTTTCAAATATAGAAATTTTGGAAATGTTGCGACAAAACACTTAATAAACGAAAGCATAAAGAAACTTACTGCTACTGTAACTTTTCCTAAAAAATTCTCCGGTATCGCTTGCCTGCTACGCTTCAATAGTTTATCTAGGCACGTCGCCATCAGTTCCATGCAAATCCAAACATCGGATTCGGTTATGAAACAACCCAGGCACTGCACAATGTACGGACAGTCGTGCGACTTGAGCACAACGTCGAGATCCATAATTATCCTCTTATTCTCCTCCGCATTCCCAGAGCGTCGCATCTGTTTCACAGCGATTACCACGCCGCTCGGTTTATGCCTCATTTTGACAACGTGTCCACAAGTGCCGTTACCGAGTTCGCCCAGATGTTCCAAGTCTTTCATCTCTGTCTGATACCTCTGACCATTGATGTTCAGGATGCCGTTCATCTTCATGATTTCCTGCAGCTTTAACTCGACTTCGCTGTCGTGCATCTTTGGCGGCGTTATCTGCGACACTGGCAGATCTAGCTGTCTTCTGGGTCGTGTCGGGGTACCCATATCCCCAACTGTAAAGAGATGCGTGATACATTTTAATACATTATTCCGTTCTTTCCATCATATATTTATTTCTTTATAATCAAACATAAACTTTCTTATAATTCAGCATTATATTATAAATAACTCTACATTAACTTTAATAACCAGAAGTGATCTTAATATCAATGTTGAAAAGTATTTCAGTTATTTCTTCAAAAATTTAACATCAAACTTATGGATTCAGTTAATAAATTCATATATTATATTGAATAGTTTCTCAATTTATATATAAATTCAGCTATCAATCTTATATATTACTATATATATTTAACATCGAGCTATAGTAATGTTATATCCTGCGCCACTTACCAGTAATCTCTGAATTTTTTGATTCAGTATCAGAATTCAATTACAATAATAAACGGTTTACGGTATACGGATCTAAAAGTGGTTCAACAAAAAATGAGTAAATCAAACAGCGAGCGAACCACGCTCGACGCAAGCAAACGATAGGCGATAAAAAGGAGGCGGACGAAGAAGCGAGATCCCGCCGAATCGCTTCCGCGGGTCTTTAAATCGCGAGATCAACAGTGCGGGGATCGATCAACGGCGCGACGGTCAACATAACCTGTACACGCGCGCGAACGCGACAACGCATCGGCCGGCGGGGTGGATCGCATCGATCCGGGATGAGGGGAGGATCCAGGATGGACTCGCGGGGATCTTTGCGCGCATCAGAGCGGGCTGCTTACGTTGCCGGGGTCTGCGGAGCGCGGGGCTGGACGCGGGGCCCACGGTCGCCGACGACGACGACGACGACGATGAGGAGTGCAGGCCTATGCCCGGGCCGCCGACCTCGGCGCCGACCTGCCTGTCCCGGTCCCGCGACTCGTTCTCCGCCCGCAGCCGCTCCTCCAGATTCATGATCTTCTTCTCCAGGGTGCTCGACATCGCGCCCCCGTGCACGGCCACGACTCCTCGGCGCTGCTAACGCGGCTACGTGTTTGTTTTGGTTTCTCCTCCCTTTTTTTTATTTATGTTTGTCCCGGTTTGTTTTCCTACGTACGCCACACACACACACCACCAACGCCAGGGCTCTCTCACCGGGCTCGCCACACCGCCGTCATGCGCCCGATATTTGACAATTTTCGCATCGCACTCTCTTCACGCGCTGCCCCTTGCCCCTTTTTGGCAGCAAGAGGGTACATACTCCCCCCTCCAGGAAAACAGAGGGGCGGGGGGGAGGACGGTACTCATCAGCGCCGTCTGGCTGGACTGCTCCCCGGAAGTAGGCGAACTAAACGCGGGCCACACGACAATTGATTGACCCAAGCAGCGGCTCTTTCCGTAGAGAATTAAAATTATTTATAATTTAATTTTGTTAATTTAAGGCTGCGGTCCACTTAACTCTACAAATGCTTTGAAGCATTCCTCTTCTTCTTTCTTTCAATAAAGAAAGACGGAGAAGAAAAACTCTTCAAAGCATTTGTAGCGTCAAATGGATCACAGCCTATTGATCGTCCCAACGATCTCTACGATCGTTTCATTGGATGGTAATTTTAACAAATAACATATCATACAGAGGCTAAAGACAATGCGCGCACAGAGAAGCGCGATCAACCAATAATAAATGAAATCATTAGGTGAAATCATTAGGCCAGTTATCCTCCACTGAACGCGGCGATAACACGGTTTTTGTTCGTGATTTTTTCCAAGCTAATTTTGTCTATCTCGCCGTTGAAAGTGAAACGAGAATTTTAGAATTTAAATGCGCGATTAATTATTTCGTTTGGTTTGCTCGATTATTAGATCGTTAAAATCGTAGCCATGATATTGCGAAATGTTTGATATTTGTTGTATATATTTATTATTATATTTATTATAAAAAGTATGTAGTAATACAAATATATATATTATATTATTAATATTTATATTTATATGTGTATTAAATATCATATTATTATGCAATAATTACACATGTAACGTATTTTACGTTAGGATGTGCATCGGCATCATACGTGATTCACGAATGAAATCAGCTGATTCTCCAAGTCTTTCTGATTGGTTGAAACGCGTCATATGCTCCCGTGCGAGCGTTCGTTTGAAATGTTTGAAAATTACTCCGCCATGTTATTGTATGCGCGGCGACTTTTATAGCATAAAGCATTGACGAGAAATGACACTTCGGTGCAACAAATCGCTCGATAATGGCTACAGCTAATGCGTCGACGTTCCACGAGGAATTTAAATCCGAGAGGACCGTCCGTAAACGGAGATCGTCGGTTTTCCAAACACGTACCGTGACGCGCGACCACAATGGAGGTTAGTTCACCCTGCGAAGTGACATGTTGCGATCGCGAGAGACTTTTGTGTCGAAACACCATCACCGAATTTAAAGACATAATAATTGGAGATCGGAATATACCGGTCTCCATTAATGGCACTGCTTTCATAAATGTAGTTATTTCTTACGAACAATTTTATTCTGAAAATGTTAACTTCCGTACAACGAATCTGCTGAGCTCCCCAGATCAATTACTACTCTAATAACTGTAACTAAATAACATCTTCCAGGCGTCAATGATGTTACAATTAACGAAAGCAGACTTACGGCAGACCCAAACAAAGATGAAGAAGAGTGCAATGCTAAGGACGATGTCGAGACTTTTAATCTGAAGGAATATGTAGAGAAGCTCAGGCAAGAGCGAAAGGATTGGCAACGGGAGTACAAGAGTCGCAAAGCTCAACGGAAAAACTTAACCAAGCAGAAAGCAAGCGCGGAGAGACACGGGCAGATTCTCGATATAAATGTACTGACAGCAGCCGAGAGAACTTTCGTCTTGACTCGTCCCAATTACGAACACATCTGCAAAAATAGTCAGAAATTATTGGACGTGGCGTTGAAGATGTCTACGCTCGGTCAACATGTACACAGGTTGAACCGGAGATTCATGGAGAGAATGGAGAGCAATATATCCAAGGCCACTGGAAATGTTATCAAGATCTCAGAGCAATGAAGCAGACGTAGCTTTAGGTATCGTTTATTGTTTCAATTCTACAAACTTACAGGTAGGAGCATCAATAGTAAAAGTATAAATAACACTTAAATTAATTAAATATGACAACACTGGGTAGGAAAACGCTCGATCGATTATACGATACTTATTGGTGCGTGACGACCGTAATTGTGGCGCATTCGCATCAATGAGATAGAGATGAGATGTAATAAATACTCAAAATAATTTACCGATATTACACAACATTAAACTTTATATCTATGGAATACGTCTAGTTTCTAGAGAAGACCGTCTATTTTCCGCCATTTCTGGCACGTCAAGGAGATTCGAGATATTGATTCGATCGTATAAAGATATTTCTGATGTTAGAGCGACTCTTACGATCACGTTCTGTGGTATATTAATATTCAATGCTTCAAATAATCTAAGATTGCACAGAATAACCAATAGAGCTGTCATCTATGTAGATGAAAGCTCTTCCTCCTCGCTGCTTTCCTCTCCTTCTGCGCGAGATATTCCTTTCTTGACTGGCTGCTGTGCAGCTCCAATATGTGATTGATTTTCCGTACAATCTCCTCGGCCGTCGCTGAATCCGCTTCAAAATCGTGATTTTTGAACGATGCTGATTGGTGAAGTGAATGACTTTGGCCTATAACGCCATAATAACATTAAAATATCGTCCATGAAACGTAAATCTTCATTGTAAAGCTTTTTAAAATTGAAAATAATTATAAATTTGCGAAAAATGACTTTTCTTAAAATCTTTTTTTTTTATCGAAAGAAATAAAATCATCATGCAATATGTAATTATGTAAAAAGAAAATAACTGACTCAGAAAATTATCTGGAGCACTGGATTGCGGGGTATAAACCAGCGTAAATATAGTTTTCGACCCCTTAGTCTCGGTCACTTCGCACCAGGCGATGCTGTCTATGTGATAACTGACTGCTCGCTGTCTATTCCAAAACCTAGCAGCGCCTTTGCCCGTTATCACTGGATCTATCTCTATCTTCTCGCCCGATATTCCGAGATGAATTTCAGTCTTTGCTCGCATCTTGTTAATTATATATACCCTGCAATTGGAGATGTGTATATTCTCATGCAACACACCTCAACAATTACTTTGTACCATTTCTTTTACTGTTTTTACAACTTGATTCTCAATACTATACTGCCCTTAAAATTTTCAACAGTATAATTATTCATTACTTTTCCATAATTTCATTTAAATTATTTATTAATCACTTGTTATTTCAATGTAGCTATGCTAACAATTGAAATACTTTATAAAAAGCGATATATTTGACGTAAAATATTGAACTACCTGTACGATTGATACAACGGCGCCTCCATCGCAGTAGTGTGACCCTCCATCTTAGCCAGGTCGTTTGCAACTTCCTCCTGCTCCTTGCTTTTAACCTCCGGGTCCTCCTCATTTTTCGCCTGAATGCAACTGATCGTGTTGTGTCGTGCTTTATCGCTCGGCTTCATCTCGATCAGGCCCAGCGTAGTGAATTCGAATTTGGAGATAGTTTCGTACGGGTCCAAACAAGGAAAGGCCGAATCTATCTCACCGTCATCCTCAGTGATGTACAGTCCATAATGTGAAATGTTTTCCCTGTTAACGGCCGACGAGACTTCGTAAATAAAGCATACGCAATGGGTTCTGTAAACGGGAATTAACTTGATACAGACTTTAAATTATGATCGGGACGTTCACTTGCATATTTGTAGCAAATCAACCCGATGAAGTCCAATACTCGTGCTGTTACTGTTACCACCACCTGAAGTGGATACATCCTGTCCTCTCTCGGCAGCATACACATGAATATCCTATATTTTCTCACAGGGATGCTCACCTGCGCCTGCAAAAGAAATTTTTAAATATATAGCAAATCTATGTTTCTTATGAAGATCACAAAGCTGTAAAATTTATAATGCACAATCTCTATTTTTTGCTATGAGAAATCTTGCGTAACATACATTATTTTCATTTATTAAGATCTTTTGGAATTGGAGCTCATTTGAGGGAAACGATAAATCAGTATTACATACGTTGCCGTCAAATTTGGCATATTCCTTGAATGGATTTGGTGGTAAATTTGGACACTTTTCGAGTTGTTCCGACAAAAGAGATTGTCCTTTTTTCACTGGCGTTTTCCTACGAAAATCTTTCCTTTGAAACAGATCTGACTGATCTGTCGGCGTCACGGCATCAGGATTGTGCTCCCATTTGACATGCTTGACTTTGGCAGCTTTTTTCCTTTCTATGTCCATTTTCTCTAGTCTTTGCGCAGTGTTAGATCTCTGTCTGTGACTGAATTCCATTTCTAGAACGATGTTGCGAACAAGAGGGCGTCATAATTAAGGAATTTAATTGAAAATAATTTGGATCGTGCTCCAATTTAGTTCTAGTTATAAGAAAATGTATATGCCATCGAAATTATTTTGCCGACAATCTCGAACCGAATCAATTTTGACTTGAGTTTTATAGGACACACAAGTATTCTTATGCAAAATAAAAAGAAAGCGAAGTATATACCCATTTGTATGTCATACGATTCTCCCATTTCGTCCAGATCCTCATCGTCGCTTTCTTCCATCCCGGGATAACATTGCAGTGTTCCATTTTTCTTCAACTGTTTAGGAATATTCTCCCCCAATATCACCATGTCGCACATACCTTTCAATCGAGAGTAATACGAAGTATTTAGCACAAAATAATTACAATTCTAAATGAACTATAATATAGACTCTATATTATATAGTTTATAGTTCATTTATTATGTTTGTTATGCTCCACACAGTCTATATTATAGAGCATAATACTATACATGGAACACTATATATATTGACACATTTAGCTCATTTATTACTGAGTTACAATGACATATAAACGATTAATTTTAATCCAATTCATCTTGCAACAAGCGTGTTATCGGAAATACCTTATTATCAGGACATTTCCAGATTGGTGCAACGCCTCGCGATTAATCCATTGACGTTTCTAACCTAGATTCGTCACAAGTACATACAAACCTGTGTCGTCTGTCGCGAGAAAGCTGTCCCTGATGTGCGACAGAAGCCAATGTTGATTGTCGTAGAGAGCCATTTCTTTCCTCCTTTTTCCCTTTTATCGATTAGACGCCACCCGTTATATTAGTAAACACGCGATAAAACGCGTCCTCGATGGCTCGTGCCGATCGAACCTTTTTACAAATCGAAAGATCGATTTCCGCGCCCGCGCCCATCGTGTCGCACCGGTCGCACGGAGCGTCGTGAAGTTTGCTGCGCGATTACCAACAGATAATATCAGAGGGTGACTTTGGGTGATTTCGATCAAACTTTCATTAACTTATTACAATTAATAATATACCTGTAGTATTTTACTAACATGGATAAAACTATTTAATTGTTTTTATTGTTTGACAAAAAAATATTAAATTACGGGTGATAAATATTATATAATTCGAAATTTTACTTTGAACAGTTTTGCTGTTAATTATAAGTTAATCAGTGATTAACTTATAAAAAGTAATACCTATAATTTTGTTAACATAAGTGGACAGAATTTATTAATTTTTTTGCTTCCTCATAGAGGAAGCTTTGTAATGGTGAAAAAATTTTTTTTCGAGATTTTGATGGAAATAGGTTTAGAATGTTCTAAAATGTCAAAAAATCATATTAATAAAAAATGTCCGGAAGTATGTATGTATGTGTGTGTGTGTGTGTGTGTGTACGGATTTTTGTACACGCATCTACTTCTACAATTTGTTAGATACCAGTTTGAATTTTTGCACACAAATAGAGTATCATAGAAAGTATGTCCTCCTCAAATTTTATTGAAATCGGTCTACCGGTATAGATTTTATGCAGATTTTCCTTTTTTTGAAAAATGTGTTTTACGCTGCCGTTTTCTCAATATTTGAGATAGCGATTTATTTTTAATTTTATTATATTTTCCAGTTTTTTTTTTACCCTTATTTCATATATAATTCATTAAAATTTGATTGATCAGATCTCGTATTACACACATTTGAAATTTCGAAGAATTCGTACATACATAGAAGCTTTATAAAACTTGATCTGATCAACCAAATTTTAATCAATTATATATGAAATAGGGGTAGAAAAAACTGGAAAATATAATAGAATTAAAATTAAATCGCTATCTCAAATATTTATAATATCGGGCTGATTTTTTTTATCGATAAAGTATTGTTTTAGTTTTTAAGTGGACAAGTATTTTTAGTATTTTTTAGTGAATGTATATAATTATTTACGCAGTCCCCAAAAGAGTTAAGTGTGAAATCAGAACCTTTGCTAACAAAGCTTCCTCTATGAGGAAGCCAAAACAAATAAATACCGATAATTATACCTCGAATAAAATAAAAACTTGCACACTTACTTAGGAACTATGAGGAAGCAATGTGCAAGTTTCTACTTGCACAATTAAAAACTACGAGGAAACAATGTGCAAGTTTCTACTTGTTTCAATTGCGCTGACAGAACGGATATAGTTAAAAAATTTATCGTAAACAATTCTGTCGCGGTTAAATCACCGATTAAATTAATCAATGTTTGATCGAAGTAGCCGTAAATTAGCATCAGTGACGATGGTAAAATTAAAAGTTTTACTTGTCATTGAATAATTCCGAGATAAAAAGCTATAGAAATTAATGCATTAATTTTAATATAGGCTGCGTTTCGATATTCATTGTCAGTATTGAAAACCTATAGTTTACGTCACATACGCTATAGATTTTTAGTACTGGCAGTAAATATCGAAACGCAACATAGTAGTATAATATTATGAATTGATATATGTGACACGTACACCTTTGGGGGGTTTATTCATTTATCAATTTTATTATAATAATATATAAATGATCACATGATTTATTATCAGTCACTACATATATCGTGAATATTTCGCGATATTTCGTAGTCGTAGCTCAATTTTCAATAATTTCGTTATTGACACTATTTAAAAAGAAACATGTCGATTTTTCATACAAATATTTGCCTGCAAAAAATAAATTTAAGGCATTTAAATGTCTCGATTCCAGATAAATTGATCAGATGATTCGATTTCAAGGAATAATACATCCCTAGACGAAACAGAGTCTTTTTCTATTTGTTGCAATAATGTATCGTAGCACGATTGATTTTGAGTTGTCTTATTGCGAAACAGTAATAAATATAACTTTGCAATAAAAAGATGTTATACAGACAACAATATTGAAATAACTTGATAATAGCGTAATCGAGACGAAAATTCAAAGTGTAAGTGTCAAAATTGCCATTTAGAGCTCTCATAAAATATGTATAATTACTAGTATATATAATACGCCTTTCGTTATACACACGTAACTTTCCCTAAATACGCGTATTTATACATTTATTACCCCATTTTAGATAATTATGCGCTGCACAATTCGCTCTCATTCCCAACTATCATCTCTGAGTAGTTATTTGAAGTCACGTGGCCGCGTCGCGTTTAGAGGCGATTTCCGGTCCTCATAATCCGGGGGGCTTCCGCGGTGGCGGAGGCGGCGGCGGCGTTGGCGGCCGGGGGCTGGTTTTCCAAAATGGCACCCCAGATCGCCGCGGCCACCCCACCGCGGGCCCCCTTCTCGGCGTCGGTGTTCTTCTTAAAGTTGTGCACCGAATAGCGATTGTACAATCCCCAGATGCTGTTCATCAGCTTGCTGTTGTACTTAAGCGGCGTCAGTTCCCAACCTGCATTATTTAATGAATTCAGTAAAATGAAATAGCCGAGTAAATTCAAGTTAAATCAAGCGTTTCCCCATCCGAAATAAAAATTGAATTTATAAAAAATAGTGAAACTGAATAAAGATATATTATATATAAGATATATTACCTTCTAGAGGAGGCCTCGAATTAAATATATTCTCTTTCTTCTCTTCAGCCTTCTCTTTTTTCTCCATCGCGAACATGGAAACAGCGCGTTCGTCGTTATCGCGGACTTTCCATACTGCGAAAGCACCCTGCGGAATGGAAGACATTTTTCCACAGTCTACAAAAAATAAATATCGTCGTAAATGATATATATTTTATTAGAAAAGATTAAATAATCAAAATTCTCGCATCTTGTTATATAAATCAAAATTCCGTGCGTTCCACAGCAATTAATATTCCATATGTCGTGATAATCTGATTTATAAAAATTATAATACATTTATTAATAATTGGTAAACTGATTGATTTGAATTTTACTGTTTGAATTCTTATGGAGGGGTAAAGGCCATAGTGCCACGGTGTAAGTCAAATTTGTTAAAATATTGACTTACACCACTATGGCTTTACCCTCAATATATATGTTTATGTACGGTATGCAATAATTACAGCACACACTTCGTTACTAAGAAATATCTCACATCTAAAGAAAGAAAGTTACTTAATTTAGTAGTTATTAATAAATGCTGCATACACAAGGAATATATCTCGAACTTTAGTCATGTGACGAATCAAAACAAGCATGTATATGTATATGTGTACGTGCATGTGCATGGGTTACGATCTTTCTATACATAGCTATTAATGTTTTACTATCATGCCTCTCGTGTTGTTAACAGCTTTGATCTTCGCTCGTAGCGATAACTACTGCGCCATCACTATTACCGCCAAAGCACGTTTCTGTTTCATACGGGAATGATAAATCGGAATCGCGCCCAATTGACATAATAATTTTTCGTATATTTATATTGGTTGTTTCTTACGATCCTCGTTCGTTCTCTCTTTCGTCCTCCGAGTTTTGTGTATCTCGTTTTATTTCACGAGGCAGAATCAATAATTATTCGCACTTTATTTTTAAAATTTATTAGAACAATAGTAAAGAACATACAATTACATCATTTTTTAACATAGCCCCCTTGCTTTTCAACGCACTTGTTCCAGCGTTCCCCAAGCTTGCATATACCCTTGGAAAAAAATGTTTTGGTTCTTCAGCCACGTATGCACCGCTTCTTGCACATGTTGGTGTTGCATGACAATGCGTGCTCAAATATTGTTGTCTACACTGTTCAAACGCTACATATCCAGATTTCACTTCGTCGAATTACCATAGACCAAGGTGCAAGAAGTGGTACATATACATGGCTAAGGGACAAATAAAAAAAATTTTTTTAAGGGTATACGCAAGCTTGTGGAACGCTGGAACAAGTGCGTTGAAAAGCAAGGAGACTATGTTGAAAAATGATGTAATTGTACGTTCTCTGCTGTTGTTTCAAATAAATTATAGAATTGGAATGCGGATAATTATTGATTCGCTCTCTCGTAAATCCGCGGAAAGGATTGCTGTTAGGATACACTGTTAAATAATGAAGGAAGAAACTTAAACCAATACCTTGAGTTAAATAATATTTTGTTATTTTTAACTACTATGTGTGCCAAAATTTATTATTTGAACACAAGACAGTATTATTTTTATTTCATTAGTTTAATTAAATTAACGTTGTTTTAGTTAAATTAACGACAGATGAAGTAGGAGTAGTGGCGAAAGGAGTAGAAACTGTGAAAAATGACTCAAATTTAGTATAATTTTACACTACGAATTTAACAAGGTACAGCGGACGTAAAATGAGCTGACCCGTATACAAAAAGGGATTCGTATGAGCGCTGTTAAAACTGCAGCGCTCTCATTGCACGCAAATGTTTTTCTACGTTTCTCGCCGAATCCAACTGACCAGTGCAACTCTCGAAAAGCAATTCTGTTATCAGCTTTCTTGTTAATTGTCTTCGTGTCGCCAGGCTTGCTGTCGGCGTGCTTCCTCTCTTCCTGTCCCGACCTGTCTTCCTAATTTCGTTCCTCCGGGAAGCCTCGAGCCTCAGGCAGCCGCCAGCGATGGTGGCCTCGGTAAGATTCATCAACCAAGGGAGAGCCTTGTCCTTGTCGTACTTTCGCTTTGCGTCGCGCTATTTGTTCGCGACTCGTGCGTGCGCTTCTCTTCGGCTTCGGAATACGCTGCGGAATAATCCAAAGTGATTACTGATTTCCGGCGCGACGGCGGTCGTCACTTATAAGCTCGGTCGGAGAAACATCGAGGAAGATAGCGCGGCCGAGACGGACGGAGAAAGAGAAATGTTTTTTTTTTTTTATTTGTGGTTAATAAGAACGGCGTATCGGCGGCCTTCGAGACTTCGAGATTCTCGTACTGACGTTGCTCGACCACCGCGAACCCGCGGTCTTATCGTCTTTCGGTAAACGAGAACTTATAGTATCGTAGTCTGACTCGTGTAACGGAGACGAATGCCACGATACGACAGCTTAAAAATGCAAATGCGTCCGAATGATTGTAGAAGGAAAAAATAATATTTTACACGACACGCGTCTAAATATTCTCGTGTTTCGATACCGTATAGTACCGTAGTACTAAACGTAGAATCGGCTTACGTTTCTTATCATGAACGCGTTAGGATACCAGTCGGGAAAGAAAGAGAACGATCGTTTGTGCTAACCGTTTATCAGATAGAAATGATGTTGAAAAAATTTCGACGTCATCTTTCGTATCGGTTTAGCATGAGGACCACAAACGAAGATTTCTCGCGAAGGAGGGCAAAGCGTTATCGCAACAAACAAATTTAATCAAAACAAGACCAGGAATAAACGACGTTCGTGCTTTTTACCACGCGCGAATCTTGCGACGAACGTTCACCGCATGTTTTTTCTTTTGATAAATGTTTCTTTAATAGTTTCTTTGTCGGTTATCATAAATAGGGCAGTCGCATCAATGATGCACGTGAGCGTTTTGAATATATATATGCTCTAGTATAATTCAGCGTTTAAATAAAATAATTGGGTGAGCTGCGCGATAAATATATTTTTCTGCATGATTCGATACATGGTCTTCCAATTGATCCGCTGTAATTAATTTGCGATTGATAGGAAGAGTTCGATAAATGGAAAATTTGACGAAATTTGAAACTTATTTTGATAATAATTCTTTTTTTATTATACTTAATTTATTACTTTCATTACTTTTTAGAAATGAGTAATTTTATAGAAGTTTACAAAATAGAAAGATACTTTAAAGATAATATTTTTCAATTATACGGGATTTTTTTAATTATGGGAAATTTTGGAATATTAGTTAAATAATAAATATTATGTGCCATATCTCTCTCATATTTCTTGTATTTTCACTAAATGCTATTTAACACACGTATACATTTCACGATATTGTAGTTTTTACGTAAAGTGTATATAAGGGCCGGTTTCAGATAATTGTATGTTTTTTAGATTTGTACATAAAAGATTGAGGGAAATTTCTTAATATGAAATATGGATTAATCAGTATGACTTTAATCATTTCTAGCTGAGTATGATATAAGCTGCATCCGAGGAGCGCGTTATTAGCACTATCGCTCATTAGATAGTAAAACAAAGATAGAATAAAAAAATAACGCTAAAGGCCCGGGCACATAGAAAAACTTAAGCAGTAAAACGTAAGCAGTGAGCAAAACAGCCAATCACAGTCAAGAACTTAAGACATAACGTAAGCGGTACGTCTTACTGCTTAAGTTTTTCTATGTGCCCGGGCCTTAATAGCGCGCTCCCCGAGTGCAGTCGTGGACAGTATGATATGGATTAACATAAACACATATACTGATTAATATATTTTTTTTTTCTTTAACATATCATCTGATCGATGAACTTGGCTTCTATAGAACTATCAATTTCTGACAGATTAACTTTGATCTCGGTTTAACTTATTTTTTATCTTTTTCTAGTTTCAAGAATTAAAAAAAGAGAATAACCGAAATATATATATATATTAAAGGTAATCTGCATTTGTAGAAAAAACATAAATTGCCAATAAAATACACGGAATTTTAATATTAATTTCTATGATCGCAATGCAAATTCAATAATAACAAATAAACCATTTCCTTTTGATTAAGAATTTATAAGTTTATTAAAGAGTAAATATCTCCTTGATTGATTGATTTTTTACATATTATAAGATACAAACTTTTTCTTTGCAGACAAAAGTTGTTTCAGCCATATATACTCGTATATAATTAAGCCACTAATTTTATATTATTTTTAATTAACATGCTTGTTGGTCAGAATTCGAAGTAGGTACTTTGTTATGTTTGATAATTGTGCATCTAGCTTCTTTATTAAATGCAACGTAAGGAAAAATATATGTATTTCTCTTCCCTGGATTTATTTCACGAGCTTGACTTATTTCGCATTTTGACTACACGATCACAATTTTTCCGCTATTATTTTTGGCGATAACGATATTATTTGTTTGTTTTATCGTATCACCTAAAGTTGAGTCATCAAGGACATAAATTACATATAAAAAAATATTTTTTAATTGTTTTATTATTGAAATTATACACAAGTAAAAAGTATCATATTAATATTAATTGTAAAAAAATCTTTACACATACGAAAAAAACATTACATAGATATAATTAATTATTTTCATAGTCATGCGACCAATTGGGCTTTCTCTTTTCCAGAAAACTTTGTATTCCTTTCTGTGCATCTCTCATTTTCAAATTGTTTACCATTTTCTCGGTGCCCAGAGCATACGCTGTCGATATATCAAGAGTTATTTGCTCGTACAGGAACGTTTTACCGATATGCACGACTGAACGGCTTTTTGTGTTGATTGCGTCTGTAATTCGACGAACTTCTTCGTCTGAAATCAAAATATAACAAAATATTTATACAAGTGCAAAATTAATTGTGTAAACATATACTATTGTGTTATTAAAAATAATATTATTTAATTTTATTAATATTTTCATTTTATTATATTAATATACTATCGATATATATTAGTACATATTACATATACTAATATGTATAATTGTAGGAGATAATTTCCTCACTAACTTAAAAAATACCGATAAAGGAAAGGGAAATATTTATTTTACATCTCTTTACAACGTTTCTAAATTACTTCTAAATATTTTCGAATTAGTTTTACTATTCTTCAGTTTAATTTTTATATTTTTCTAATGACTTTTCGATTATTTTTCGCGACTCACCGAGCTTGTCGTTCGCCACGACTTTGCTAACGAGACCGCACTCGTAAGCTTCTGTGCCGGAAATCGGCAATCCTGTGAAAAGCATATACATCGCGCTCTTCCTTGGGACATTGCGCACCAGCGGTATACCCGGCGTCGAGCAAAATATCCCGAGATTCGCTCTGCGATCAAGCATCGAACAGACGATAGCAATTAATGGCATTCAATAATGTACGGAACTAGTAATTAATGGTATAGAGAGATGAGTAGACGATGAGATACTAAATAAGATGGTAATTAAATGACGATAAGCGAAGAGTACCCTGGAGTGGAGAACGAACTTCTTTCCGTGCACACCGCGATGTCGCAGGCCGCGATCAATTGACAGCCGGCTGCGGCTGCCAAACCGTCCACCGCCGCAATCACCGGTACCGGACTCTGACTGATGGCCCGCATCAGTTCCGAACAGATCTCGAATACGTCTCTGTGGGACTTGGCGTTCACAGCCGTCTAAACGATGCAAGCCGATGATCCGTTTTTTCCGTGCAATGAAGAAGAGCTCTTGTAAAAAAAAGTGAGACCGCAAGCGCTACGAACCAGTTCCTTCAGATTGTGCCCGGCGGAAAACACTTTCCCTGATGGCTCAGACGTTAGTACGATCGACCGGAGGTCCTTGTTGTCCTCGTCCCTCTTGATCTCTCTCACCAGGGTTTTCAGCATCTCCAACGATAAGGAGTTGCGCGAAGAAGAGTCGCTCAAACGAATGGTTCTGACCTGAGGTAAAGCCGACAAGTTAATTAGTCTCGCGGATGGCACAAGCTGAATAATAACTGTAATAACTATTAAAGAGTGTGTATGTGGATCGTAATTGCAATTGCTGGTAGAATTGGGATTTTAAGATAACAACATTTGACAATAATTAGTGTGTTAAGATTATAAACGAGCAAAAATGGTAAATAATAATAATTAAAATTTCAATTTTTAAGATTTTCATTACATATTCGATGATATAATAGTTAGCAGAGTTAAATAGGATAAAAGGAAACGCTTCTAGATATAACATTCTACATATACATATAATTATAAGAAGAGTAAAAATAAATCATATCTCTACTCCATTTCTTTCGGTCGTCTCTACATATTTCTTCTCGGTGGATAATGTCCTTGCGATGTATCTTCCCTGCAACATCGAACAATAAATGTGGGTCAACAATTACATTAATAATTATCGATAACATCACGAAACTGGTTGGCGGCGCCGTTTGAAACGTTCCCGCGATTCTTCCTTGTTCTCACGAGCCAATCAACGTCGAGCAAGCGCGTGTGAAATAATGCTGTGACATGCATATGACGCGCGCACACACGTGCACGTGTATAATCGCGAATGATGATGCAGTCTGTAGTCGTACACAGACATTATATAATTATGTAGTTTTTCTTGTAAATTAAACACATAATTGCAAAAAGTACCTGGGAAACAGCGGAGCCGTTTCTAATCGCGAATCTCGAGATGGCTATCATTTCGCCGCGGCACTGTATTTCACATATGAAATTCCAGATAAGAAATTTAGGTTAGACGTGTAGTATCGCGTACTTCGAACTCTACTCCGTTCTATACTGACGCGAGACCTGATCCCAAGGCATAATAAACAACGCCGTAACGCGATGCGATATAATACACGACATAATTGTCGCCCGCGAAGTTTCGAAGGAGGAAACCCTTTCGAAATTGAAATTTGTTTTATCGGTAAAATAATGAACGGTATAAAAATAGCAAATCTTGAGCAAAATTGAGCAAAATTCGCTCAATCTCGAGATTGATAAAAGCTTCTTTGCAACGCTACAAAAAATTTCAACACCAACAAAATAATAATGCAATAAAATTCAATATTTATTTTAATATCGTGCCATGCTTCTAATACTAATTAATAACAACTCTGAGATTAACTTACAATTACTCAATGATAATTAACTTATCAACCAATAATATCTGTTTAACATTTTGTTTATAATATAGGTATATAAATAATTTGTATAATAAAATAATTAATTTTTGGTTAATTAGGAACAACGAATTATATAAAGCTGAATGTTTTGCAATAAGCAATTGCGCCAGTTGAATTAATTGCAAATTAGATTAATCGGGGTTTGGTCGAAGTCACCCTCTACATATATTCATCTTGCACCCTGCGCATGTTCAACGCATGCGTGGCGATCAGCTGACCCGTTCTCGCGGTTCTCGGGAGATCTGTAAACAGATCTCTGTGAATGACAGATGTCAAAGTCCGTATTTAAAGAGCGCGCTCCAAAGGGGCAGACGTACGTCCGAATGAGAAGAGAGAAGAAATGGAAGAAGAAAATTTCAAATAAGATTAAAAACGAAACAGTTTATACTCCGTAAATTCTACAGACTCTATTAGAAATAAGAATACATATATATATCACAATGAAAAAAATACTAGGGCAATATTAATTGACATCCTTTAAATTACTTTCCGTTTGAGCTATCTGTGCGTTTCTTTTTTCATAAAAAATACTCACATTAAATGTAATTCACGAACTAGATCTTTTCTGTGGATACTTTTGCTAATCCTTAATTTAGTTTCTTAATTTTAAAAACATTTTTCAATATAGACGACTTGTGTTTTGCGGCTTAACTATGAAATTTTTTGACGCGTCTGTTTTTAATTTTATAAAAGAACTCACGCGCGGAGATTTCCTTTTACCCGCTAGTAGATTTAAATTGGAAATATTGCGAGAGGGTTTCGAGAAGGGCGCACCGCGATCCCCGCCTCGAGGAGGGAACGGCGTTCCCATAACGACCAGTGTTTCCCTTAACGACGAACATGGCTGAAGCTGAGGGTAAGTACGTGCGAGTGTGCGTTGTCGCGCGTGCATAATTACGACGAACGAATGACAAACGGAGCCGAGAGATCCCTGGGCCGATTCCCCGCTTTCTCCACGGCTTTTCCCATCATCGTCGTCACCGTCGTCGTGCTTCGCTTCCGGTTCTTCGACGCGCTCTCGCTCTCCGCGCGGACGGTCCCCGTCCATTCTAATTATAGGGATAACCGGCGGCCGCGGTCACCGGTGCGCCAGTTACGAGAAATATCGCGGGGAACCGGACGGCGGAGAAGCTATCGACCTCTATTTCGTAATAGGGAGCGGCTTTAATACGGATTTTGTGAGTGCTCGTAGGCGTGGGAGAGAGATGCACGTGCTAGATCTCTTGTGGCCTTAATAGCGTATACTTATAGATATTTCCGACTCCGCTACGTTTTGTCCTTTATTTCGAGAGCCGTTTAAAGGAAAAAGAATTAGGTTGGATAAATATTTTCCCTTTTTTCTTTTTACAACGGAGGATATTGTAGATTTTTACAACAATTTAATTTCTCTGTTGCCTTGTGTTGTTTACCGTATCATAGAGTAAACGGTTTGTTGTGGTTACCAATGTATAGTTATGGAAGGAAGAAGTAAAGTAGGAGAATAGTTATATATGCCGAAGAAAATTGCGAGTCTTTGCACAGAGAGAAAGAAATAATTATTAAAGCTTAATTTAAATTAATTATCATCCATATTTCGAAGTGTTTATATTCGCGTCGGCAAACTAAAGAAGTACAAATTCACGTTTTTGTATATAATAATAATGAAAAATGGAGAATGTTGATGACAGAATATTGGACGATGAAAAGCAATATCTTCCATTTCTAATATATACGTAAAAGGAGATCAGAATTATACACACACGTTGTACAGAGTTAATTTTTCATTTATCGGAGAGAATATGGGAACCGTCGGATGCTTTTTTTCTGGTCCCCACTTTGTACCGTTTACCCAGCGCGCGGCCAAGGTGTACCGAAGAAAGAGACGAGAGAAGGAGTAGAGTTTCGCTTTGTGAGACGGCGAGTCGGGGCCGAAAATAAACTTCCGTCGCGAAGATATACTCGCGGTTACAACGATTGTAAGAGCGCCCGGCTCTTACAACAAGAGTGCCGGCTCGACCTCGCGCGGTCTCTCAGACTCTCTGGTAGTTCTCAGTCGGTGTCTTGATGCGCTCGCAATCAGATGCTGTGCTGTGTCCCGAAGAGACTCGCGGACGGGGGCCCGTTCTACGACGAGGCCCCGTTCTACGGCGGGGTATTGTTCCACGACGGGCGCGGCAACAATCGTCTCAATCGTCTATCGTCCATTCGCGAGATACAGATCGAGCTGTTCCCCGAGGAAGGTGAGCCCGAGTCCTTTGCTCCAGCATCGCGCTTCCCTGGTATCGAATTTATTCCTCGAATTACCGAGCTATCGGATGTCGTTCGCGCGAGTGTGTTCGAGTCTTTTAAACGATCGGCGAATTGTCGGGGATTAGAATGTACTACTTCGTGCTTATCTGGCCTCGCATTTGATCTCGCGATGTGTATTTTGCGATAAGAATACAACTGTGTTAACGGTGCCATGATTAAAAATATTTATAAATTGTAACGCGGTCGAAATGTTGTGTGTGAAAACTAACGTAGTTCGAAATTTTCGAAATTAACTGCTGCCGCTGCTGATGTTGTACATTACATATTTAGAATGTCATATGTGCTTATTTACGTTCAGCAACGAGCAGGTACAAATTGACATCCAAACTCACTTTCCAAATCCAAATAAAGGCAATATAAACTTCTTATAGCAGAGTACCGCGAGTTACTATCGTCATATAATTGGAAATCGCTTCAAAAAAATTTTCTTTAAATAAAAATATTAAAATTTGTTATTACAAGAGTATAACAACTCCGTTTTCTTACGCCTCTTATCTCTCTCTCTTTAAAATAAACTGCGATTTATAAGCTTTAAATTAACAGAATAGCTTCAATAGCTGCGCACGATTATCATCATTAATCATTATTGCCTCGTTTCTCGAACAGCTATTCGACTTTGAAGAATCTCTTTTTCATTTTACGTTCGGCGTCAGTGAAAATATTTATTTTCCCGCTACTCGCGCACGCACGTCTAAAAGCGGCTATGAGAATCGTAATAACGCGCCTCCGCCGTGCATACTGATCAATTTGCACCGACTTAGCGACTCCCGGCGACCTTAGACGATAGACGACGGGAGAAGAACGGCAATAACTCTGACGTGGGAAAGAAAAAAAAACCTTCGTCAGTTCGCGCGACTCTGTAGAAGCGAAACGTAAGCAAAAGCAACTTGTAGGCGTCGCTATAAGCGGTTTCGATGCGATGAGATCATTTAATAACGTCGTGCTGTTTGTCGTTACGTCCTCGCGCGTGCAATGAGGAATTGCCGGAGATCAGGTGGAAAAATAGGGGGGCAAAAATCTCGGTGGCGGAATGAGAAAATTAAAAGAAAAATTGAGGAACGTAAAGAGATCGATTTGAACAGAATGGGCGACACAGTATTTTTAATATTAAAGGATGAAATTTAAACCAATATTTGAGTTAAATAACATTTTGTTATTTTTAATTACCATGTGTGTCGAAAAAGTTATTTTAACTCCATTGGTTTAGTCAAATTAACATTGTTTTAGTTAAATTAACGACATATTGGGTAGGAACAGTGGCGACCTATATATATAGGAATAATTAGATAGAATTGAGTATTATTTGACACTATTATACGAATTTAACAGGGTACGATGGACTGAGATATGTATAAAAGGCGAGATATATAAAAGATGAGATAATGTAAAAGGACTTCATGCACGTCGTGAATAATAATGTGATCCTACGGGCATTCTATAATAACGTGAAATTTGCGTCGCGGAGGCAAATACGGTGACGACCGCATTCTCGTGGCGCGGCGCATTTAGCTAAAGCCCGTACCTGTGGCTGGCTGTCTCGTTTCGCATCGGCATTGGAGGTGACAATAAAATTTCGAGCCCTCAATTTGCGATCGAACAATCTGTTCGAATTCACCGAGAAAAAGCTCGGTAACAGGTGACGAAACTGTCGCCTCTCGCTCGTGAAAGAGGGGAGGGACGATAAAGAGAGGAAAAGATCCGAGGACGGAAGGAACGGACACTCTCGCGTGTGTCTGGTGACGGATAGGGGACACGCGTGACTCTCGCGGCGAGGCAACTCGCGATGACGCCTAAAAAAGGAAGCTTGCTCGCCCGAGAGGCGAGAGAGCCGAGTCTCTCTCTCGCGGGGGCGATCCCCTCGGCCTCTTCGTCGTCCTCGGCATCCTCGTCGGCGCGCGAGTCGGCGCCGCAGGTGCGTCCACGCGACACGCGCACCTGAGAATCGGTCGCTTCTTAACGTTACCCTCTGGGACCGAGAAAGCGAGAGTCTCTCCCTCGACGCGAGATCCGACCGGATAAGAGTCGCGCGAGAGTGCGCGATTGAAATCACCCGCGTGGTGCCGCAGAAGTATTGTATTCCCCGCGTCAACGATTCGATTATTTTTGAATTTACTGCTCATCGTTGGTTCGAATGTGCGAAAGTGCTGTTTGTGGTGAATTAACAGGAATAGAAAAAAGTTTCCGGACATCCTTTTCTTTTATTAAAAAAATGATAAAATAGGATTTTTTTAAATTCAATATGGAGATATGGAAATCTAATGAAAGTAAATAAAGCTTCATATATGTATATGTGGAAAATTTATTTACTTTTTGCGATCTCGTATGTATGCCACGTGCTTAGAGGAATGGATTCGTCGCTTTCCTTGAAACGGTCACGTAAATCAAAAATATTGCAAAAACCGGTCTATAATATACTCGTCTCGTCGAAATTTCCGTAGGAAAGGAAACGTATATAGGATTCGCGTCGTCTTTGAAAATGAATGGCTCATTGAATGGCGGCGTTATCTCGTAACGCATAGCTCGTAATAACTGGGCCACTCTCGAAGTGATCTCGCAAGAAGAGAACACTGTAGCTACAGTCGTTGCGCAATACCTGCGCCGATCGAAGAAAGTGTAATTTGCAATTTAGATTCTCCCGACACTTCCAATCGCGGCGTGTTGTATCGCTACGCAGTGCTTCCGAGATCTCGCGTTTTTTTTTTCTCACCGGGGGGGAACGAAAGCGAGATTATTGACGGAATGCCTGGATGAAAGATATAAGAACGCATATATAATAAATTTAATATGTATAACAAATTTAAATTACATGTAGAACATATAGTTAGAATGTATTTTCAGATATTTATTTATTTCGAGAAATAAAAAATAAAAATCGAAATGCTTGGAAAGATAAAAATGTAATATAATAAACATTATCATTGCGTATATAGTGAAAGGAGATCTTCGCAGGCTATATTTTTAGAGACGTATTTATTTCGAGAAATAAAAAATAAAATGGTAAAATGTTAGATTTTATTGACTCGAGACGAGCTCTGCGATGACGAGCACGTGTCGCGCACTCACACGATTTCGTCTCTAAACGTGTGCGCGCGTTTCGTTACGTGACGTGTCATACCTGTCCGTCGTATTTGGCGATCTCTCGACATGTTGTCGGCGAAAATATCGATTATCCGCGGATTCGTGGCCTTTGTCAGATCGAATAGCGATTACCACGGGGTGAGTCAGAACGGATCTCCGTATTAGCGTGCCGGGGATCTCCGTATTAGATGCCGCAGTATCGCGTATATGGGACATCAAAAAAAAAAAAATGAAAGAAAATGCAAATGTAGTATTTATTAATTCGGTGAGAAAAGAGCGTCAGGTTCGCGTCGTATCGTAAATCTCAAAGACACAACGGGTTTGAATCGCGGAGAAAATAGTCATCTCGTTTGACGACGAACAGACGCAGCCGGTGACCAGGTGATCGGAGTTCGCGGTTTTGGTTGTAGAGAGAGAAAAAGAAAATCTATACGTATATAGAACATCCACTATTATTACGCGAGGGGTTTGAATTGCGGGGGCCCACTAATTGTTGGACCGTGTGTAAATGGACGCAGATGCGCCGCCGCCGATCTTGCTGCCGTGCGCGATTTGCGCGCGGACCTTCATGCCGGAGTCGCTGGAGAAGCACGCGAGGATATGCGAGCGCGCCGCCGCCAAGAAGCGCAAACCCTTCGACTCGGCTAAGCAGAGGATTCAGGGCACCGAGCTGGCGGAATTCCTGCCGAAGCAGGAGGTCCGGCGACATCACCAGGACGAGAGGACGACCAGGTCTTCCTGGAAGAAAACCCACGACGACTTCCTGCGGACGATCCGTGAGGCACGCGGCGAAGTCGTGAGTCCGATCTTCACGATCTTCTTACGTGTTAATTATTTCAGGAAGATTTCTTTCTTTCTTAAACTGAATTTTACGTTAAATAATTTTGAGTGCGTTACATGAAATCAAAAAAAGAAAGAGAAAAAAGTATTTTTACATAAAAAATAAGAAATTAATCTCCAATTTTTTGTGCAATTTGTTGTACAAAATATCTTTTGTTTTCATATCTTTTATTTATAAATGAAACTTCCACATCTCCACAATCCGTTCTTGCAGATGGATTCGCACAAACAATGCAATTCGCTGACCTCGTCAGGCGCGCCGACACGCGCTAACGAGAAGGGCACGTGTCCCACGTGCAACCGACAGTTCGGCATCAAAGCCTATGACCGTCACGTGGCTTGGTGCAAAGACAGAGTCACTCGGATGCCGGTGAGTCCGGCGACTAATCTGGCGAAGGAGCGATTAGAGGCTCGCATGAGGTACAGGGCGCCAACCCTGAAGAATCGACGAGCCATCAATCGTGAGAAGTACAGCCCGGGTTCGACGACGAATCAGGCCGCCAAGACCTCAGTGTCATCACCGGCGCTCGTTAAACCAAAGGAGAGTATCTCGAGCGTTAATTCCAATCGAGAGAGTCCAGTCAAGCAGAAACCTGCCGTCGTGTAAGTCAGATCTTCTAACTTTTCTCATTGGTAAATTTAATTTTCTAATTTATTAAACTGGTGCCCAGTTATTTTGACATATTTACTTGACTTGTACAGAAGGCGTCCTGGACAACTCAAGGAGTCTCCTACCTCATCCGGACCTATGAAGTCGCGCCTTGCCGATCGTATGAATAGGTGAGATTTTGATCAACTTCTTTATATAAAATATTGAAAAAAAGTCCGAAACTCTCTATGGCTTGTATAAAATAAAATAAGCGTAGAACACATAGAATAGACTTATTAGTGCCGCCCATGAGGAGAAGGAAAGAGGACGAGGCTGCTTAGAAGCAATCTATGATTAATTGCTTAAATGATTAAAAAAATAAGCGAGACAATTTAAATGTATAAAAATATTTGTATTTTTGATTTTACAACAAGAACATTTGTGAAGTATATCTGATGAAAAAAAAAAACAACCACACATTTTTTAAATATTTCTCGCGAAATTATCTATTTTGTAAAATTGTACTTAACTCCGACAACCTTCTCCTGATGACTATCAGGCACATGCCCTTGATCCTGCTTCCGTCTCCTCAGGCCAGAGGAAGATCACGACTCCCTACTGACATCAACGCCCTGCCGATCCTTCCACCCTGCAACATCTTCCCGTCGTTCTCTCCACTTTCCCGTACCTCCTGCGAGACCTAGGATTAACAATCCGGTCTCCTCCAATGAGATCACGTCGCCAATTGCTTCGTCCAGAAGGCAATTCGACCGAAACGAAACGATCTCCCAACGCATTCAAAACGACGATGCGAGAAATCGAGAAGCCTGTCCCGCCAGGATGCAAAAAAGTATTGTTTCCGCCAGAAGTCAGGGTCATCCAAGAATCAACGACATTGCCGTGAACGATAAAGTTCTAGGAATGACTGTGCAGCCTTGCAGAATACACAGGGACATGCAAAAGGACGATCGGTTAGTAACGTGGAAGCAGATCAGCCGTAAGAAGGATACTCTTCAAGCTGACACTCTCGTTGTTGATCATAATTTTTCACGGGAATTCCAGCTGCTTGATCTTGAGCGACTATGTGATCGAGAGAAAGGAAATGAAAACAGAAATAGAATGGAAGAAGATTCATTAATTGCAGAAAGCGATCGAACCGATGACAAATCGATAGACGGCGAGATTGATAAAGTGAAGAACAGTGACGTCGCATGGTTGGACGGTATTAAGAATCTAAATCAGACATATTTGATAAGAGACTCGGAGGATATTGAGATTTTTCACAGCAAGTGGAAGCCGATTAAGCATAGTCCTCGCGTAGAATTTTACGTAAAAGATAAGGAAGATGAAATCTGCGAATTCGATCAAGAAAAATTGAGGAGAGAAACTGTAGCGAACGACGAAGAGACTAAAATCGAACAAATAAAAGAGTTAAAAGTGTCTATTAAAGATAAAGAAGAAAATGATGATAAAACTATGGTGGGCTGTAAAGCAGAGGAGTTGAAAGTAAATGATGAAAATATAGAAGATAATTGGAAAATGAGTGGTGAAGAAATTGAAGAGATAGCATGCAAAACGGAGGAACTTAATATAAACAGCAGAGACGAGGAAAATAAGCGAAGAGCGAGTTATGAAGAGATTGAAGAATGTAACATTGAAAAAATCGAAATAAATACTGAAGATACGAAAGAAACTGAGAAAATGTATGATGCAGATGTTGCAGAATTGGATGGACTAAGTGTCTATAAAGAAGATGAAGAAAATCGAGAGGTTGCGATGGATAAGAGAATTATTGAAAGTACAAACAATACCGAAGAAACTGAGCGAAATTTATCCGAGCCTGATCAAATAATTAAATCTCCCTCGTTCGACGAAACGCATTCAGTTGCATCGAAGAAAAAGAATTTTATTGATCAGAGTCAAGATTATCTAAATTTTAAGGATGAAATACCACAATGCGAAAGTGGTGTATGCTGCAATAATTCACTTGAATTGAAAGGGAGCGTAGTAACTTTTATATGCGATCAACCTAACATAAATGACATAATATCTTTAAACAATAACAATAATCAAGCTAATTGCAATTCGAGTCTTGAAGATGAAACACTAGCATGTCAAAGCAATAGCTGTCACAACTCGTTAGATCTAACCGGAAATATCAAAGAAATGTCATTTCCTGCATCCTGTCAAAGTATTGGCCCAGAAAGAAATTGTGGAAGAAATGCTGAAGAGACTGAAATAGTTGAGGAAAATTATGAGGACGGTTTAACCAATCTCCGTAATAAAAAGCCTAAGAGAAATTCGAAGAGATTAAACTCTGAAGTATACTCGTTTCCACGAAATTTGGAAACTACCACTAGTAATTACTCAAATGTATCTATGAATAACATACCTGTGCACATTAAAGGCAACGGACAATGTCAAAAAGACTCCAGTTCCGATAATTTTGAAAATATCGAGACTAACACAAAAAATAGAAAGACAGATTTCAACGTGGATTCAGACAACAGCTGTTCGAACGACGAATCAAGGCTCCTCAGTCGTTCAATTATTAAAACGGAAATTACGACAGGTGAAGTTTCGCGCAAGAAGAACATAGACAGCGAATTTGATTATGGTAGCGATAATACTGCGCGTGTCGGGGAACGTAACGCGCGAGGCGCTAATGATTTAGGATCATCAGTCACATTGACAGACTACGCAGAGGAGGAGTCACGACGGAGTCGCGGCAACGAAATTTTCCTGAACGCGAGCGTGAATTTTCCAAGACGCGCTTCCGGCGCGACTAAAAGAGCCGCGCGAGAGCGATCGGTCAATTCGATCGAGATGAAGCACAGAATTAGGGAAAACATGAATCTTCTTCGCGGTAGCACCGATTCCCTGATATCCTCGGTCGAATTTGTAGAGCTCGCGAGCATCAGACGGCCCGAAGCGAATTGCGCTTACGAACGAGAGACCATAGAGATAATCAGACCGAGCAGGCGGCGCAAGGTGTCCAAGGATCTACCTGATATAAAGGACGACGTGGCGGAGACGAGGGAAGATGCCGAGAGATCGTACTGGGAGAGGACCTCCAAGGTCTCGCGGAGCAGACTAACCAGTCTCTATCCCGCGTATCACGCTGAATACAAGCTTGCTAAGAGAAATCCTAGAATTCGTATCCTCCCTCCTGTCCTGAATCCACCCTTAATCAATCGAAGGTAGAGAAAGTAATAGGAATTATTTATCATAAGTAGAATTGTCATTGCCAAACATTTTAACATTGTTCTCTAGAATATGTTATTAGTACTGTAACAATTTGGTTTATTTTTGTTATTTCAGTAATATTATATTTAGTGGAGCGTATAACTTCGACATAAATTTATTAGTATAAAATGTTGCAATGCTGACTTCGCACGATCGATTATGAGTTTTATTGTAATATTAATAATTAAATTAGTATAAGTTTGTGCAAATTGCGATTGATGAGAGAATATGTACGGCATTGCTCATTGCACTGTAAATGGTAGAATCGTTTCTTTTGATTTCTATTTGTATTATTTGTCATATACTTTTGTATATTTGTTAAGGTAGTTGTTAGGTAGTTAATGTATCAACAATATTGTAGGAAAATTGATCTGGCGACACGTCCCGCCTGGTGCAATTATGTACGCAGAAGGCCGGACTTTAATCTCGTACTTAAGGCTAGAACGTAAGTTCCAGGACGCATGGAACCAGTACGGGAAGAGGATGATATAATAGATATTTTATTTGAATGTTATTGATGTTAATTGCTAATTATCCATATTCTAGTTTAGTTTAGGGCGCTACATAGAAGATAGAATTGACAGAAAATAGTATTGGTTTTCTGGAATTTAGAATCAATTTTCCTTTATTTAAAAAAATATATATCTAAAGTTTTATTTTTCACATCTTTTTAAAATTTTGTTGCATGATAAAATTCATTTCAAAGCAACAATTCCATTTATTTTTACAAGATTTTGCTTTTTACTTCAAACTAACTCAAAAGAGAGATTGATTCAAAATTTTTCAAAAAAAGAATTTACGTCCAGCAAGCAGATTGGATAACATTGCACCACGCGCGTTCGAGCTTGCATGTGCGTTTGTAAATGTTTGTCGTTTGAAAAATTGATTGGCGCACGTCTACAGCTTATCTACAGCAGAACACTTAGAGCGAAACATACTTTGTCGTCACACATATCGCATCATATTCGTATATCGTTGTTTTATGCAAGAAAGTTCCTGATGTAAAAAGTTAGAATTAAAGGCTATATACTAATCGAGATTCTAATTTCAGCGGCACATGCAAGGATTACGATCCCTTTCTGCTGGCTGAGCAGCAGATGAACGACCTGCTGTCGGATACGAGCGATCAGTCTACGACGGGGAGTCCCAAAGTCCAGACTCGCGATACTCTCTATCCTCTCTCGCACTCCTCCGCCTTTGTAAAATATCCTCCCTCCGACAGGAGGTCGTCCCTCATAGCGCCACCCACTGAGTTCGACGATCTCATGTCCAACTTTTCGAGCGACTCCACCGAGACCAACTCGATCTCGCGCGAGGTCTTCCTGAAGCCCGATCTCGCGGGTAAAGATGCGACAGATTCCGCGAGCCCGAAACCCGTCAGGGAATTGGGCAGACGAATCATTATTGACAGATCGAAGGCGCTGGGCGTCGACGAGCGTCGCGGCGTCATCTTCAGCGCCGATAGACCGCGCAAAATCTTCGACAAAGAAACGCAGAAGAATGCGAGACCGTTAATCAACCGATCCGGCTCGATCCGGGCCTCGTCCGCGCCCAGGATCAACTCGGGCCTCGACAGGAAGACCTTGAGCGACGCGAGAAAGGTTCAAGGTTCCAGGATCGCCAACGGTCAAAGGTCGTCGGACCAGAATCTCAATCAGAAAAACAATAATTACTCATCCCTGTCCGGCAGTAGCCTCAGTCTCAACTCGATCGTCTCCTCCTCGGACTTGGACGTCAAACGATCGAACTCGATGTTCGACGAGTTAATGACGTCCTTCGAGGGGGATGCGTTTCCTGGACTGAGATCCTTCCTCAATAACGAGTCCTTCGACCTGTCCAGCCCCGGCGGCGACAGACAGCGAAACGGCAGTCTAATCAGCGACGAGGAACTGTCCTCGCCCGACAGCTACAAGCCGCAGGATCACAGCAAGCTCAGCAACGACTCCGCTTACAGCAGGTTGGTCCTTAAAGTTGCTGTTTACCCACATCCTTCGCCTTCATCGATCGATCGGTTAACGGTAAAATAGAAGATAAATATTATGTCCATTTCCACCATTGCCAGATTAACTTTAGTCTCGGTTTAACTTACTTTTTATCTTTTTCTAGTTCTAAGAATTAGAAAAAGATAAAAAGTAAATTAAACCGAGATTAAAATTTATCTACACTGATAAAAAAGGACATTAGAATGACAGTAATACAACTGTTGCAAAAAAAACTTTGTTATTTTTACAAAAACTAAATTTAATAAAATATGAATATTTCTAAATACAAATCTAAAAATGCCGTCACATGTTTTTTGACGACTAACAATTGTAATCCTTAATAATTGTCGTCCATTCACATCTGCGTTCTCCTTGTTCTCGCATGCTTCAAGCTCAGTTTTATTTGTGTGTGCCCCCCAGTTTAAATCGCAAATATTCACACCATGGACGCAGCGCCAACGACACGATCGACCGTCTCGACGAGGACGCGCCCGAAAACGGTACGTCGCCGATTCAAACGGCGGCCAAGTGCAAGATGTCTAAGTTCTGTCACGAGTGCGGTCAACGATTTCCGGAAACTGCCAAGTTCTGCTGCGAGTGCGGCGTCAGGAGGCTCGCGTTGTGAACATCGTTCTCCGAGCGTTAATCGTGCTGTATTTTTTGATATATTTGAGAGAAAACGAACCGAAGAAGAAAATATTACCGAAAAAATATTCTTTGGACAAAAGAGTATATGCTCTAATTTTTTATTTCGAGAGCGGTTTTCTCGAGATCGAGAATACAATTAGTATTTTTCGAAGGGAAAAGTTTGCTGTAATTTTTGCATTTTCGAAAGCATTTTGCGAGATCGAGAATACACTCTGAAAATATTCTCCGATTGTTAGGCGATGGATTAACTGCCTTATCACGATAATATAATCGCTATAAAATTCAGGCGATTTTTATAAATCTCAGAGTTTCGAGAGTGAATTTTATTTTAGTAGATAGCGTTTTTACATCGCCGGAGAAGTAATTTTTTAATCTACTTTAGTTCGCTTTGTAGACAATGCGTCGATTTGCTCGCTATATTTGAGTAGTCTAGTGATATATTTGTAAGCGATATATATGATTTTTTTTGTCACAAATACATGATGTACGCGTACACCGAGAGTCGCCGAGCGATCGAGGACTCTCTCCTTTTTTCTACAAATTCACAAGTGCGACTTTTTGATAAGCTTTTTATACAAGTGAAGAGAATCAAGCAAGTATATTTCCTGTTGAAAATAGGGGAATTAAGAAGAATCAATGTTAATATATTTCGTAAAAGTGTGAATGGTAACGCTCTTTAAATTGTTATATATTTAGTTTAATCCATTTTAACTCTAGTGAGTGGCGAATCATGAATTTAAAAAAACACGGGTTATTCAGAATTAATTTGTTGTTCAGAATATAATATATTATTCAGAATTAATATATTATTCAGAATTAATTTATTATTTAGAATATAATATATTATTCAAAATTAATATATTATTCAGAATTAATATATTATTCAGAATAAAAATATATTGAAATGAATTTCTTTGTGTTTTTTTATCATATTCAAATTTAGTTATACACTTCGCGCTAAGTGATCTAGATATTAAGATAATATCTCCCGAACTCAGTTAATTCTACGAAAACAAATTTTTATCAACTCGCTTAATTCGCCCAATCTTCACAGGATTCTTGTGTCTAATGTCGTATAACAAAGTTTGTAAAATAAGGTTGTAAAATAAGATTAGGAAATCGCTAGTGATTAGGTGAGTCGTACTTATAAAAGTATCAACACTCGCTCAATTAACGTGTCATTAATGAGGAATCATGAAATGCAAAGTGTCGGCAAAATGCAAAGAAAGGAAATTAATTATAAGTAAATTAAATATGTGCAACTATAGAAATGCACAATTGAATCTTACGAAGTATTACTCTCATATTTATTCTTTAATGCGGTAAGAAAATATTATTTATTACATACATACTGAAAATCCGAGTTAATATACAGAACGCTCCGAAAAATATATAATAAGATCGGTATGTTTACGTCTCGAGAGGTAAATAAAAGAAAAATAGAGAATTTCGCGAATGTCCACTGGCATAGAAGGCATAGGTTTCAAATTCAGAAAGAAAGTTATCGATTCCATCATTTTTTATATTACATTTCGTCAAACATTATATTTTTTTAAATTTTGGAAAGAAAAAGAGAAACTATTTTTTTCAAAGTAGTGAACGAGGTGCGAGAAAATGATTAGATAACATTTTATAAGCTGTACTAATCAAAGATTACCTGTATATGATTCTAACAAGAGTGATTCGTCAAACACGTTGGCTCTCTGGTGTTCGTAACGTATACCAAAGAGTAATTGCGATAAGCGTTTGACAAAATTGACTCGACTTCTAACTTGAAAGAATGCATCTCGAACTAATTATATACGCAACAAACATAAATCATACGTACGTCCTAAACTGTATTTTTGCAAGTGCAATAAACTGCGATGCTTATATTCTGAAAGGAAACTCTGACCTTTTTTCATTTCCATGCTACATTTTATATATAATCCTTTTTATCTTAATTTCCTAAAATCTGCATCAGAAAACTGTTCACGAAAAGAATCATATATACGTATATTATGATTCAGTTTGTAAATGCGGTAAAGATATATTAAAATTTTTCTCATTTGTTTTACTAGCTGACAAATGAGTTATGCAGAAGCTGAAAGAGCTTCACCAGTCATGACAGTTGTCAAAGAGCATTCGAACCTAGAAAATATTTGCCAAGATGTTGCATCGGTCGGTCAGTCGACTAATACAAACGCGTGGAATACTTGTAGGACTTTATTATATTAATACGAAATGCATCTTATTTTTAATTTGAAGAGTGAACAATAATTTTTTTTCCCCTAGAAATTCGTGAGACAATCTCGCGCGACAATCAGAAATTCGCGAAGCTTTCATGTAAATGTTAGCCCAGCGGAAAAGGCAAAATGCGGCGTGGACGATAGCGGCAGTGTAAGTATATTTTATTAAAATTATTTAATTAAAACCTTCATAGATAATATATTAAATACTCCATATAAAAGAAAAGCTAGACCCTCACTCTCTCCTCTTTTATTTCCTAACATGATTATATAAATCATTTTCATATAAATAACTTTATCTATTTTTATTTGTCCTTTTTTAAAATATACAAATTTAACTTTGAAAACACGAATATCAATTTTATATAATATATATTTTTTTATTTTAATTAAAATATTCTCTTAACGCATTCAATCTTTTAGAGCCTTTTGATAATGGGTTATTCTGAATTCTTCAATTAGCATATTTATTTCAATTGCTCAATTATTCACGCTACTGATTTGCAGAACTATCCTTTGATAGACCATTGCTACGACGTGGTAATAGTAGGAGCGGGAGGCGCAGGATTAAGAGCGGCCTTTGGCCTCGGTAAAAAAGGATACCGTGTGGCAGTGGTATCAAAACTCTTCCCAACTAGGTCACATACCGTCGCTGCCCAAGGTGGCATAAACGCTGCTATCGCCGACGGGAAGAAAGACAATTGGCTGTACCACATGTATGATACAGTGAAGGGATCCGACTGGCTGGGCGATCAGGATGCTATACATCTGCTCACGAGGGAAGCGTCTCGAGTGGTCTACGAGCTCGAAAATTACGGTAAAACCCAATAAATCACAAATATAATTATCTTCAGAAACTGTATGCAATAACATGTATATGTTAATATGTGCATATATCATCAATATTAAATTTAATTATCTATGAAGTATATGCATATCTTACCAATTTATAATATATTTATATATAATATATATAAATTATGTGTTTCTTAGTATTTTTATTTAGTACAGTGGTTTTTTAATATTTTTGTTTAATACAAAATATGTATTAACTTATACATATGTATATATGATTTGAAGTTAACAATTAAATAAATATACTAAAAAAATTGTAGGCTGTCCATTTAGTCGGACGGAAGACGGTAGGATCTACCAGCGTGCTTTTGGCGGCCAGTCGTTGGAATTTGGCAAAGGCGGACAGGCTTTGCGAACCTGCGCCGTCGCCGACCGAACCGGCCACGCGCTGCTTCACACCCTCTACGGCCAGAGTCTTCGCTACGACGTGCATTATTTCATCGAGTATTTCGCCCTGGACTTGCTCATGCACGGCCGATGCTGCAAAGGTATTCTGGCCTGGGAATTGGAGACTGGACTTCTGCATCGATTCAGGGCTCATCATACAGTAAGAAAAGGCTACAAGATCAATGTTATATATTTTTTATTTTATTTACAGAAAAGATAACGCATCAATTATTTATTAACACGTATACAATATATAATGTAATATACAATATAATTATAATTTACTTTTTTGTTCATCGGCGCAGCTTCATTACCACTCGTATATTTGACCATGTGTATTTTGATACAAATGAATTTATTAATTTATAATAATATAAATCTCGCAGGTGATTGCAACGGGCGGTGCTGGAAGATGTTACTTCTCCTGTACCGCGGCGCACGCCTGCACCGGCGACGGCATGGCGATCGCGTGTCGAGCGGGATTGCCGTTGCAGGACATGGAGTTCGTTCAGTTTCACCCGACCGGTATTTTCAGATCGGCTTACACACCTCGCCGACGACTCCGTTCTCCTTATCCGGTTCCTCTTAATTGATCGACTGATATCTTTCTCGCGCTGCAGGCATTTACGGCAGCGGTATACTCATAACCGAGGGCAGCCGGGGAGAAGGCGGCAAACTCGTCAACTCCGCGGGAGAATTCTTCATGGAAAAGTACGCGCCGGTGGCTAAGGATCTAGCCTCTCGCGACGTTGTGTCGAGAGCTGTGACCGCCGAAATACTGGACGGAAGGTTTTTGCTGCGATCCTTTGTATTCTATAATTCTCTCGTTCTTTTCCCCTTCCGCTGAAAGACCAAACGAATTAACGTATTTAAATATGGGAGAAAGGATGGAGAACTCGCGGAGATGCTTAGAACATCTTGTATAAAGGCAGTAGGATTGATAGATGAAAGAAAATTTACTTCAACTTTGTGGTAGCTGTGGACTTTACTGTCGCGAATCTTTTATTTAGAAGTAACTAAATAATTTCTATGCCAATAGATACTTAAATATTTAAGCAAACGAGCAAGAGATAATAGACTTCGTCATATCAACTTCCTGGAAGTAGGAATACACTGTTAATTACGCTGAATTAGTTGCGTAAGAACACGTGAGATTCATGTGGGAGCGTTTTTTTCGCTGATGGAAAATTACATTGCCTCGCGCTATTTCTCGCAGGGGCGTCGGGGAGAGGAAGGATCACATTTATTTGCAATTGCATCATCTGCCGGCCGAGCTGATACACGAGAGGTTGCCCGGAATTTCGCACCTCGCCTGGGTGTTCGCCGGCGTGGACGTGACGAAGGAACCGATCCCCGTGATTCCCACGGTGCATTATAACATGGGTGGCGTGCCTACAAATTGGCGTGCCCAAGTGAGAAACAATATAATTATATTTTCTTAGTAGGACAATTGTTTTAATTACTTTTAACTAACCGATGTAAAAATTGCCAGCCTAGTCGACCGTTTCGGTCGTTATTTTATATTTATTTTCGGTCGCTGTATTATTTTAGACATTATATGTAACATTATTCATCAAACAAAAGTGTGTTAATATTAGTTATATAATCGTATTACTATTGCTAATACACTTATGTCTATTTCTATCAAAGCAGATTAACTTTAATCTCTTTAAAAAAGATTTGACTTTTACTTTTTATCTTTCTCTATAGTTCTAAGAGTTAGAGAACGATAAAAAGTTGAACCGAAATTATAGTCAATCTAACATTGATAGAAATAGACATGAATTGTTTTATTGACAAAAGTAAACGTGTGCGTACTCAATTATTTGTATATACAGGCCAAGTAAATACGTTTACACAGATAACAACAGAGATTATTGGCGGCTACCGGCGTTTACGATGCGGTTATTTGACGTAATTGTATTTTCGACATAAATGACACCTTGTCAGGTATTAACGAGAGAAAACGAGGAGGACAGACCGATCGAAGGCCTCTGGGCAGCCGGCGAGACCGCGTGTGCGTCCGTTCACGGTGCTAATCGCCTGGGTGCTAACAGCCTCCTGGAAATTGTCGTCTTCGGCAAAGCCATCGCCGACCAGATCGACTGTATCGCCAGGCCTGGCGAACGTCACGAGGATCTGTCATCAGTAAGGAAAAAAAATTATGGGACGTTTCGGACACGCCTCTCTTTCCTATCTTTCCGAAAAGCAACTTTTTGTGGTCACGAATTAATAAAACGCAATATCGTCAGTGTCGCAAATTACTATCCTCATAACTATGATATTATATTTTTGATTATTTCGCGACACTATGTTTTAAGATTATTCGGCAAAGAATCTCTTTGCTATAGTTAAACAAATTATATTTTGTGGCAATTGCTTTATAAATTTTTAAAACATATTTATAAATTTATTTTTACATTATTTTTTATTTATTATTTTCTTTACATATTTTTTTATTTTTTTATTTTTTTGACGGATAAATCTTTGCTTAAAACTGTATTATTAAAGCCGTGGAACGAGAACTTGCGTGTCCAGGTCGAGGAAGGTCCGCCTTTTACGAGTTACGAATTAGCATACAGATGCATGTGATCAAAAATGGTGATTTGGCTGCAGGACATCGGCGAGCAGTCGATTTGTCGCTTCGACGCGACCCGTTATGCGAAAGGCTGCGTTCCCGTTGCCGAGCTGCGCGACGAGATGAGACATACGATGCAGAAATACTGCGGGGTATTAAGGACCTGCGATATTTTGCAGCGCGCGTGCAGGGAGATGTCCCGTCTCTACACCTGCGATCTGCCAGACTTATGCGTAAGCTGCTAATCACCGCGCCTCATTATCTTAATGATAAAATTATTTATAAAGAATATATTTAGAAGCTCTTTTAAAACATATAAACGAGATGCATATGTAAATACAATTTTCCCAATATGTTTCAAGGAATAATGACGAAACTATATAAATAAGAATATATTAAGACTATGTTATAGAGACAGTAGGCTTATATTATAGGGGCTTGTATTATACGGAAACACACTTTGTTTTTTATTTTAAATTCGAATAAGTGACTATAATACTATACGAAATACACTCTACTTTTTTTTTATTCTATATAAATCCCAGATTCTCTCTCTCTCTCTCTCTCTCTCACGAATACGGGCATTCCATAATTATAGTCCGGAACTAACGATAGCCCGATTATATATGATTGCACGAATAATTGTACCGCTACATCGCGGTCGGCGGCGTAATGACGTGTCGTTGCATAGAACGATGATACACATATGCGAGACGCTTTATCTAGACCCACTTTATCCAGACGCACATGTGGATCTCTATGGAATGTTTTTTTTTTTTTAGGTGCAAGATCAGTCCCTCATTTGGAACACCGAACTCGTCGAGGCCTTGGAGCTGCAAAACATGATGCTCGTCTGCATGCACACCGTATACGCGGCCGAAAATCGAAAGGAGTCGAGAGGCGCGCACGCCAGGGAAGACTATAAGGTCAAGTAGAGTTTCAAATAGATGAATTACATTAATGGAAAAAAAATTAGAATATCTCAAATTTGTACAGATGCAAGTAAGTAATTTAATGCAAATAAGTAACGCTGCCGGCTGCAATTTTTCGAAATTGTAAACACAATCTTAATTGTGAACCGACTGAAATCGAGAGAGAAAGAGAGTCGTGAATGCTTATTTCATTTCTAGGACAGAGTTGACGAATATGACTATACAAAACCGCTCGAGGGACAGAAGAAACGACCTTACACAGAACACTGGCGTAAGCATACGCTTACTTGGGCTCAGGAGGATGGAACGGTTAGTTAAAATGCTAAAAAAAAATAATAATAATGAAATTAAATTTCTCTCGTTGGAGTATCATCGGTAAAACAAAGTCGAACCATTCGGAGATTACAAATTAAAAGAAATACAAAAAAGTTTTTACGCTTTATTACAGAAGATATTGAAATATATTACTAATAAATCCTGCTCATGAAAACTAATAATTATTACATGAGCAATATTTATTTATAAATAAACTGACTATGTGTCTCTCGATTTGCATCAAATACACATTTGATTCATTGCATTTTATTAGAAATATTTCTAATTCAATGATTTGTTATTGATTAGTACGATTTTTAACGGCGCGCTCTGTTTACAGATTTATATTTCTTATCGGCCCGTTATCGACACTACTCTAGACGAAACCGAAGCCCAGCACGTGCCCCCTGCAATTCGCGCATATTGACTCAAGAAATGAGTAATCGCCAGCAGCCGGATAATTGGAAACGTAATGGAAACGCGATGCGATTATGAATCTAAGTCGGCTGTCGCGTTATCTCGCTAATCCCGCAATGGGAGCCACGAAATACGGAAAGTAGATATTTTACCATCAGAAATCGAGGAATATGCAACGAGAAAATCGTCAAAATACATTTCTTCCTTAAATATATTACTTTTAAATATTACTTCATCTCGGACACCTTGCATAAATTGCCTCGCACGCGACACGCGTCGATTTACAGTAGTAGTTTACTGGCAAAAATAATTAATGCCCATGTCAATTTAAAGCAATTTTAGTAAAACGTTCCTTCGAACTTTGTTTGCCGGAGCTGAGGTTGTGATAGAGAAATTATGCAAGAATGTTGACGAAACTTCATAATCGTCTCTTTTTTTTTTGTTTTTATATAGAGAAGACATCGAGCATGGTCATGGTTCAACTGGTTCAACATGTTTCAGCAACGTCACTACATCCGCAACCTAGTTTCGTAAGATATAAAGCGTTAACTATACCTTCGCTGATAATATAATTATACTGTTGCGCTGATAAATGCTCTCAATAAACTTTTTACAGACGACATATATAAATTTTCACTAACTTTACGTAATATTCTATTAAATATCCATATTAGTTACGCATGCCTGCAAATCCAAGAAATATATGATGATCTGTACCCTAGTCGCAAATTTTCTTAAATGTTTCTAAAATGTTACGATTTTTATTTCATAAAAAATAAAGTATATATAAAATATACAAAATGGAATATCGATCGAGCACATTATTTGAAAATTGCTGTGTTATGTAAACAGGTTTATTTTGCGGCAATTAATGCATATGTACGTGACATATACGTAGATAAAAGTTACGCTGTTGACAATGAGATAAGAATGCGAATTTCTAGAGCCGGAGAAATTGTAGTCTTTACATGTGCACATCTTAATTTATATTCACACGGTAAAAGTGGTCCACGTTTTACGCGCCACGTTACGCCCCCTCGTTCGAATTATACCGGGTGGCCTAGAACGACATTGATCGTCGAATCGAACAGAGCCGCGGTTCTCAATGGTTTTCTATTTCGTTCTAGTTAATTCGAAGGAGCAAATTTTATTTATGCAAATTTATTTCCTAGATCGTTGTCCCTTTTTTTCTAAAAATATGCAGTCAGGAGAGACAAACAAATTTATTATATAAATATGAATTTTCAGAGTTAATTCTACATCTATATATATCTGACATTTCCATATAATTGCGCGTGTATAGTTGTGGAACTTAAAACCAACGAAAGGATTGAGAACAGAAGATCTGTTCGTTTTCTAATTTAGACTCTCGATTTTCAAAATTAACTCGCATATCTTCGAACATATATATATATATATATATTTCTCATTCGCGATGCGGCCGCGGACCGCACGTTCGAAGGACGTTTTCAGGCGCGTTGGCAGCACTGTGCGCGCGCAGCATTCCGGCGACGCTCGGCGTCACAGTCGGTGCCGAGCCGCCGAGCCGAGCTGATCGAAGCCGGGGGCCGATAAACGGGTGGCGAGGGTTACGAGTTACGGTCAGTCGCGTGTTAGCGAGAGCGCGCGCGGGTCCGTCTGTCTGTCGGGGTGGTCCGTGTATCTCGGACGCGCGGGAAGCCAAGTACGCGGGAGCAGGGGCGACGTGCGAGATGAGCGGGATGCTGAAGCTGTCGACGTCGTTGCTGCCGAGGAGCTTGCCCGGTGCGGCGACGCTGGTGAGAATCCGGGAGCTCGCGAGAAACAATTCGAACAACGGAGGCTTCGTTCCCCGTTCGCCGCACCGATTTCCACCCCGCGCGGCGAGGGAACGCGCGGGGCCGGCCGAGAGAAACTGTCGGCGCGCCGGGGGAGGGAGGAGAGTCCGCGGTTTCCCGCGGGTCCGGAACTCGAAACACTCGAATTCCCCCCCCCCCCGACGGAACTGGAACGCGTCTCTCGCCGCGGAGAGAGACACACCTGGGGCCTAGAGAACCTCGCGCGTTCCTAGCGCGGCCTCGCGCCATCTTAAAGGAAGAAAAAGAACGATCCCGTCGGCCGACACCGTTACTCCGCGCAGGGGGGGGGGTTACGGGTTACCCTCGTGACGTAGGTCAGGGCCACGCCGGAGGCCCGCGGCGGAGCCTCGTTACGTAATTTTTTATTCGCCGCGTCCCGCCGGTGGACAACCGCGATGATGAGGTGCTGCACGCCGTGGCGCGCGACGCGGCGCATCAATTACGTAAGGTGTGCGCGGAGACCGACGAAACGCGCGGGCGGAATCTCGTCGTTGCTCGGGGATCGTTGCCCGAATACGCGCGGCATCCCCCTTCGGCTCGTCGAAGGCGGGGGGAAGAGGAACACCCCTGCCCCCCGTCGTCGCCCGTTCCCCGAGAGACACTCCACCGTCTCCACCGTGGGGTAGAACGGAACCGATCTATTTCCATATGCTCGGCCGCGTCGGTCAAACGGGGGCTGCTCCGCTTGCTCTCGCGTCTAACGGTGCGCGCTGCTCGATGGCTCGATAGCGTGCATATACTCCGAGTTCATTCCCGAGTCGAGATCACCACGCTTTTACGGCGTTTCGGCGTCGATGTCGATTAGCTTGCGCGCGCGGCGCGGTGAGAACGAGGTATCGATATCCGGCGAGGTATACTGGTTTTTCGAAAGGGCCAGGGCGGCGAAGGGCTTATTTCGGTAAAATCTCGACGGGAGGACGCGTCGTTCGATTTGCCGTCGATATTAATTGTTTTCTTCGACTACACATATATATATATTTTTTTTGTTAAATTTGTGGTTTCAAATTATACTTAATTTGAGTCGTTTGGTCTACTCCTACTCGATATGTCGTTAATTTAACTAAACCAATGGAGTTAAAATAATAAGGTAAATTTACCGATGCCCGGACCCGTATCTATGTATCTCGACATTTTTATCATTTTAGTTCTTAAATAAGTTGTAACGCAAATTAAAATCAAAGAATCAAAGATGAAAATATTTTTCTCGCATTATATTTTTATCTTTGATTTTAATTCGCGTTACACTTATTTAAAAATTAAATTTATAAAGGTGTCCAGACACAGGTCTTAAGTGTCCCGGCATTGGGACACTTACCTTACTACTTTGTGTTAAAAATAACAAAATGTTATTTAACTCAAGGTATTGGTTTAAATTTCATCCTTCAATATTTAACAGTATAGAGAAGACGGATTATATAGACTGTCTTTGACTATACAGTCAAAGATTGTTTTAATTAATTCGAGATTAAATTTGACAATTTTTCAATGATACGAGATAAACGTGAGGCACACCTGGATACGAGATTTCGCGTCGCGCGTCGACATTGATATCGAGCTTTATTTTCACGTCTTGGTTTCTGGATTTTGTGGAAAAGCTTCACGTTATAGGACGTGAGGGTAAAGTTTTATCGCGCGCGAGATATTTGCGATTGTCAAACAGCGCCGAGATCTCTTATCAAGATTTTTGTCACGGCAGCGAATTAGATACGCGCGCGCCGAGAGCGTTTTATTAAAAAGATAATAAAGTTTACATCTGTGGAAATACATTGCCGTTACCTTAATGATTAATAATCGACGCGCCTCCGCGATATCTCGCGGCCTTTAACGGTTGATCGCGTCGACGTAGATTATAGTTAAATTTTTAACGAAGCTACTTTTTTAAAACTCGAAACGAAACAGAGACATTGAAGCAAATCAGCCGAGTCGAAAATTTTCCTTTTTTATATTTTCCAAGGTGAGATTCGTCAACGTGGTATATTTCAGGTCGAGCGAGAGCTTTGCATTTTAATTGGTACAGCGATGTTGAATTATTCATTCATCTCTCTTTCCGAAAGATCACCGTACGATCATTTAATATCGCTGATGCGCGATCTCAAAATCGAACGGAAATGTTTTTTTTTTTGCCTTATCTTTGCGTACAAATAATCGTAAGTTGACGATAAGCCACGGAAAATTATCGTTTTCTGCAAGTGTCCCCCGAGCATTGGTGCGCTTATCACTTTTAATTATTTTGCGACGCGATACACACGACGAAGAAGTAAAGAGACTCATTGCGCGATCGATGTTTCTCTCCTGGCGACTAATTAACCCGCTAATTATCCGCAGACATAACTTTAAAGCGATTATTTGTATAGGGACACGCTCGTTAAATTATTTCGTAAAAACGTTATAAAAATGTGCGCACATTATATCAGCTTTCCGTAAAGTTGCGAATCAGCGTTCAATATTACAACTATCCTAAACGCTGTTCTCATCAATCTTATCTTTTTATATTGACTGCGTAATGCTTCCACTTTTTATCCTGAATAAATAAAAGGAATATTCATATTTTCGTCACGAGCCTTTCGCAATGTTCTTGCAATACTTGCGCGATCGTGGAATGCGTAAAATCTTATCTGCAAATAGCATTAAATTGTTTAGTTATGTAAGTACTGTACAACTATATTTAATTATGTAAAATATGTATAATCTGAAAAAAAATATGAGGGTACGTTTTGTCTATATTGACGATGCTTGTCTCCATATGGTCATATAAATAGAACATATGTCGAATTGAATACATATATGTACGATCTCGCGTATACGCAATTGCAGATTCGTGACTCATTATAAATAACAACGTGTCCACGTGACGTCTTACCTAACAATTTGCTGAAAAATCCTAGATGAAATAGGAAACTGTAGCTTCCTAAATGACAATCTATAAAAGCAGAAAGCTGTAAAATATTAAAGGATGAAATTTAAACATCAAATACCTTGTGTTAAATAACATTTTGTTATTTTTTTAACTATTATGTGCATCGAAATTTATATTATAACACAAAATAATATTATTTTAACTTGATTGGTTTAGTTAACTAAACTAAACGAACTAAAATATTGAGTAGGAACAGTGCGGCGACCTATAGGAATGGTTAAAAATATAATTGAGTATAATTTGACACTACAAATTCAACAATGTCTGGTAGGTATGTCGTTATCGTTGCACATTAGACTCTTTGATTTATTCCAATAAAATTCGAATTTTATATTACGTTGCGCATCCGAATATATTTTATCAGTATTATTTTTTTCTTATTCCGTCTAGTTGCTTAGAATTCTTTCATTTACCTCAATAAAATTCGAATTTTATATTACACATCCGAATATATATATATTTTTTATTATACGTACATCTTTAAATTTTGTATTACAAAATTTTACAAAATGTGCAATGGAAATACCTACAGCCAGCTATTACGTTAAATAATCTAGCGAGTGAATCAGTTAATGAGAGTACACGCTCCATTGTAATCTTTTGCGGTATACGATTCGCTTTTTTGCCCTTGGTATCTCCGCTTCGCTTCCTTTCCGCAGAACAAGCTGGGACTGCCGCTTCTCCTCGGCAACCGCAGGTTTCACCGCACGCCAGATCGCACGGCCAAGATCTCCGACGAGATCTCCAAGCAGTACCCGTTGGTGGATCACACGTATGACGCGGTGGTAGTGGGAGCCGGCGGTGCCGGTCTACGCGCGGCCTACGGCCTCGTGGCCGAGGGCTTCAAGACCGCGGTGGTCACTAAGCTGTTCCCGACGAGGTCGCACACAGTCGCCGCCCAGGGTGGCATCAACGCCGCCCTGGGCAACATGGAGGACGATAATTGGCAGTGGCACATGTACGACACCGTCAAGGGCTCGGACTGGCTGGGCGACCAGGATGCCATTCACTACATGACCCGTGAAGCGCCGAAGGCCGTCATCGAGCTGGAGAACTGCGGCATGCCCTTCAGCCGCACCACCGACGGTGAGTGAAAGTGGAGGCAATGGACCGGATGGTGTATTTTTTAATTATATATTTTACATTTTATATAATATTAAAAAATAACACACATATCTATACGTAATAAAAATAAAAAGATAATTGAAATAATTGAAAGTTTAAAAAGATTGAAAGGTTCCTTAGGAAATAAAATCATTACAGAATCTGCGATATAGAGAAGGGCCGGTTAGAGTTCGAGCGTAAAGATCTGCAAATAAGAGTATGACGGTTTAACTTTAAAAAGTGGAGAGAGTTGCAAGAAAATACAGAGAAAGCGGCCAATATAACTTTATTCAAATTTAAAGACGATACCAAGGACTAGTGTCACGTAATCGAAGTAAATTGTTTCGCGTACATATTTCCGAAACGTTCTTGTTGCTGTTAGTTTAATTAATAAATATACGTCTAAGAACTCAGATCCGAGACGTCGTCGCTGGTCATAGTCGCGCCTGTTCCTGACGTTGCGGAATCTGATTCCGCGTCGGAATCGTCTCCCCTGCTTCTTGAACGCCTTCTTTCTTTTCTTTCCTGAAACGTAAACAACCGTATGTTATCTACGAGTAATGATAGATTGTAAAAATTATAAAATTAGTAAAACTATCAAGCTCTATATAATTTTGCATTTCTCTTTGACATATAAATATTAAACATATATATTAAACTTTCCTTTTTTTTATGAATTATTGATATGCAATTAACTGAATATATAATAATTTAATGGCAAAATTTTAGGAAATATATATAGACATCAGTAAAGAATTTTAATTCCGTTCCGAAAAATTTGTAGGAAATTAGTGAATGCTTATTTAATTCGAACGAACCTCTCGTTCTTTCTTTTTCTGGTCCTTCTGATCGGCTTTCTTCGAGGAGTCGCTGCTGTTAGGCTTGTTCTGCTGCGCGTTCTTATTGTTCTTATTGTTCTGCGATTGTTGCTTGGCCGCTTCTACATAGGGCATCTTCTCCGCGGATGACATTTGTCGCCACGCTTGTCCACCGAAACGAAACTGATCCTTTGCCTTCAGCTTGTTATAATCCTGTAATTTGTTCCACTTACATAACGCTCGCATATGTTATCCCCATGCCATTTTTGCGATTCGTTACCTGCCTAAAGTCTTGCATAAAATTGAGAAAAGCATTCGCACTTCTCAATTGCCTCCTCCGCGGAGGAGGCCTGCTTGATCTTGATCGCGAGCGGGATGGCTTTCTGTCGTGTTGCCTGGAATCTATTCTGTGCACATATATGCATCATACAATTATTATAAATGGAAAATAAAGAAGTAATTATATATGTGTGTATTTTCAAAAAATTTGATCGAATCTGATATATTTTTTTTAAATATGTTTTAAAATAAGTGTAACTTATATGTGTATATAGGGCAGCAATCTGGAGGTGTGTTCATCTGTCATATATTACGTCTAACTTAATTATAGATCGGTTATGTTTATGTAACTCACTCGTCTCGAGTACGTTTACGACTGGAGGAGGGGGGTCTTGTTATCGGTTGGTACTGATTATCAGAACCTCTTTCTTGTTGCCCTGCGGTTCCAGCCTCTTCCACGCCTGCCGTTACTTCATTATTTTCTTTCCTTCCATTGTCGTCTTCCATGATTTACCAATAATCTCGAAAAAGGTGTATTTGCCCTATCACCATTTACGTATGCACCGATACATCTTACTCGTAGATAAGAAGTAATTGTAGAAAGAGCAAGAATTTGTCCCCGCAATCGAGAAATTAAAACGCGAATTTTTCGAAATATCGTGGAAATAACAAATGTCATTGCTCGGTTGCCATGCAGTTGAAGATTGTCGCTTATCATAAGACTTTTAAAATGAAACGAGTCATCACAGACTCTGTTTCATTTTAAACGGAGAGAATAAGGATACCTAGAGGAGCTTCAGAATTCCATCAGTTCATGTATATTGTATATTAACCCATCTGACTCACAATAAATAAATCTTAAAATTATCTTCGTCAAAATTTATCACATTGTAATATACATTTAATACAAAACCTTATATACTTTACATTTAAATATCTAAGAATTTAAGACAAAAGTTTTAAAAATTTTCTAGTGTTATCATAATATTAATAAAAATCAAAGAATATCATCCATCATGATAATAAAAATTAATTACGGACCATTTTTGTTCTTTCCACCAGGCAAGATCTATCAACGCGCCTTCGGCGGTCAGTCCCTCAAGTTCGGTAAGGGCGGCCAGGCTCATCGATGCTGTTGCGTGGCCGACCGGACCGGCCATTCGTTGCTGCATACACTTTATGGTCAGTCGCTGAGCTACGATTGCAATTACTTCGTCGAGTATTTCGCCCTCGACTTGCTGATGGAGGGTGGCGAATGCCGCGGTGTGATCGCGCTCTGCCTGGAGGACGGGACGCTGCATCGCTTCCACGCCAAGAACACGGTGCTCGCCACCGGCGGCTACGGGCGCGCCTACTTCTCCTGCACATCCGCGCACACTTGCACCGGGGATGGTACCGCCATGGTCTCCAGAGCCAATCTGCCCAATCAGGACCTGGAGTTTGTGCAATTTCATCCTACAGGTATAGATTTAATACCTAATACGTTTTAGAAACACATTATTGCTGTAACATCGATATGTCTATAAATAGATTTGAGGTATTTCGATGATTCTTAGAAATTGATAATAATGCAAGTAACATTTAATTGCTGAGAAATTAAATATTGAAACTTTTAAATACTTAATGAAATAAATCTTCAGTATTCAAGTACGATTAAAATTATTAGATAATTAATATCATGTACTTTCTTTTGATTTGCACAAATCAAAAACACATTGTATTCATTTCAGGCATCTACGGCGCCGGATGTCTGATCACAGAAGGCAGCCGCGGCGAAGGTGGTTATCTGATAAACAGCGAGGGCGAGAGGTTCATGGAGCGTTATGCACCGGTGGCGAAGGATCTGGCATCGCGAGACGTGGTGTCTAGATCCATGACAATGGAAATTAGAGAGGGCAGGTAAGAGTCATTGGCCGATAAAGACGCGTCTTTTGTCGCGTGTTCGGAAATATTCGTGGTAAATATAGTTCTTTTTCTCCGCTTAGAGGCGTTGGACCAGAGAAAGATCATATTTACCTGCAGCTACACCATCTGCCGCCTGAACAGCTAGCCGCTCGGTTGCCAGGAATTTCGGAAACGGCGATGATATTCGCTGGCGTCGACGTGACCCGGGAACCCATCCCCGTCTTACCCACCGTTCATTATAATATGGGTACGTAAGTATATCTATCAATGTCTCTAATGATTGATTTTAATGACGACTCTTGGACTATAATAAAGAGTATACTTAATTGCGGAATGCGGATGTTACAATTAATATTTTTTATTAAAGCATCGTTGAGAAATATTATTTGGCGCAGATTATACGCGCTTAGCAATCAATATGTCAATAAAGAAATGAATTTTATTTCGCTTTTGCAATGAAAGTGGAACTCTAAAATAGCTGTCACGCGATGAGTTTTTTCTTTCACTTAATATGCTGATGATTTCAGTCGAAAGCCCTGACATTTCTAGTGATGACGCCATCGGAGTCATCACGGTTGAGTTTCTTTATATAGTAGGAAAATATTCTGAATAATTTATCAAACGTGACACAGAGTAATTTTTTAATAAAATTTATCACAAACTATTTTGTTCACAGCAATTTCCGCGATTCTACGGAAAAGATTAGCCTAATAACATTATATTTACAGGAGGTGTGCCGACGAATTATAAAGGTCAAGTGTTAACCAAGGAGAACAATCAAGACAAAGTAGTACCCGGCTTATATGCATGCGGCGAGGCAGCTTGCGCATCTGTTCACGGCGCTAATCGATTGGGTGCCAACTCTCTATTGGATTTAGTCGTATTCGGGCGTGCTTGCGCTAAGACTATTGCCCAAGAGAATAAGCCTGGTGAGGCGATTGGGCCCCTAAAACCTGTAAGTTTCTACTATTTCAAATATAAACTTTCTATTAACGTTATAGGTATATGTGTAAACTACATTTAATTTTTATTGCAAGATAAATGATACATAATATGTTGTGTCTTGTTTGTGTGTTTTAGAACGCCGGCGAAGAGACGGTAGCTAATTTAGACTGGGTAAGACACGCTAACGGTTCCATCTCTACCGCGGAATTGAGGCTGACCATGCAGAAGACCATGCAGACGCATGCGGCGGTCTTCAGAGAAGCCGAAACTTTGAAAGAAGGTGAAAAGAAAAAGAACATTGACGTTTTCTTCGCACACAATCGCACGGCAGAATTTATGAATGTTGTGTAACAGCATTGAAAACATTATGTACTTTTTTCATAGGCTGTCGGAAGATGACCGATCTCTACAAGAAACTGGGCGAGCTAAAGGTCGCTGACAAATCTTTAATATGGAATTCCGATTTGATAGAGACGCTTGAGCTGCAAAATCTCATGGTCAACGCGATGCAGACCATCTTTGGGGCGGAGAACAGAAAGGAGAGTCGTGGCGCGCACGCTCGCGAGGATTATAAACAGAGAATCGATGAATACGATTACAGTAAACCAATTGAAAATCAACAACCGAAACCCTTCGATCAACATTGGAGGAAACACACGCTGTCGAAAATCAATCCGAGAACAGGAGAGGTATTTTTTACTCGTCATTTATAGACAGCAGATCGAGATATCGATATCTAAAAATTACTGTGTTTATAAATAACGTTTCTCCCGTTTTCTTAATTTTTTCAATTTGTACTTACGCTCGATATTCACATTAATTAGTAGGTTTTTATTACTGTTTTTCGTTTTAATATTTTCATTCGATAACCTCTCTATTTCACAACTTCTAATCTTATTTTATTTATTTAAGGTGTCTCTGGATTTTAGACCGGTGATCGACGTTACGCTCGATCAACAGGAATGCGCGACAGTTCCGCCAGCGATTCGTTCCTACTAGATTAATTCTATAAATGGACAATATTAAAATCCATCGCTCTAGGATTCTCATCAATCGCCACCGAATTTCGGTCTCAGCGCAATTCTCGATCGCAGCCTAATATTGAGCATTATTTGGACCGAGGTTTTAGCGCAAAGAAATCGTCGCCGTGACGATTCTAGTGCTAAAACTACTATTGCGCAACAAACCTGTTAATTAATTTATTTCACACATATACATACACTCACCAACTTCATCGTGCACCAAAGTTGATTCTTGTCACTCGCTTGCGCCGTGAGTCGCACGAGCAGGAGTAATGGTCTTTGTAGGATGCCGATGCTGAGATTATTGTCCTCTCGTCTACGTGAGGGAGTACGCGCGATCTCGCTCAGCGAAATCGGTACTCAGTTCAACAAGTAATAGTCGAAACTAGAACAATTCGCGGTAACAGAAGGAGGTCTGTATATAAAACATGGACCTTTTCAGGAAATACGTTTTCTCTCCTGTAATATAATACAACGTATCCAGCTACGACACGTTCTTATTGCGCTCCGATCCCAGTACAACGTACTCTCGCGTGTAATGATAGCAGACCGTCAACGAATATCAACGAACTCGATCGCGAACGTCATTTCGCTTGAATTACAAATTTATGTGTAGTAAGATTTTTGCAAACCTTTGATAAGAACTTATTAAAAACTCTGCTGACAGGAGATCTGTTTCTTAAAATAATTATTTACCTCCTGTACACCTTCTGAGTGTTTATTGGAAATTATGATAAACCTTTGTAATTTTTATTTATAAATAGAGCGTTGATATTTTGAGTTATTGTTGCACGTAATGGTACTTTGATGCTGTACCTCTGTACTCCAATACGATTATTATGTTTATTTTTACGTATTTTTGTCATTATGGAGATGTACAAGAATTGTTTGATTTTTAAGTGCTCCTTTTCGCGGTACATGCTCTTGTGAAGAATCGATTGACAGTAAAAAATGAATTAATATTTATGACAATTAATATTGATGATAATTGATATGTTATTGCTTCGTATAAGCTCTTATGTTTTTGTTTGAAAAGTGATCGAATAATTGGAATATCTGTAGGCGTTATTTATATGCAAATACGATTATGAGCACGTAATATTTAAAAAAGTTATTTGACAATATGCTTTTTCTCGTATATATTTTGTTCGTTGCGACTGTATACTTAAATATATCCTAAAAGACAACACAGAAGCGGTATTAATGTTTATTTTTTTCTAGAATATATTATGGAACTATAACGACAGTTTATTTATTACTATATTATTATTTACTAATTTATTCTTTTTTTTTCAGTGAGAATCTTATTTTTAAAATAATTTATAAAAATAAAAGTTATTTTTATGTTTTCTCAAGAGAGTTTCGTAATAAATATTAGATAAATATAAAAAAAGACGATAGGAAATAAAATAACGAATATAAAAATTATTTATAAATAATCGCATATTTCCATTTTATTGATTGAAACTGCTTTTATGTTGTCTTCCAGCGTTGGTACTAATATTATGTACTTCGTAAAAACATGATTTACGTAAAATACGCGGCACAGAGATACAAAATACCGTTATAGTCTCGATTTGTAAAAAAAAGATCGTGTGAGCGTGTTACTTGGCATAGTGGCAAATGTACATAAATCGCGAAAATTGTCAATAAAGCGTTGATACACCTTTTACCTAGCGAAACTAAATCATTTATTAAGCAGTGGATTATTTATTTTTCATAAACACTAATGTAGTTTAAGATAATACTGGATTACAAAATAATCTTGTGAGACTCTCTCTCTCTCTCTCTCTCTCTCTCTTTCTGCTTTGAATTAAGTAGGATTATACTGCCATGAGAGAGACGAAAGGTGTTATATTCCTCTCTAATGCAAAAGATAATATAAATATAAAATAAAGAGAGAAGATATCAAATACACACGGTTCATACTTCTCTTTCGGGGAATTATCTTAAATTATACAAGGATAAGAATAAAGGGTACTCGTATTGACAAGTCACAATGGATTTTTTGCAAGTATTTATTAAACCCATACTTTTGCAGTATTCGTCATAAATAAGAAGTTCGCAGGTTAAATAAAAACTACTACTGAGGACTTTCTCTAAAGCATTAAACTAAAGCTCACCGCAAGAGCTAATACTCCAGACAATTTTTACACATTACGGTTTAATTTAATAAATGAGGATGTATGTTTTGATGAGCATGTATACTCGCACTCGCAATACATATATATAGTATACGCTACCGAGGAAAGTCGGTAAACGTCTGAAAACATCCTTTTTGTTCCTACATCTCGCTAAGAAAGGCTTCGGCAGGCGGGATTCTTATAAAACAATAAAAGTCCGAAAAAGTCATTGGCACGACGTAAATGCTTTCCAACGTGACTTGACACAAAAAAATCTGCGAGCGCCATTGTAATAACTGTAATAATAATAGGATATAAGCGCATCATATTTCGTATGTATAACTTATGAATATATTTCAATAAATCTGCGTTCTGTCGCTAAGATATTTAAAACATAAATATTATTCGCATTAAAGATAAAGATCATAAATAATTGTATAATTTTGATTTTGATCGTTTAGATATTTGTTTTTTTAAGAATGAAGATGCCTGGTTTTGGCGCTCGCAGTTTTCTTTGTGCCGAGTATACAATTGTGGAACCGCGTTCAACGAGACGTTCTCACGCACTTGAGGGTCGAGCTACGCCTCCGACCGTTTGGCAAAAAAGCTCGACAGGAAAGCGGACGATTTAAAGCGAGCAAGACGTATCTTTGTCGAGAAACGCTATACACAACCGGCTCTTTTTAAACTTTCATAGACGCAGGGGAGATTCGTATAATTTTTCCATTACAATGCAAAACGGTACAACCATATATTTACGTACCCTTCTCATTTATCTTCTCGCCGTACCAATTTTGATGTTAGATGTACAATAACGCATCGAACGATAAACTTTCTAATTGCTATTTGTGGAAATAACTACTCTCGAATTCGTAACACACCGATTGCCTATCGATCCTTAGGGCTATGACGATTGAATCACGTCACGTTAAACACTAAATCCTCGCTAGAGAGGCAAAACTTCGACTAAATTTTTATCGTATACAGTCGCAAGCTCGAAATTATTTCGCCGATGATACAGTTGTGACAATTGAAAGCGAGGGATACCGAATGATTAACATCATCTACGAAATCGATACGTCGTGCTCCCGTGCGAAAGGCCCCCGGACGGGCTTCTCGCCGTCAGATCGCTCGATCGATTAAATTGTCGCCTAATAATTATCCTATGATTCTCGTAATGCAAACTCGCGCTCCTTCGCGCGACAGAGGCCGAGGTGTAACTTCCGTTACGTAAAAAAGTAAAGTGAAAGGCTTCTCGCGCATCGTTGTAGGAACGACCGAATATTTGAACTATCGTGTATGTTTTCCGAAGTGCGACGTTAGCTCGTGCGAATCTCGCGCTTCGGAAAAATGTTATAACAATTTTGGTTGATACAAAAAATTGGAAAACATTCTTAATAATCAATCCGCGGTAAGAAATCGAATTTTTCGCAAGTGAATCGGTTTTTTTTTTTAGTGCTTTGAGTCTAGAAATTAAAATTGTTTTAAAATGGATGTTATTTATGAAACATGTATAAAGATCGCCTTCAAATGACAACTAATAATGTGATAAGGACGTTAGTATATTATTTACACGTACAATATAAAAATCTTTAGAATAAATATTTTCGTAAAAACTCTTTTGACCGTTTTAATGTGGAAAAAGTATGGATTTACGCCATTTTCTAAACTAACCGATTCAGATGCATGAAACGGAAGTTACATCAAAAAATTCAATTCTGCTAAGTGTGCAAGTGGCAAATAATTCAAGATAATTATCACAACGGCCAAACCGAATGGTATAAAAACATTTCGGAATCACGACTACCAAAGTTATTTTACACAAAGACATTGGCTGTTGTAATTCTAAAATATAATTCGTATAATACTAATCAAGTCTAAAGACAAAATGCTCCGTCTCACATAAATTGAGATTACACTCTCTTATTTTTCATCGCGTGGTTTCACATTTCGTATTTTATATACACAAACTGGATAAGTGATTCAAACTGAATAAATTGAGAAAGAAAAATTTCCAGAATATATTCCGAATATTCCGATTCATTTTTTTACGCTTATATTATATACATATTTCTGTTCTAAACTTAAGACAATCTGCAATCCAAAAATATTAAAAAAAAAAAAAAAATCAAATCTGTTTCATGGATACGTCGACATATTCTCGAACAGAAAGATTCCTCTTTGGCAAATTATCTATTTCTCAACTTTGTAAAGAAGTTTTTTTCATAGCAAAAATGTAATTTCATATCAGCGGCAAGAAATCGCCCACAAAAAGATCAAATTGTATTTCCTAATAGAAATTGTTAGTGCAATCTTCTGAGCAGAAATCTCGCTGGAGAAGAAATCGAAATGAACTTCACGGCACAGGTGTAAAATCCTGAAAGTAAATTGGAATCCGTTCTCGATTCGAGCAGTTCGCTACAACGCAGTTAATCGTTCTGTATAACGTAGAAATTCTTTGTAGAATTCGGACGTCGATCGCTTAACTTTGTACTTTCGTCTGAAAGACGAGAATAAACGACGACGGTGGTCCCCGATGTCGAGGGACCAGCTGGGTACGCCTTTGTATCTTCGGGGAAGAAGCCCACGAGGAAGGGCCCGAAAGGTCCTTCTTTCCCTTGTTAGCCGCCCTTCTCAGGAACATAATGCATATCATCCACGGTCTGCATTCACACGTTTCTCTTTCTCTCTCACTTCTTTCTCTCTTGGGTCTCGCACACGATGGTAGTGGGTGACGCTAGATGGATGGTGATGGATTTTAAGTCTTGTGCTTGGTTGGCGGTGCTCGGGCCAGCGCCGTTCACGAGGTGGCCCGCAGCTTCTCCAACGCGGGCACCAGCGATTCGTCAAGGGACGGTCCGCAGCTCAGCCCACACTCACCGATCCATCTCGCCTTACCACTCGCGTGGGACTGCAACGAGAACAGGGACGACCTCGTGAATTAAGTCGCTATTTGCTTAATGATCTTCAGCTCAGCAAAAAATACAGCCAAACCCAAAATTATTACCGAATCATAAATTACAATGTACGAATCCTTGTCTTTCAATTAACTCACAAAAAAATTTGATGTTTTTACTGTCGAAAAGATTAAAAAGAAAATAAATAAAGATAAGTGTCAATTAACGATTTAACGAGAAGGAAATCGAACGGAAGTTAATGAAAGGCCGGAGAAATTTATCGGTTCTTCTCTCGGAGGAGGGAGAGTCGGATATTTACCATGGTGAGGTCGCGCTTCCACGCGGTGTGGCACCGCCCATCACAGAGCGGGCACGGCCGTTGCAGGGAGTAGCCGCCGCACTCGCTGCAGTCCAGGGAGACGTGCTCCTCGCTCCACGATACCCCGCACCTGCGCAGAAAACAAGACAACGATAATGAATCGTCGGGCGAATGCACACGCGATTATGCTAATAACAGAGGGGCGTGACACGCGGCCGAAAGACGCGCGGCACAACGACGCGATATTCGCTCGCGGCTCGCGGGAGAACTCCTGCAGGGTGATTTGCATCGCAAAACTATATCGTCGGCAGGACGGTCTTTTAGAGAAGCAAGGTCGTACGCGGTTTAACAATTCGATCAGCTCATCCGGTTTACGCGAGATTTGCTCGTCGATACCGCGACAGGGATAATACATAGCGAAATTATACTGTTCGAATGATACCGGTGGGAGAATTACGATGAGAGAGAGAATTGCGCAAAATTATAGATTAATCGCTAAATGCGTCAGATCAACGGGCAAACGAGAATTTTCTGTCGGACGAAGAAATATCTCTCTGGAACGTCGAATGTGCGTTTGATTAGTCGAGATACGGCGCGGCCCACGCGAATATTTCACAGAAATACCGTACGTTGCATATCTCGAGGCCTGCGTGTGCCCGATGTAGGGTATCGATTTATCGGAATAACCGCGTCAAGCGTCACCAGATAAGCACTGGGCATACCTACTAGCCTCGTTTCTTGAATTCCGCGCCGATAAACGTCCCCCAAACGCTCGACACACTATGGCAATCGCGCGACAATGCGAATTTGTATACCAAAATGTCAAACGGTTCCGAGGGACCGAATCGATTTCGCCGCCTCCTCGACTTCTGGCCACGACGAGCCAAGAGAGTAATAATGTCCTCATTAAGAGTAACACATTTCTCTCCCGAATTAGCGAAATTAAACGCGTCGCGACGCGACGAATTGGAGCCGTCGCCGTGACTCCGGATCGTACTGGATTCTATTGTCCAGTGACACGTCACTCGATAACGTGATGGTTGCGTAATCCGCCGATCAACTCCCACGAGTCCCACGGTCCGTCGCGGATCCGCGCATAGCCGATTCGTATGACGATGTGAAAAAACAAACGGAGCAAAAGTCAACTTACGTAAAGCAGGAGTTCAGCTGAGCGCGCAGCTCCTCGATCGTCAGGATCGTATCCTGGTACTGGGGATGCGAGCCCTGCAGACCGTCGTCCACGCTTCCGCACAGGCTGTGGCGGGACAACGAGATGTTACTCCTGTAAACCGAAACGACAACTCATGTAAATTAGGCGACTATCAATTTTACGCTAGCGAATGAGTATAATGTTCATTAAACTCGCGGAACCCATTTCTTAGAGACTATATAATTTCATTATTGTTAAAAACTACAGTCTAATCTCTGGAATCTCTCCTATAGCTTCTTCTATCAAGTTCACAAAATAATCTCTATTCTATTTAAATTCATAAAACAAATTCCAATGACATTTCTCCCTTTCCTTTCTTCCCTAGCTTTTCTATGTCGCCTGCTCGATTTCATCAGGTGCCATACACCCGACGTGAAGAGAATCAAGCCTGAGGCAACTGTTTCATAATTAAAACGCTATTGTTCCACTTTTGCTTCCAAAAGAAATCGGTCATTCGTTAGAGAAGCTCTTAATGCTAATTACATTATAACTCAATCTCTTTCGTAAAGTTTCCATTACATAACGCCGACCTCAATTTCTCTTTCTCTTTCTCTCTCTCTCTCTCTCTCTCTCTCTCTCTCTCTCTCTCTCTCTCTCTCTCTCTCTCTCTCTCTCTCTCTCTCTCTCTCTCTCGGGGACTCTGTACTTCGTCCGTGGAGAGCGAGAGTCCAATACGGCAAATTTGCGAATTTAAATATCTTCGAATTCAAGTATACGCTCCGTGATATTGCCAAAGATGTGATTCGACGGGACGAGGATAAGGATACGCGAGAGCAAACCGCCTTGAACCTGCCGGCCGAAAGAAAGAGGCCGCGAGCTGCGATTAGCTCGAATGAACGTGCGCGTATGGTATAATCAGGAAGGAAAAAACACGCTTCTCTTTCACGTGACGGCGACGTGAACGCACGCGTAATGAGCCCGGCGCGTTCGTGTTTTCGTACGCTCGACACGACTATGCAATCGGCGTATGTATTATAGGCACTGGGGGAACAAAGGCCGCGGAACGAAGGTTTTCCTGAATGACCGTAAGTCGCGAGGCAAAGATCGTTGGGATTGCGAGCGCCTCTGCGTCGTGCTAATTGCACAACTCTTTAATCAAAATAGCTCAAATAATGAGTAATCCGTTCTCGCGCGCACGTATGTAATATTTTTTAATAAAAGTATCACCGTAACCGTTGGTATATTCCGAAGACAAAAACTATCGTGATTTTTGCCGCAATATTTCCGTCGCGACGCAACGATGATTAGGGGATAATTGGTGGAGTATAGTGATTATCCCCGGAAAGAGTATTTCAAATTGCAGACGTTTTCAGCCGCGCGATTTGATTCAATTGAGGGACTTAATTGGTCGGTAATTCATTGCGATTCCGCACGAAAGTTTGAACACGAGAGATTACGAAGTAATCGAATTAATAACGCCTTCATTCCTTCTCGTCCAATTCAGTTTTTCCAAATTAATCGCTTTCTGTTTCGGTGGATTTCGGATTCCGTTTCAATCCTCAACAACGAGTGGGCGATTGGCGTTTCCGGTGCACGCAATGCATATAGGAATTGATGGGAATGCGTATAGGAGTTTCATGGCGCCGCGCGGGCGCTTCGATGCTGGGAAACGGGAAAATGAAATCGCCGGGCTTTGGCTAACGCGCGAATCGCGAAGCATATTCCTCCTTCCCCGCTGCATCCCGCGCCACGCATTTAAGATTGCGCCGCTCGTCTATAGCGCTAATTAGCCGCGACGAAATTAATAGTCGAGTTATAAATGACTCTAGGTTTCAATTCTGAGGTACGAGATGTTTATCATTTGCTGCTCGTTAAGTAACCATTTCCATACGTATTTCCATACATTTTCCACGTATAAGATAAATAATGCGAGATAATGAGCCCCGACTCTCTAACCGTCTTGTTATTCAGCGCCGAAGCGCCGCATGTGCGCTCCATTTTTTTCGCCGAGGAATCGAAGGTCGTGTTTCGTGTCGGGGAAAAAGTTAGATCGACGCGACGCCAAGGTCGGGATATATCTCATTTCAGATCATTAGACGATCTGAAATTCAGATTAATATCGCGCTAATTGTAAGTCTCGCCGCAGGAAAACCCGCCCAATATCGACGCAATCCGTAGCAGGAAAACTCGTTCGTGCGAGACGACCAACGTCCGAGATATTTGCAATTATAACTCGCGACTTGTCCGCTTCAGTCCAATCCGATGTCCATGAAAGAATTTATAGATCGATTATTTTACTCACCCGTGGCGGGAGAGGCTCTCGGTGCTGGCTGGTTGCACGGAAGTGACCGACATGTCGCACTGATAAGTGGGTACTGAAACACGAAGTGGAAAAAAAAATACTTAAAATATAATGAAAACGAAGCCAAAACAAAAATGGTTTGGCTTCTTCGACGCGACTGGCAATTTTATTGAAATAAGTGCTCCATTGTTTTGCAAGAGCGCTGTAATCTATTTATGTATACTTGAAAAAGACCACAGTTTGTGGTCGAAACGTTGGTGAGTAGTTATTTCAATGAAATTGCCAGTCGTGTCGAAGAAGCCGAACCTTTTCCTATTCACTGGCATCAGCGAAAAGCTCCTATTTCTGTTTTGCAATAAATATCGCTGTTAAAGCTGGGAACGGTAACGATCTCTTCGACGAATTTCCGGTCCTTTTCAAAATTGGAAAAGATCAACATATGAATAACTTTCGTATAGTTGTGAGTTGAAGAAAAGTTTCGAAAAGATTGCATTCTTAGCAAACCAAACCTTTTGGCAAATCTTTTCCGAGCCGCGTGAATAAAATACACTCAATTTTACGTCTCATTTTAACTGAATGTTATTGAAAGCTCAGTTTATATGTGAACAAAAAATCCACTTTAACTCGTTCAAAAATAGACGACAAACAGCAGCAACATTAATTTATACAGACGAATAAATTTCATGTAAAACAGAGACTAAATGCTCATGTAGGATAAACAAAGTGAGACTCTTCAGACGCACTCTCGCGGAAGTTTCCAAGATTTTTCGATGCCGCTTTATAAACGAAACATCGGCAAACAAATGACTCGCAAGAAATCCCCGGAATCCGATAACGTCGATAAGAGATCTTAAAATATTGACGCACGGATACGATACGATCAGGCCCGGTTACGTATAAAAAAAAAGTTACGCGACAGATTCCATTAGAATTAGCGTTATATCGAAGACCAAGGTTAATCATTATCATTCCGCCTTATATACTTTCGCCATACGTCAAAGCCCAATTCGAGAGCTCCCGAGTGTACCTACAGTTATTACAAAAGTTTATTGCAATATCGCGGAGTCATTTCCGTCCATTCTCCGCGCGAAAATAACGGAGGAACGAGAAATTTTTCCTATACATATACGTGTCCCGCAATTACGAATGTCGGGACAATTTCGTGATTTGTAGGTACCTTAGGTTTTAAACACCGAGGCCGCGCGGAGATTGTCGCGTAATGTCCGTGTATTAGAGATTTACCGTGATTAGGTTTAGTGATTTATTAGATGCCGTATGTAAGAACCTCGTATGTATGCAATTGACAACGAGCGAAGGGCACCGCGAGCTGTCCGCGAGAGCGGATTTCATCGCGATCTCACCTTGGCACGGAATTAACGCTTTTACTTTCTACGAGAAAGCACATCGACAGGCCGACACACACGTGTGGTTTGCGTCCGCGATATTAACGAAGCACCTTCGATTTTCGTCGAGCGCTGCAAGCGCGAATAGGCGACTCGAATTCGCCTATTGTTATTCGTTTTACCGACATCGCGCGCGATTCACATCCAGAAAAAAATATTTTATTTCGCGCGATACAATATAAACTTATACCTTACAACTTGAATAGTGTCTCACGACCCGCCACGTTTCTCGGTTCTTATATCTTTCCATCGCGAGATAAGCTGGTTTTCCAGGGTATAAACTCGAAAAATTGAAAAATCGACGACGCGCGAAAAAAAAATTACAGGCACATTCAGTACGGCAACGTTCAGCGGGAGTGTCGTTACAAAAGGATTGTTACGAAATTGACAGTCTTGCGATCAAGTACGAACAAGCGGAGAAAGTCAAGGATACATATCGCTTGCAAAAAACATCGCGCTGTCGATATTCGCGTTATTTCGTCGCGGGTCATATTAAAAGTACGCACGGCGCCGGATCGATATCTCGCGTCGTCGCCACCTAGCACTGCGCTACGCCGCGCGGCGGCGATCGATTTGCATTTGCATTTATTAACCCCCCGGGGGACCCCGCGAATAACGCGCATTGCGTCCGCGCGTATGTTTCTGCGTTGGATTCTCGTTAAAGCCGCGATAGCGTAATCGTTCGATAAAAACCCGAGTCATCCCGCGCCGTCGCGCACGAATTCTCGGCATTCCTCGTTGATAAATCGATACGCGCCTATATACGGGCCGCCCTCGCCTCGCGCGCGCGAGAAAACGCGAATCAAGGACCGTTCCGAGATCGTTTCAATAGTGGCATAATCGTGGACGGAAGTGGCGACCCGCTGGCGCCTTAGGTACGACACCTCGATAACGCCGAGGCAAGGATAACGCGTATGTCGCGTAACTGCGAAAGCCGCGCCGATAAAAGTTTATCGTGCGCGCGTGCATATGCATTTCTGCGCGCGACGCGATACGACGAAAGCCAGATCGGCCGCTTGGTTGCGGAGCGACGTTCCCAGAATTGCGGACTGTTTCGCGAAAATCTAAGCGGGCCTTGAGGGCACCTTATCGGCGAGACCGTGTAACGTCCCGCATATGCGATTGAGAAATTTATTTTTAGCGGGAACGCTTCGCTTTTTTTTTGTTTTATTTATTTTTTTTGTGCGTGTATACTGGCGCATGCTTCCCTCTCATGGAGCCGAGCGGTCATCGTTTTCCTCGTTGAACGAATTACGATCACGCGTGACCGTAATGATGCTCCGTGTAAACAGAGTGATTCGCGGACTATATCTCGCTTGAGCGTCATCTCGCGAAGATACGAAGATGCACTTTTCATTAATCGCTATGGCAAAATGCTTATATATATTCCCGATAGATGTTCAACGGAAATGATGCAAGACTTAATAATTATTGATCATTTTCATCCGGAATTCAATGAAGATTTATTTAGAGGGACCAATTGGCGGTGGACCGCGTGGACCGCGCGTTGCACGATCCGGCCAAGGAAAGGCTGGGGAACCGCTTTTCGTCCCGTTCCGCTACACTGCTATACTTGATGGTATATAATTTCGGAAACCCCAAAAGTTGTCGTACGTATAATTGCGCGTTATTTGAGCGACGTCAAGGAGATCCGATGACGATGACTCAGTGAGTTATAAATCGCGAAGCAGGTAACGGCAATTTCTCACGAGTCGCGGTGCCAACCGGACTTTGACGAGCGCGTAATCCCTGTAAGATGACTTATCTCAAAAAATAAAATTCACTTTATACGCAAAGTATTTTTGAAATACACACCACGGAAGTACCGTGGAATTTTATCACTTGTGAAAAGGATCACACTCGACTTGCGTCCAAAAGATTTTGCCGGATTATTCCGGCGTGAGAAAGAGAACGACAAGGGAAAAGCAAAATACACGCGGGAGAAAATCTGCCTGCTCTCTCAAATTTCCACATCGGAGAAGCGGGCGTGTGAAGACGGAAGGAAAAAAAAAGCGCGATTGAAAGACATCCGATGAAAGGAATATCGCAGAGGATAAACCGAGGTATCCCCGCAACCGTGGGATTAGTAGGTAACGCTATCGCGAAAATAGAACTATATAAGCCGTAAATATACAAAGCTGGCGGTCTATAAATAACCGGATTTTATTAATGCCGCTCGTGATTCGCGTATGTATACGCATGCATATGTACCTCGGTCTAAGGCTGCGGTCCACTTGACGCTATACAAATGCTTCGAAGCATTCTTCTTCTCCTTTCTTCTAATGAAGAAAGAAGGAGAAGAAGAGAACGCTTCAAAGCATTTGTATATAGCGTCAAGTGGACCACAGCCTATCTCTTTCCATTTGCGCGCTATTCTCGGAGAGCGGCTAATCTCGTAAGAAGATTGAGCGTCGATCGCCCCGACTAAAGTCCCGAACCGACTTTCGAATAAGCACTTCGTGGAACGACGTTTTTGCGCCGTCGCATCGATATCTACAATCGAGGCGTAAATTGTCCGATCCGCGCGACGTCTTTCGAAAGAGATCTTTTCCAACCGTCGCTGATTTGATTGCCAAGATTTTTAGTACCGGGGATGAATAAAGATCCTAAGAACGTGTGTCGCATTATTCGCTCGCAACATTTTTCCTCTCTCGGGTTAGCGTCTCGGATTCAAGTCTGGTGTAACGTCACGGTTACACAAATCACCCCGTCTATATATCTTCTACGCGGCGATGACGACGACGCCTCGGAGTCGATGGGGCAGATTTCCCGAGGCGAGATGAATGACGCCATAACCGTCAACGACGTCGCCAGATAACGTCGATTCCACGACGTTACGCGACGCCACTCTCGCCTGGAATTATTTATAACGCCCGTCGGAGAAGCCCCTCCGGCATGCATGCGCGCGTGGGTTCGCGATAGCGATAACGTTTGAAACCGGTCGATGTCATTCTTAGGAGAGAATAATATACACATACACAGCGTGCTACAGAGCCGTCGCGCGGTCTTCGACGGAGAGCTCTACGATCGATTCGGATTTAATCGTCTCGATATATCGGTGCTGGGCGGAACGAATAATTGTTTTGTCGGAAACTCGAACGTCATAATCTTGTTGCAGAAACAATTTCTGAGAACGGTAAACATGTTTCAACTACTAAGAATATACAAAATAATTTTTATCGTCGAAAACATATCCAATATTGAATGGAAAAATTGCAGTCTCGTTTATAACGTAAATAAGAGAATTTTCCATATCCGTATATACGGTCACGCGTCCGTTTGTTAACGTTCGCGTTAACGAAGCCGGAAAATTACGGAAATCGTAATTTCATTAGCGCAAAAGGTATACTTCCGTGAAAATACCTGCCCATTTTCCGACATGCGTGCACGCACGAACACTTGTAAACGAATTAGCGCGGCTACCTAATCTCCGCTAATCGCTAATCTACGGACGTTTCGGTTTCGCAAGTCACCTTCGAGGACTGCGGCTAATTGGCCATGCGCGTCGGGGATGGCACAATACTCCTTCGTTAATGATCGCGCTCTAATCAGGACGCGAGCGGTTAGAAGACACAAATTATATCCTTCAATTTACTTGTATCTGTAATTAGGATGCGGGACGCGACACCTGCGATCCCAGGAAAAATACGCTATCATTCTAATTAGAGTTAAAAGACAAATAAAAGTTAAAAGTAATTAGCTCGTCCCGAGAGGTACAAACGTTACGTAACAAATCACGCGCACGCGGATATATATTTCAATATTTATATCAAAATCGCCCATCTCTCGTTTTCTCTGTCCTTCGTGTCGCGCGACACGATTCCCTTAAAGGCGAGCAGAATATCCGTTCCCTCTCGCGAACAATTATAAATCCTAAGATTAGCCCTCGAGACACGAGCTCCGGTTTGCGAAACCAGTCGCGCGCGCCGAAACGGCTATCCGGTCCACGCGAGCGTATTTTCGTTCCGTTTAGACGCGACGGGAATAGAAGTTGGGCGTGAAGGCAATGCAAGTGGCATATGCGCATTCGCGGATCGTTAAGAGGTTTATATCCGACTTGATCTCGCGTCGCGTCGATCCGCCGTTTTCTTCCTCGACAGAAAAGTGAAATCGGCGAAATGTTTCAACGAAGACGTTCTCGCCGATTCGTCGGTTGGCTAATCTCGGAATATACCGTACATACATTAATATGGAAAAGGTATAAGAGAAGAAAAAGACACGCACGCGCACGCAAGAGTCGCGTTTTCTCATCAACATTCGATCTCTTTCCAGACGTTCACAAACCGATGCGCGGCGCGCGGCTCTTCGCACTAATGCGGCGAGAGAGCGCCGCAGCCGTTCTATACCGGTCTACCGCCGCCGCGTCGCGCCGCGCTCTCCCGTAAGGTGGAAATCAGGCCAACAACCCACGAGGAGCACGCGGGAGCTGCACGGGGATATCGATCGACCCCGGGCTATTCTGGATAACACCCACGCACACACGAATGCCCGTAGGTCGGGCCGCTCGCGCGCCGGGGTGGAATCAGGTCGGCTGGAAGCGGACTCCCCGGCGCGCGCGAAAGTGCGGCCTGCGGTTTTGCACGCGACCGGTCAGCAAAGACGCGGCCTCTCCCCGAGGACGGGCTCTCGACAAAGTCCAACGAGGAAAAAAATAAGTAACAGCGAGATCAATAATGAAAATAGAAAAAAAAAAGAAACCAACAAGCGACGACTGATCCATGAGAAGAGCAAAAACGTGTCTACCGGCAGTCGATGGATTATTTATTAAGCGGATTGTCGAGCAATTTTAATCGTTTCGACGTACTCGGGACCCTCCGCCAGACGCCGAGTCATTCTTTCTTTCTTTTACGTAATACCGAGGTCCGATGAGAGAGGGATATCTCCAGCGGCTGGGCGCTTCGACGATGCGCGCTGCATTCCGATGGACGGAAAGCAACCGTGGCGGTTGCACAAGTACATAAGTACGGTCAGTCGCGCGGGGGCAACGAGGGCGAGTCACTCTCGGGGCGTTGGAACGTCGCGAAGCGTTAACAGGATTGAGAAATTAAAATTCCGGCCTTAGGAATTCGCGGCCATGCCGGCGGCATAACGGGGGTTTCCCCTCTCCAATGCTGCATGCCGCGTCGTCGTTTCTTACGACACACGCCGAGGAGAGTATAGCGACGAGCGGAAGGACCGACCTCGTTGCGGCCGCCGATAACTGCGCCGTTCGGGTTTTGAAAGTGGCGTACCTACTTTAAAGTTAAGTTTAACGATCGTGCGAGAGCGGCACGTCGCGGGGATATATCGGTTTCGAATACTGTTTTCTCCGTGGCCCAGCTAATTAAATTTTCATTTGAATTCTTGTATATACATCAATAATAATACAAAGAAATACAAAAAGAAATGCAAATAAATAAATAAATTTCCTTTCTCAAGCACTATACGGTTACGCAAGAGACTACGTTTTGTTTTCTTTCAACCGATTTCAATTCAAACAACATTCATCAATTAGCGCGTTACGCAACTTAATTAGGATCTAATTTTATTTCAACTCGATCAGAAGCACGACTCTAAAATAATTCTCGACGTCAGGTATTCGGGTGATCGCCCCGGACATATCAATTTGTTTCAAAAGTTCGATTCGTTTCTGCTTGATCGCTCTGGATTTAATTAGCGGGCGCGATCGGACGTTTTTCGGCATCGAGATTTTCTCCACGATATGCCGCGACGCGAAGCGACGCAATCTTCCGGTCGATAGCCGCCAGTTGGGCGCCGAGGGACCCGCGCTCGTCTCTCGCACGCGAGAGTATCGATTCTCTTCGCGGCTCGCGAGCGAGCGAGGGCAGGCGTCGGAGCGCGGCGAAAAAAAGCCCCGCGCCCGCGAGACGCAAAATAACGCTGTCCTTCGGCCCCGGCCGATTGCTTAACTCCGCTTTGGCAAACCGTCAAGTGGCCAGGTGGCAATTTCGCGCCACGATCCCACCCGCATGGGCAAAGACACACGTATACGTATAACGTATGCGTACAACGGTCTTGCGACGACGGATATCGCCGGCGAAGGCGACGACCGATCGTTGCGTTATCTCGCTTCTCGGCGATTCATGATCTATCAATCGCGCCTCAACCCGAAGCTTTCTAGTCTCGTAGAGCGAATATATCCGCGGTCCCAATTACGCTCTCTTCCTCGTCCCCATCCGCGGGGCCGTTTTGATTTATCGACGTCGAGGACGAGGCTAACCAGCGAAACTTCGTTCGCGACGAGGGGGATAGAAATTGCATCGCCATTTACGGCGTGAGATCCACAATACGAAATGTCCCACGAATAAGGACGCGTGACGTCTTCGAAAGACGCCTTACGTCCCGATTTCGCGACATTTTCACAACCCGGACGCGGTGCCGTCCCGTCGCTCGGTCATTCCTTTCCGACAACTGGCACGCGTGTGCGCGAATTCACAAACAACGCGACCCATCCGCGCGTCGTGCTGTACCGCGTAATTCGACATTGCGACGTAAAGCGTTTCTCCTTCTTTCTCTCTCTCTCTCTCTCCCTCGGACCTCTTTGGCTTTCTCGGAACGAGATCGCGGGTGAAAGCGTCTCCTCGGAGGGTCGCCGCGGACGCGTCGGAAGAGAAACGGAATTACGCGGCTTCTCCGGCTTACGCGGAGGAAGGAGCCGAAGAAGGCCGGTCGTGGAAGCCGCTCTCGAAAACAACGCGATATCGTGGGGAAAAATAAAAGGATCGGAGAGAGCCAAGGCCAAGTTCGCCAACCTGGCGACTGGCGACACGCGCGCGTTTGTCGCGACGCTCTCGCGGGGGTTTTCGCGTCAGGCTTCTCCCTTCGGAGTTTTCAACGCTTTCCTCGAGGCGCCTCTCTCGAGAGCAAAAGTTAAACGGAACGTGGGCGAATTGGTGCGTTTCATTTTAGCAACGCGATCGGCGCATTTTGAAATAATCACAATCTAAAATAGAAAAACGAGATAAAGGAGTTCATCAGCCGTCAAATTTTCGCGGAAAAACAATCGGAATACTCCGGACGGGGCGCGTCGTCTCTGTCCTCTCCGCTCCAATTTCGAGCGCGCGTTGAACTTCTTCCTTTCGGGACGAAGGGACCGACGCGTACCGTCGCGAGCCCCTTAACTCACTCACGCAGGAAATGCGGGAATCTCGCGCGCGCCAGACCCAGGCAGGCGTCAGGCGAGCCAGAGCCAGAGCCCAGCCGCGCGTCGATACGCGCGTCGTTCCCTCTCGCTCACTCTCGCTCGCGCTCGCCAAAAGAGGAGCCCCGCATTGAACGAATGCTCTCGGACTTACCTATATACTCGTCTATTCCTCGGAAAATCTCTTCGCGCTGTCGAGCTCTCGGGCACGCCAGCTGCGGAGCACTGAACGACGTGGACGTCGGATCCCTAATAACGGTCGCAAGTCGCAAGTCGCAACGAGGCGTTCGGAACGTGAACGTGAAACGTCCAAGAGAAATCGCACGGTACGTAGCACACCCCACAACCTCGCAGATGAAACTGAGACGCCGCCGTCGGGCGGGGTCCTTTTATCACCGCGGCGGCGCGGGCGTAGGTTGAGAGAGAGAGAGAGAGAGAGAGAGAGGTGACGTGGTGGGGATGAGACGCCCCGAGGGTGGGGGAAGCGCGGCACGAATTCTTCGTCTGCCCGCCGACGCGACGCGGCGCGCGGCGCAGTACGCGCTCGCTCTTGCACCGTAGTGGTTCTCAACGCGCGGATCCGATGCCCGACGTCAACTTTCTTTCTCCGGATATCGAAGACCGATTACGATTGATAAACAATTTTTTTTAAATATTTTTTGTATTGCAATAATAAAAAAGAGTATATATTTATGTATATGATATTCTGCGTGTAAAAATATCTCTTACTTGGTTTAAAATGCTGCGGTAAAAAACCAGTTTGGATTTTTCTTTTCTTTTAGATTTGTTGAATTTGCCGAAGAGTATCCAATTAAATGAGTATTGAGAAATTTTAAACGGAGGAAAGTTCAGAAAAGGAACAAATCGTATAGGAGAGCTCGTCGAACAGAGATATACTTTTTTTTATCGCCCCGCCAACGCGGAGCTGACGTTCCAGCTCGTTGGTCGTCGAATAAGTTCGCGGAACGGATATCGAATTATCGATTCGCTCGTACCGAAGCGAACGACTTTGCGCCTCAATTCTCACGCCCCGGAAGGCTTCCTCAAAGTATAATGCCCAGAGATGTATATCCTTTGTGCGACGGGGATATAGGTATCCTGGGAAAACTCGCCTGGGATCATCCGCGGATAAGAATGGAACGAGAAAGGAACATTTCGACATTTCCCACACCGACGATTTTTACATTTTGTAACGCAGTTTGACATTTTAAAAATGTCTAGAAAGTGTCGGGACAGATAATTTATAACAAAGCGGTAGTATTTATAGCGCGAGTACTAAGGTCGCCGCGTATGCGTTCGGGATGATGAATGAGAAACCGTTAGACTTTGCGACTCGTGCAACGTCATTTTCCGGCAACTTTATCGCAATATCAATTCTGTGTTTCTGCCACCATTGTAACAAAATTATGAAACGCAGCAACTAACGCGAAATTAAATTCCATTTGCGTGGTATCGAGCATATACGTATAAAGATATCAAGTTTCTGTCGCCTACGCACTTTCGAGAACTGGAAATATAATTTATAATCATTAATATATTAAATAACTCCCCTAATTACACTTCCGTTACGATTTTCGTTAAAAAAGGATCGCGATGCGCGATTAATCGAAGAAGTTAAATAAAGCACCTGTGGTGCGAGAAGTACCATTTTTTTTACGAGGGACACCTTGTACCAGTTACGCGCGAAAGATGTATACGCGCATTCTGCATAATAAATTCTGAATTATTTACAACGCCGGTGACACATAGATTTCGATTGTGGATGGTCGATAGTCCGGAATCCGGAATGTTGTCGGACTGGATGACGCGCGAAATAAATATCGATGATCTATCTCGTTACAATTTATCGGATCTTGTCGAGCGTACTCGTCGACGATTTACGACAATATGGTACACGATTTTATAATTTGCATGCGCCTCAAATGCGTCAAGATAATATTCGTTCGACTATGGCGCCTTTAAAGTTAAAACGGATATATCTCTCTCTCTCTCTCTCCCTCGTACATATAATTATCACGGCCCGTTTCAGATATGAGACGGTGCCTAATGTTTTCTTAAATGCCACTAATATTCCTCCTAAACGCGATAAGATAAAGGTCTGTCGCTTTTTCCGCGCAATATCCATTGCGAGTGGCTAATCGCGGAGCGAATTGCCGCACGACTGTCGACTACGCGTGGCGCCGAAAGGCCATGGCGCGGTTTAAGAAAAAGGGGACGGCATGCGGAGAAAAGAACGATTTTCCTTCTACGATCTGCGACATCTTTTCTTACTTTCCTGGTACATAACAAATTGAACGGTACGGCGCGGGCGCACACGTATGTATGTACGTCGAGGCCACGAGGCTTCGACCGGCGCGCGCATAATGATTCACCGTGGAAAAGGTTACGGTTCTGTTATAATACGATCGTTAAAAATATTCATTCCCCTGTGAATTTTCTCAGTCCGCGCGCGTGCTCTACCACTTTGTCCAATGAATCCTGGGGTTTTTCAACTCGGCAAAGTGTAAAGGGCGTGCGGGAGTCACGTCGAGGAAGTGGATTCTAGTAAAATATTTATCTACAACTTCAATATAGTCATTACGCTCACTTTAAACGATCTATAATTTGCGGCAAACTCTGCAATCTTTTTTCAATGAAATTTCCATATATGAACTTCCCGTAATAGAAACTCGTAGCTTTTCATCGTTAATGAATCGAATTGGTCGTGATAAGACGCGAATCAGAACGTTACGTACAATTAAAAATTTATTTCTTGAATCTTGATACAGTCGCACGCGGGAAAGTGCTATGAAAACTCGATTAACAGCTGAAACTTTTTCGACTCTTAATAAAACGAAAGAAATATTAATCGGAGCCGTATCGGAGCGCTCTTCGAGATAATACGATCCGCGATGACAATGAAACTTTGCCGCAACGATAACGATCGCCGAGAATTGATATATGCAACATTGTTCGATCCTCCTGATAATCCCGTCGATCGATCTCAAGCCGACACGTTCTCGCTCCCGTATATATAAGACTCCTCGGGCTTTCCTCGTGGTCGTTATACGCGTGGTGGACCGTGGAACTGGGGTGGATCCACTGCACACGGAACTTCCGGGCGGAAGTGGGTGGTGCGATATGCACCAACGCCCACACGTGTCGCGGGTGTGTATAGTGTGTAGGTGTGGTCGCTGAATTGGCCGATCATCAGGCGCACGTGTTCTTGCGCGAACGAGCTACGCGTGGAGACACGTGCCAATCATTCGAGATGCTTTCTTCGCGCGTGTTCCGCACTTATTTGCAAATGCACGAGGCATCTCCCGACTCGCCCTGCCGGCGTCTTGTTGTTTCCCTCCTTTTTCCTCCCACGCCCACCGGATACCTCGGACGGCGCAGTTTTTCTCAGGACGAGCATTAAGCGTCGCGCAAATACACTTTTTATTAAAAGGTAAGGATACACTCTCGATCGAGTGTATCGCGTGGAAAAAGAATGGTGTAATAAATAACTCCAGATCGATATAGTACTTATCACTGGTCAGTTCACGGAGTGACGTCACGGATATGCGATTATGCGAGGACCTTGCAAGGTGGTTAAAGACGTCAGTGATTCTTTACGATTCAATAACACCGTCGTGACGGCATTAATATATGACGTCATCGAACACTATAGAATCCATCATATTTATATATCGTTGCGATTAAAAGCTGTAAGAAGCTTCGAGAAGCTTTAATAGGATCAGGAAACGCAATAGCAATTCTACAATGGCGAAAGCGACTTATATACATTCGAGTGCAAACAAATATTAGCCGTTTACTTCTAAAATTCGCGGTTTTATAGTGTGCGGCAATAGCGACACTTGAACAAATAACAGTGTGACGTCTTTCATCCAGTATAATCATTTGATATTGACAGATGATTTTTATGTGTAAATCTTTCACATCAGGCATCAAATTTTACCAAATCCCTTTGTAATGAAGAGATATCTTCAATCATTTCTCGATAACGTCAATAAAAAGTTGTAATTGCTATAACAACTTTCTCTTTCCTAAAAGTTTCTGATTTATTGGTCCCAACCAGAAAATATTTCAAAAAATATAAAATTACATAGACCAGGATTACTTCTATTTGAACATACCACCAATGCAATAGAAAATAACAGTATATAGCTGAGAAGTTCACAAAATGCGATTACGGTACTATACCCACGTGTGTCTTCGACACGTTACCGTCGTAAATCACATAAAGCAACATACGCCGTTAATTAACGGTGGCTCAATCGTCATAGCAATCGTCACGTGGACGGTGTATATGCACCCGCAATTAATACTCCGATTGTTGTCGCAAATGATCATCCGGACGACGTATATATATATATGATCCATACACGGCGCGAAGAGGCAGCGCTCCCGGCGAACGAGTTCGCGAGTGATAATTTAGCGCGTAATAAAAGCCACACGCTCCCTATCTCCGCTCCTCGTGATCGTCTCGACCGCGCGATATCGCGGAGCAATAATTATTCACGCTGTCCTTTGTCGCCCCTCATGTGATGATAAGATCACGTGAGAGAGAGAGAGAGCCGGCGCGCGGCGTACGTCTCGTGACGCCGGAGATTAACACATTTTTCATCCTGCGCTTTCGTAACTCGTTTTACGCCACGTTTTATCAAACTTCCCGACACGATTCGATCCGACGTCCGGTATAAATCCACGAAAAAATAAAATAACGTTCTCGCGCAATGGACGTCTTATTTATATCTGAAGCATCGCTCGCAAAACTTCACCGTCGAAACATATTGTATTATATGCCCGATAAAAAATATTCGTTTATTTCCGAGAAGATTCGCCAAATGTTATTATTTTATGTAAATTTAATACGAGAAATGTTTCGTGAAGCGTAAAAAATAAGGAAAGGAGAACGCTCCTCTTCCACGCGCGTTATGATACGCGGCGGCCGATGAAAAATTACCGAAAAAATTACTTTACGACTTTAAAACTTTCCAGTAATATGTATAACGATATTACAAGCAATCGCGCAGAATTCATACACGGTTTATACGATTTCTTAGAAGAAATACTGCCTGTATTGTCGGTCCGATCATGCGAATACGGTTTCGTACGACAGAGCGGCGCAGTTACATAAAATGTATATATCGGCATATATATATGTAACCGCGATTTCATCTCTTAATGCGTTCTTACGTCACGAGAGCGTGTGTACAAATAGCTTACGTTATCACGACGTGAAATGATCACAAACGCAATTCATGAAGAACAATATATAAGGAATGTACGCACGAGCCCTATCCGGAGAGAGCCGCGTATTTACGTACTTGCAAGTTTTATTCAAAATAATGATTGCGATAAACATCGTGACGAACTTCGGAGGCTATCACAAGTCTCTAAACGGCTCCTTATCGTAGAAATATATTCGATTTGAAATCGAAGATTTAATCTTAAACATTTATCAAAGATTGAATCTTCGATCAAATTGAATTTTAAAAAATAATATCTGATATGTTTTGTAAATCTTATGCGGTATTTCACTGCTATCATTTTTAATTTTAATATTAGATGTTAATCGCCGAACGATTATTTATATCGAATTCGATACCATACGATAAAAATAAAACGTTCCGCACAGAAAAAAAAGAAGTGTTAAATCAAAATTATATACGCAACAATCTTCTTATAAGAGTTTCAACTTTTTATTTCAACTTTTCTTTCTTGATTGAACTATATAAAATAACTTTATTCGTTTCGTAAGTTTTCTTTATTTAACGCAATATAGTCTCATTTCAAGATTTCCACGTTGAAATTGAAGATATTTTCAAATCAAGAATATTTTTTCTTCTACGTGTAAGTAATAACAAAGCTGACAATTATAATAGTATTCACGCATATTGCATTTTGTACGAGAGTAATTGTTTAACTTTAAATTTCGCAATGTATATCCCGTACAAACGCAGTGCTCCTTTATCGCTATACACGGCCTGGTAACTTCAGAAGCAAATGGGAAAATTATTGAACCGATCGACAATATAAAACGGCCGACAATATAAAATGCGCTATTAAACGCGTTTTATCCAAGGACGGGAACAGGTTGAAATTTGAAGAATTGCATGATGAAATGAATTTCCGCGGAAGACCGCGGCGTCAGCCTTCAGCTAAATAATGCGGCACAGAGCGCGCGCGATGCGAGAATTCGATCGGCGAACGTCGTTCAGGAACAATTTCGATAATTTACGATTGGCCGCGGGAAGGCCTTTGATCACCGTCTGGCCTGCGAGCAATTCCACATCTGATGAATAAAGCAAACAAACAGATAAACTGACATTGATAATCGAGGAAATACGAGTGTCTCAAGGATTGTATTCGTTGGCTCGCAAATTAATTTCGTTAGTTTCTCGGGGATTCACCTTTCAAGAACGTTAAGTATAGGTAGATAACAAAGGCCTTCAGCCTCGAATTAATCCCGAATAAACTTAAAAAGATACAAGGTATCAAAATGCTCATTAAGATTGTTCTTTGTGTCTCAATCAATTTAATAATAAATAAATAATTTTAAAATGAGTAATCGCAAATAAGATAAGTAAAGAAAAATTACATAATTAAAAAATTCCTCAAATTAAAAAAAAAACGATAATGTTCTATACAAATCTAAATGTGCAGGAGAGAAAACTGCTATTCATTTTTTCACGATGCAAGCACAAAAAAACAAGGGATTATTTTCAGTGAAAGGATATTATCAATTTCAAATAAAAATAGAGATCCTACAGAGATTTAGCAATATATACGTTTAAAAGAGAATTGTATAATTCTTTATCTTTATAAAACATTTTATTTCTGTAACCAAATATATCGTGCAAATAATTCTTTTTGTTTATTTTGTAGTTACAATATCTTGTATCGATGCCCTTACAAATACTTCTATCGGATAGAAAAATATTGTTTTGAAAAATATTTCGATGTGTAAAACGGCATAAATAAAAAAAGTAGCATAACTAATATAAAAATGTAACCTTTCAAGAAAGTTACTTGTGCAATATCTGTTGCAACAAAACGAAATGTCAAGTAAATACAAAATTACAATTTTCTTTCTCATATCAGTAATATATTGATAAAAATACCATTGATGAATGATCGTGTGATAACGAACGAAGTTTGAAAACAAGCCGAGAAATGCGGTAACAACTTTTTTTTCTTATTACTGTTGTCGAATTATCCCAATTTATCACTAACTGTCACAGATGTTGTACGCAAACTGTCGAACAATGTCTCCATCTCACACGAGTCTTAAGTGAAACCAGTTCGAGCCGGTCGCCAAGAAGTCGCGAATCGTCTCATGGTGACGTTAATCGATCGGACCAGGCTTAAATGATCGCCCAGTTAAAACGAGAATAAAGGAAGGCGTTTGATGATTGCGCGCATTTATAAGTAACGGAACGCCGTGCTAAATCGCTGGTTCTGTAATCTGAGAATTTTTTAATTTGACATTTTATGTACGCATTATAAGCCGAGATTAATCACGAAAAATCGCAGCTGTGAGAGAAAATGACTGCAGATTTTTTAGATATGTACTTACAGCAGAATATTCGTAAAACGCCAAATAGGTATACGAATGCTAGTATAACTTTTTCCATAATATATATATTTTTTATATGTTCTATAATTATTTTGCTGAAAAAAAAAACGGATTTCTCCTGACATTGTAAACGCCTGTTGGACGAAAAATTTCCATACATGTTATCGGTCCATTAAGCTCTAGAATATTCAAGCACGGTCACCGTTGTTTCCATCGATAAGAGATTTTTATCGCGCTTGGCCCCGCTGATAAGTTTTATCGCAAAAGGAAAGAATATAAAAACGGAATTGGTCTCTCGTGCATATACCGAGCTGAACGTCACCTCGCACCTGAAAAGGTATATTGATTCTCTTTCTTGTGCGGGTCCAAATAAATAGAGATAAATCGATTGACGTTAGACATTTTATTTTTGCTTCAAGATTATCACTTGCGCACGTAAGTCGATACGTCTGCTATTTTCAGCGTTTTACAAATATTCAAGTATATTTAGGCACTCGCGCAATTGTTTTTCTTTAGGATCGACACTTCGGAACCGTGGTTAGTTTAAGATAACAAAGATCAAAGCATGTTATTTTTAAAATGTCAACACTTAAAACATATATACTTTTTATACATGAACCTCTCAGAAGTTAAATTGATCCATTAATCATGTCCATGAAATAAAATGAGAAAATTGATGACAAAATTTAAAAAATTGTAAAAAGTGGAAATGATCAATTTTTCCGAGAGACTTGTCTCGTTTATTGATCAGATTTAAGAATAGAATGTTAATATTTTTTTTCATCGCAGTTGAATATCTGAATTTTGCTATAGAAATGTAAATTTATTTTGGAAGCGTTAAGAATACATCTCGCCACGTTGCATTCGGAAAAACTCGTGCCATGTTTTATGAGATAACAGCATAAACACGGATGAGCGTAAATCAGACGACATATGCAAGGTGCAAGGTTCGTAAGTTTTTTAATGCGCCGCGTTTCGGGAATCACAAAACCGCCCGGTAAATACATTCAGGCTCGTGGATCCGCGCCACGGTGAGATTCGCAGAATATAAAAGGCCAAAATAGAAACCAGCCAGAATAATAGGGAAGGAGGATGAGGAAAGGAAGGAAGAGCGAGATATAGGAGGACGTTGGTTTTTGCGAATCTCTCACGTCTGCAATGTCTGCATTCTACGATGCAGGCAACAACCTCGCGAATACACATATCGTTTCGCTCGCTCACGCGCGCGAACGAATAAAAACGTAAAAAACAATAAATAACACGACGATTCAGACTCACGGTAAAAAAAATTATGTCAACGCGATATACATGCGCGCGTATTTCATTCCACTATCTTAAAATTTTTGCATATTTCAACTTCGCTTATCTAAAAAATTCTGCATAATTCAACTTGAAAGTTCTACAAGATCTTTTCATCTAATTAGAGAGAAAGAGTAAGCGTGTGGAACACAAATTTATATAAGATTTGCATATATTAGAAAAATGTATACACATAATATTTCTAAATAATCTTTATAAAAGTTTCAAAACATTTGGTTCGAATAAATACATGCAAGAAGGATGACACAAACAATACATCTACAATTTATTCTTTGAATTCAATCTTGGTTGATTTTGGTGCGTGTAATTTAATATGGATAATCTATAATGATCTGAAATAAAATAGATACACAGTTAACTCTCGAAGGAAACGCGCGTTGTTTCAATTACTAAGGAGAATTAAGAAATGAAGGTACCGAGATTTACACGATAATGGACTTATCCTGTAGACCAAGGTAGATAAAATTCACGATCAATCTTATAAGATCGATATATAAATGAAAACAATGACAAAATGTATATGTATATATCGCACGTGCGCGCGCGTGATGACAACTGTTCCAAGTCCGCGCGAGCGCCGTTTAATCTGCGTAAGTAAATGCATTCGCAAGGTTGCGGTAAAATGCATATTTCTCAGAGAGACAAACGCAATAAAACGCCGGCGAACGCGACATTTTCCAAGAAAGCGTACACGATACCGTTCGCTACAAATTTCTCGTCTCTCATCATTTCCGCGGAAAGATAAATCGACCGTGTGGGAATCGCACGATGGTAACACGAGATTATTTGCACACGGGGAAAAATATTTGCCATCGAGATCGGCTCTTTTTACGTATTTTCGACGAGAGATGGACGCCGCACGAGTCGTCCGGTGAAATCATGAAGCAGAAAACGAGATGAGATCATTCAAGCGTTGTATAAAATATTTTTCCCTTGCCTTGAGAGAGAGAGAGAAAGAGAGAGAGAGAGAGAGAGAGAGAGAGAGAGAGAGAGAGAGAGAGAGAGAGAGAGAGAGAGAGAGAGAGAGAGAGAGAGAGAGAGAAGGAGACGAATATATTACATATATAAGATTTTGCCAAAATATGTACGTCAAGCTTTATTTTAATTATGATGTATCTTATTTTATGAAAAACTAGCATGCCCCGCCGGGCTTCGCCCCGGCCGCGTTTTTTTTTTTTTTTTTTTTTTTTTAATAGTTATTCTGCTATTCGGGGCGGAGACGAATCCAACAAATCATAGATCATTAAAATCTGTCCAGCCGTTCTTGAGTTATAAGTGCTGTAGCTAACCCGACTTTGTTTTATGTATATAGATATTGTTGCGTGTGGAGCCAGTAAATAAGTTTCGAGGGTCGAGAATTTTGTCGAACTTCTGCTGTTCGATAACAGTAGTTAATCGAGAAAGTTTGGACACACACACACACACACACATACACACACACAACATTTCAGACACAATGATGAAGTGTCGTCAGTCACGATAATCTTTTGCGAAAACTCTCGAAAATACGGTACTAGATATAATACGGTTAGATGGGAAAAAAGGCAGAAGTATAGAAATAAATATTGTGATCCAGAATAAGACCACATAAGAGTTATTAAAACACCTGACATTCTTACAACAAAATACATTCTTAGGCTGCCTGCGTTACGAAATTCACTGCCAATAGTAAAAATCTATAATATATATATGTATACATAACGTAAACCACAGATTTTCAATACTTGCAATGAATATCGAAACACAGCCTTAGAAGAAGAGGAAAATTTCTGAACAAGAATACGAAACGCCAGATTTCCACAAAAGTAAAGAAAGTCGCAGCAGGAGCAAATAACACAGAGCTAATCCGTTCCCATGCGAAAATAAGTCCTCGACCTCCCAAGGCCGCTCTGCACAGGTTCCAAGTTCAACTACCAGCCGCCGACCTTCCCGGAAAACACAGAGCAGAAGAAGAAGAGGAGGAGAAACAAGATTCGCAAATGGCGATGCAATTCCTCGATATTCGTGATCCGCATAAAATCCTTGAATCCCGCCCTTTTCCAGTACGGTCGAAGCGAAATGAACGCTTTCGATGAGGAATCTTTATTTATCGAAACGGACATTCGAATTTGCGATAAATATTTATACGCGGAGATATAAATTTAATTGTGATAAGGGAATTTTTTTGCATAGATCGCAGATTGAGAGAAGTTGACGGAAGATAATTTAAACGATAATTTGCTTGAACGCTTGAAACTGTTTTAAAGTTTGAGACGTGAAGTAGGAAGAGGATCCGAGAATGCTGGTGTTATTCTATGTGAGGAACGCACGTGAGGCGCGTACGAACCTTGTGTGAGATCCTTGGCGTTTTTTGCTTCCGACGTTTCAAAATGTAATCTCGGTACTCGGCACATCTCGAATATCCTCTGGCGAGGACTCCGATCGTTGTTGCACTTGTGCGTGCGTCAATAAAAGCATTGAGCTGTAGACGCTGATGTAGTTCCATTGAAGAAGAGAAATTCGATAAATTAAAAAAAAAATGAGCAACACTTTGTTGATATATGTGTATAGGTATAATCACGCACTCACAGTCTAATTCTAGTCGCCTAAGGCAAGAGCTCCTATTAGATTGTCCGTTGAACCAAAGGCAATGGGAAATGAAGGCATTTATATTAAAAACAAAATAGTATACCATTTATTAAAATGCCATCTGAATTTTTATTGTTCCAGACGCAATGAAAATGAAGGCATTTTTGCCAAAGATAAAAATTTCCACACAAAATCCCATTGGTATTGCCAGTGTTAAACCAATGGCAATACTAATGGCAATACCAATGGCAATACCAACGGCAAAACCAGTGGCAATATACCAATAGCAATACCAATGGGATTTTGTGTGGAACTTTTTATCTTTGGCAAAAATGCCTTTATTTCCATTGCGTCTGGAACAATGGGAATTCAATGGCATTTTTTAATGGCAATGAAGGGCACATTTTCATAAGGGAAGTCAAGCTGTAGTTGCGAGTAGTGATGAGAGGTATAAGCGCTTGACTTAGACTGTAAGTCCGCGATTCCAATATATATCATCAAAGAGTTACTTTTTTTTAATTTATCGAATTTCTCTTCTTCAATGGCACTACAGCTCAAGATCGAGCCTCCTGAAGTTCGGCCTTCATCAAATTCGAGGCCTCCTCCCTTTCTTAACAATAATTTTTTTTACAGGTTGTTAGCCTAGCGTCCAACCTGGAGGATCAATTCTCAAATATAGAGGGGTGTGCTCATGACAAGAGATACACCCTCGGCGGGTTGCCATTAACCCATTCCGAGAGGTGGCGATCAAATAAAAACCGACGATTTTTGGTCGGATTTGAACTCAGATCTTTGGCTCATTGGAGCAGCGCACTTCTTTCCGCGCCATATATAATCGCCACCAATATATCGAGTTTACCAGATAACATTTCAACTAATTGCTATTTATTGACAACTTAAGTCGTCGATATTAGTTTTTCTTATGTTAGTAGAAGTTCGACCTTTAACTAACGTTTCATTTACCGTAACATGTAACAATCGTGCATACGTCTAAATGACATGATAATACGATTAAACGTGTTAAATGACGTAGTTTGACACATAAAGAGACATGTATAAGAAGAGCTTTAGTCAAATGTGTCAATTTTTATACGTTTATGCGTGCAAAAATAACACCCTTGGATTCGCAGTGAACTCCATTAAGTTCAGGGTTTGATATCAATTAGTAGCTTCACACGTCCATCAGTTTTACATCTATCTTACTGTAAATGTAATTGATAAATTTTCGCGCGATCGCAAATAGATTCTATAGAACTTGCATCCGCCTTTTGCATCTCGCGTCGCCCGCTCCTGGTCGCCAGCCTCTCAATGCCCGTCGTCCGCGTACGAGGCAATAAATCGCGACCTTGAAACGCTTTTCCCGGCTAACTCGATTAAGGCATATTGGATTGATGAGCAGCGAGCGATAAGTCGTACGACGCACCGAGTGTCGATGCACCCCTCTCGTACGTGCTTGCAAATTACAACGCGCGAGATGCGATTCCGCGAGTATATCTTGTCAGCATATTTTACCCGTAATATATATTCGCTTTTCTTAACTTGCCAAAAAGATTGTTTTCTCTCATTTCAACATATTCGAACACTTAATAAAAAAATTCTTTAGTACCTATTATATTCCGCAAAAAAGTTTGACGTCAATTGATTAATCGCATCTTTCTTATGAATCCATAATATCCAGAACGAACGTATCTCCCCGCAATATCCGAAATGTCGTATATGTCATGCTATAAGGATAGTAAAATAATAATGCCTGTTGCAAAATTAAAACCAAGATCGGTACACGCGAAAATCTTCGATTTTTACTCGTGTCTATAGACACGATTCGATTTAATATATTCCATTCATATAATGACTCATATACATATACATATATATGTATGTTTAAAAGCTTTTCTAATTTAATCGAAATAATGTCGTCAGTAATATTGTGGCAGGAAGAATCTCGTTATCGTACTTAATGTCAACTCGCACGAACGTGCATAAACCGTGATTCGCCGCAGTTTTTCGCATCGCTTCAGTGATTGTATAATTTTTCCATAAATGGTAATTATATGTACCGCTTCATTATGGTCGACCTTAAACGACCGACTTGAAAGTCTCGGGAATTGTCTGCAGGGTCGTCATATGACTTCGCTTGTGCTTGTCGAGAACTGGTATTTTTATTAAATTGTTCTTTTCATTTTTCAAGTCTGATTTGTATCAAATTTTGATTTACAATCTAATCAATGTTAAAAAAAAGTAGTCGTGTTTTAAAAAAGAGAAATGACTTTCTTCTTAAATTACCTTAACGCATATTTTATTAGCAAATCAGATTTGAATAGTAAATTATAAATTACACATGATGTATATGGTCCCTTCAGTGGCTAAAGTGTCTCGTTTCCGGCAGCCGCTTTGTTCACTGAGATTCGCGTGCATTCGACCGGCAACGGCGGTCGGGAAAGATTGTTCGTTCAGTAATTGGCCATACCGCACGAACGGCAAAATAAATAAATGATCCGTACCATTGCGTGCCGCGACCTTATGTTTTATTTAACAAGGCAAAAGGAGCTACGCGTTATCCGGCGCCTTGACCTCGCTCCTTCGATTCGCTGAAATTTTCCCCGGAGGCATTCTTGCGCCTCGTCGTTTCAGATATTTATTACGACGCACTCGCTTTTCCGTCAAACCTTCCGCGATTCCGTTAAGGGGCTTCGTTGAATATTCCATTCTCGAGGATTACACCATATAGCCATGCGTGACCGCACTATTCTCGCATACTTTGGTATGTTGATATGAGAAGTTTATGCGGAACGCGTTCCCCGCCGCTACCGCATTATTTTTCCATGAATCGAAAAATCGCGATGATAAAATTTCTACGACTGATCCATGAAAATCTTACATTACACGCTCACGGATTTTGTCACAAGGACATTCCAGGCTGACTTCTCGTCGCGGCCTCTTCGATTATTCGAGTAACTCGGATAGTTCTTTAGACGCTTCAAGTCGCATTTCCAATTACTGGCTTAAAAAGACAATAAGGGAAATTATATAAAATTATATAAACATGCGGAAATAAATACGACCTTGGGCGATTATTAAATAAATTTTCCTCCGAGCTTGCGTGCAAGCCTATGCAATTTGTGATGCAATCGCGAGCACATGGATCTATATAAAGTTATCGCGCTACAAACATCTAACGATCGAGCGTTGTATACATATAATATTTAATTCCATACATACGGCAACATTTAATTTTAATTATATGTTAAACATAAAGTAATTATTCTTTCTTTCATATCCAGAATTCTGTTAAATTATCCCCTTAAAGAATTTCAGCTAATATATTAAGTGAATTTTTATTCTATAAACTTTTGTAATAGCAAAAATTATCAAGCATCAAATTCTGCTGCATTTCTTTCAAATCTAAATTTGATTTTTTTTCTTAATATAAATTTGTATAATACTGGCTTTACAGCACAATTCGCGAGCGTGTATCGTAGGTCAAAATTAGTTAACAATTTGCAATCAGCGAGTTGAGAGCAGCGAGGCGGAATTAAATGGGAGTACACTGAAGGAATCCAAGCGGAGTGGTGGTAATATTCCTACGAATATTACAGAACGAGATAATTCCCAGACACCAAGGTCATAGGTCCTGCGTGGTGTGTTACGGCTATCGATTGGTCAGGAAACTCCGGTAATTTTTACTGCACACGCCGCGTTCGAAATAGAGATTCCGGTCACGCGTCTTCGCTCTGATTCGCTCATTGCAGCTTCATAATTTCATCATTCATCGTATGTAAATCACTTTTGCAGCGCGTGCGTTGCCCCAATAAACGCAGTAAATTTCTGTCTCGTCTGCGTGATTTATCACGCGTGCTGAAGTTCAGAGCTGCGCGCACGTTCGGACCCATGTATGCCAGCGGCACTTTATCGTAGGAATTATCGGGTCTGGTGACTCGTTTCTTGATGATATGTCATAATCTTTCTCATTTCTCGTTCCTCGAACCAAAAATTTCTCCCAAACAGAAAACAAAGCATGATCATTTGCTGTGATCACGTGAACGGACACAAATATAAATATCTAATCGATTCCCCTTGTCTCAAGTATTTTTTTTCACAAATCTTATTTTATATAATATCAATTTTTTTCATTTCTAAAATGTATATTTTATATTTAGAAAAAAGTTACGCAAATTTCGTTATAAAAATTCGATAATTGTTTAATCTTGAAACATATGTATACTTATATATTTATAGAAACATAAGTAAATAATAATAATTTAACTGAAAATAAAAAAGTAATTTATATCCGTACAACAATTTAATATAATGGTATATATGTATGCGCCGTATTTTATAATATCGCACTATAAATTATATACATGTAATTTCCTGTCTCGTTTATTCTGAACTTTATAAATTCTGAAATAAAATGTTGCTCGCTTAAATGTTCTTTATCAATGCAAATAAGCGTGACCGATCGAAAAACGATCGACCGGTTTTTTCTTTTTTACATCTACGTCACGTATCCCGTATCTGTAAGTTATCTTTAAGTTATCAACGCTCATTAAATTATTATTGGGTGAAGAGAACGGAAAGGAAATCGGCTGCCGTATAAGAACGCGGCCACTTTTCGCACCTTATCAGATAAACGATTTCGCGGCGCGTTCGTGGTCACGTTTCGCGCGTGTGCCGTTGCGAAATTCGAGGTCGACGATGACGAGCGCGATCGTACCAGTATATAGCGAGCTTGCAACAAAAGATATACTTTTCCGAACGCGCTCATTACTTATCTGACATTTCAACGGAGTTCAAACACCTGAGATAAGAGCCGTAGAATGCTGGGGAATCTGTGTTTTCTGTTAACGACAGGCCCGCCCGATTGAGAGGGGTAAAGAGAGATCGACGGTTTTTTCGCGACGTAAATCGCAAATATTTGCATTTCCAATGTCGATTGCGTCAAATATAATTCTTTGCGCAGAAAAATTAAAATACACACGCAAGTGCGTGCGACGACATACGCAAGAAAGACCTGAGTCATTAAGTTTTCAAAAATATGTATATTCATTCAAATATTATTCTCACTCTAAACTTATTGTTCCGCGTAATATGTAACTTTATCGGGTTGCATATAAAATGTTAATTAAATTTACTTTATTTAGAATTAGTATTAAAGAGGCAAACTATAAATGTAACTTTCAAATAAAAATAAATGTGCATATAGTACGCGATATTTCTATATAACGTGATTTTCTTCAGAAATGACAATATGTTGCTCGCTTGAGTTTGAACTCGAGAATAGGTTGAAAAAAATCAGCCATTCAAACAATATCCGGTATAATGAAGAATATAAAGCACCTTATAGGAATTCGAGGTGGGACTGCAGGTTAAAATAAGCGCGTAAGTAAAGCGAAATAATTGTTCAGACAAACTAAAGACCACCTCGCACCTGGAAGTGGCTATTTTTATACACGACGCGATTTATTCGTGGCTAAATATAAATTTAATTTATTAGCGGGCCATATATATAGTCGACATATGGTATAGCGTACGATGCGTATTTCGCCGTAAACACAGTTGAACGGGTAAACATGATGACACTGCTACTATTCTCTTAACGCAGCTTTTCTCAAAGCATATGCGAGCCGGATTGCACCGGCAGCGGCAGTCAGGTGATTTCGCATCGGAGGCAAACAGATCTCAGGACCATCTGGCGTCTGAGAAAATGGTCGACGAACGACGAGGTCCGTAGAAATGTCAGTTACAAATTGTGTGAATTACCGTTTCTTACCGTTTTTCAAAAAATAGACGAAATTAGATATTATGTGTTAATCAGCGTTCAAGCAGCAGTCCATTTAAATCTGCAGTTTGAAATATCTTCAATAAGATTAAGATAAAGACTTTGTAAGTAATCGATTTAATTTTCCACGAAACCTTTCGTAAAGACCAAAGACCTGTTTTTATTAGATCATTAGAAGTGTAAATAGCAGAGTAAGTAATTCGTTGCGTATTATTCCAAAATCAAGCAAATTTGTATCATTACAAAGTCAATCGTGTAGAATTTATTCGAGATCAGCGATAAGATCTATTGTCGATATAGGATTACATAATACACGTGCGCGCGCGTGCAATTCTTTGCAAAGTGGTTTTACGTATGCAGTCCGAATTATCAGCAATTCTGTCAAGAATGTTTTTCAACGCAAACTGCTTAGCTAATAAAAGATGCAGGACATACAACACCGGCTGCTAAAAATAGCCGTTCTACCGTGTACGGTGTTCTTTTTCGGTCAGGATGAGCTACGCGCGCAGACGAAACCGCCGGGATAAACCGCAATAAGAATAACATTCGTCGAGATTCCTCGGTTGACCATCCAGGTTCACCTTCTTTAGATCAGACTGAAGTGAAATTTTGAGCGAGTTTACCGCTTTCCAATATACTTTCTTCAAATCTTATAGAATTTCCCCTTGTGAAATATATGTTAAACACGCTTCCTTCAAATTTTATATGCATTAAATTACAAAAAGTATTTTATACGCGTGTAACATAAAATAATACTGAAAACGTAACGACGATAAAAGTGTAATGAAAAATCTTTTCTTGAATTTTTATGCTACGTTACGTACAAAAATATACTTTCTATAAACGTTATGTACATATTATACATAATGTATACTTTCAAAATACGTCGTTCGTCTTTTCAGCATCAAGTTGCAACAACTTCAGTAAAGATTAATTAATATAACTTGGAAAATCGATGGAGGGGTACATTATAAATGCCAATTGAAATCCTGATGCGTAGACCGGTGGCCACGAAATCGATATCTAACGACACGTGGGATTCGAGTTACTTGGGAAACGTCATATCAAGAGACACGGCAGGTAAGTACACGCGCAGCGCGAGTTGCAAGTTGCAAGTATATACCCGAGATGCCGATCACGTGAATGCATTTTACCGCTTGTAAAGCGCCATTCAGGTTGTGACTCTTATTGGAGAGAAGGTTAGGCACTTGCCCACTTCCTTCGTTTAAGGAAATTGCTTATTCTCGCGCGTGTGTGTCCGCGTGTGCGTACATATGGCGTATGCATGCATGTGTACTCGCGTAATTTCTACATTATATAGAGGAGGGCCCGGCGGTGAATAGGCCGTCTAAATAAAGAAGTTGAACTCTGCCGACAAGCTTAGCTTTAAGGACGATACCTCAATAAACATTTCAACAACTATAATGAAACGCACGTAATCCAATATCCTTCGCTCATCGCTCTCTCTAAGATCGATAATTATAAAAAAAAGTTACACGACACAAACCACTCGTCGTTGTATATTTTCGACGATGAAAAAAAGAGTAAAGAAAAGAACTCATTAATTAGTTTCGTTACGTAGGAGGTGCGGAACCTCTGACAAGAATTAAAAAAAAAATTATAAAGGCAGAGTTGAACACGCAAACCCCGCGATGAATGGATGACGGAGTTGTCTCCTGACGATGTTACGTCGTTGCTTCGAAACAATTTATGTAGAGGCTGCATAAATTGAATTTGCGTAGGACTTCACGTATGTAGGAAAACCTCGAGAAATTATTCGCTTTGCTTAAGTAAGTGCGCGGAACGAGATAAAAGCGAATTTCTTACGGTTCGCCCGTGACGATCATCCCGGAATGAATATTCCGGAATGAGGAAGATGAAACAAGTGAGGCAAACAATTAGGTCGCGTGAATAAAGATGGATAAAAATACTCTTTAAAAGAAGATATATGCAAAGGTGACTACGTCTTTCGAAGGAAAGTCGCGGCAGCATCGTCGTGATTAGAGCGTTGAATAAAGACTTAATAGAGCAAAAAATAAAAGTGTGTCCACATCAATAAACGTCCCGAGAGATCGTTACGAAAACTCGTTCCTGCCCGATATGTGCACGACGCATGTAAAATACGGAAAAGGAGAGAGAGAGAAGAGCAATTTGCATTTTCTACGACGACATATCGTATTTCCGCGGAGAAAGATGCCCCACGTTGGAGGTCCTCCCTCTTTTTAGGTCGATTTTCGATAAATTTATATAATTTAGCATTTTAGATCGCTAGAGTTTTTTCGGAGAAAGCGGGACTTTTATGCATCATTTTGCCGATTTATCTCGACAATCATAAAACGGTATATCTGAATTTTATTGAAGATGCGTGAGATTGGCAACAACGTATCACGGAGGACGCAGGGGAGTCGCTGTTATCTTTTAAAATAAAACTCTGCTGTAAACTGACGGGATTATTGTTACACAATTCGTTGTGTAAATGTCGTGCCACATATCCGTACACGCACATGCAAGCTAATGCCTAATATAGAAAACAATATATATATATATATATATGTGTATATATATATAGTGTCAGTGATAAATAAGATGAAAAAAAGCGGTGGCTTCCTCGATGGGGGTTATCAGACCCCCAAGTGAGTATCGCCCCGGTATGTTTTCGTCATACTTATCTCTCCCGCCAACTCAAGACAACAGGGATTGTTATTGACATTGCAATCTCGGCGTCGCGGTCGTCGCGCGCACACGACTCCGTTCGAATCGCACAACCAGACGGACAATAAAAAAAGAGAAACGATCCTGTCATATTAAAATCGAGTCGAAGTTATTATTAAAGCTGACTTCTGCGGAAATTTCCTCCATCGTCATCTCGCTTTTCTTATTTATATCGATTTTATTTTGCTTTTAGATTTTATTGCTTCGATAAAAACTTATTTATATCGTATCATTTTTTTATCGTCTTGTATATCTTGTTTTCTTGAACTCTCATTTTCTTTGGTATATGTAAATGCAAATAGTTATATGTATATAGAGACGGGAGACACAGAATGCGTCGATGACCGTCACGGCATTAAAGCGCGAACTTGACGTTACGCCGCCGGCCGCACGCGTACCTACCGACGCCTCCATTGCCGCTCGTCTCATTAAGTGGATCACGCCGATAACGAGTTTGACATACCCGGACAAAGGCAGTTCCTTGGAGATATATTAGGTTTCATACTTCTGGCTCATGCACCAAGAACGCTCGCTTCCAGTTATTCTCTGTGATACAGAGTTTCTCAAATCGCAATATGTCACTGGCGGCAAAAAAATGTATGTTTCTGAGAAAAATATAAGAAAGAAAAATGCGACTTCCATTAATAAAGTTATCTCACTATTAAATCGCTTAATGAGAATAATATTTGTCGTGGAAGAGAGGATTTTAAAATAATAATTCAATTCGATTCGTCGAACATATTTTATAAAAAAAAACTTGTGCGGTGAGAATTCCTTGAAAAAGAACATTTAATTACCATTAAGTGAAAATACTGAAAATTAGGTATCTCCTATTGTATTTTTTGCGACATTATGTAATTATCGCGTTAAGTTATAGCTTAGCCACTGCCCGTGAGGTTTTCACAATACAAGGCCACGTAAAATTACAATTGACGTCGTGCTGCGCGTCGTCGGGCGGAAACGCGATCGAATTATTATACGTATATCGGCGAACTGACTCGTGGAATCTTCGCGATATCGCGCATTGTAGACGACGAACGCTTATATAATCGATAATAGCAGTATACGGTCATGTCGAATGTCGCGATGTGAAGGTGCATCCGCGACGATTCGGATAAATATTCATATTTTATACTGCCTGGTTACATAAATAACTCGTGCGATATTTAAACCGCCGCGTCACTTTACACATACGTGACAATAAATATATTTCTTTCCTAATTTATTACCACCAATATACAATAACGTTAATTACATTGTTACGTCACATAAAAGAGATAAAATTGATAAATAAGGAAAAACAGTGACTGTCACATAGGCTTGATTTTTTTCGGTAGACAAATTTTTTTGTGCATCGCCTCAGAATTTATTATTATGTCGAATATATTACGGCACGTCTGTCGATCATTTCCATTTAACGCATCAACATTTTATTAACGCGGTATATATATCGGCCGTTGTCACCACGAAAAAAAAAACGAAAAAACAAATAATACGCGTCTATATAGACGCTGCACTTTTGCGTTCGCTTTGGACGCTTTCGTGCTGAAAGCATCACTCCATCTTTTTTCAACATGTAATGAGCAATAAAGATGGACTGTGACGCTTTCATCAGCACGAAAGCGCCCAAATAGCGAACGCAGTCTTCGGATCGCAAAGTGCGTGAGCGACGAGTTCGCTGCTGGGAGATAAATTTAAACCGAAGTCTTTCATAGGATAGGCCGATAACGCGCGTTGTTGAATGCATTCACCCTTAAACGTATATTTTTCCAATTCAGAATAATTTCGTAATAAAAATGAATTTTCAGATAGAACGAGAGGAGAGTAAACAATTTAGAGTTATTACACGTAAAAAGGTACAGAAGTCCAAAATATGTTGTTTCAACTCACTTTTTTCATCTTAATCGAAAATAAAAAAGTTATTTCATCATTTTCGTGCAACTACATATGTACCTTTGGATTTCTATCTTTTAGTAGCAAAAGTTTTCTGGGGAACGTATATCAAGAACCCCAAAACTTTGTCGACATATTCTAAAAATGGAATTAACTTCACGTAGAGGTCAATCGAGAAGAAAGCGATAATAATTTCTGAATTAACCGCAGCATATACGTAGTATGGTATATGATTTATTATCGTTATCACAGACGCTAATGTGAAAGTTGAGAGGTCGTGGCGCCTATACGTACGCGCAGGGGGTCTTCGATAAACCCGGCGATCCTGTTTTCGCAGAAAATTTCGCGCGCAAAAAAAAAGAAAAAAAGAAAAAAAACAGAAACCAACTTTTCTCGATCTCTCGGGATGATGAAACGAGTCTCTCCGAGTTTATTGATGTAAATATTGTAAATGGAAAGACGAAGAAGCAAAACAAATGGGACGAGCGGCCAAACAACCATTTCTTTAACTGCGCCTCGTGATCTGTGAATCTTTTCCTAGTTCTCTTTCAGGCGCGTTTCATTATGCTCGATTTACTTCAGAAACGTAGAAGCGGCAGAAGCGCTGCGGAATAGGGATTCCCGGTGAATTCGCTGGTTCACGTGTATTATTGAATTCATCGCGTGTACACGAGCCACGTGCGCACGTGTAAGGAGAACCACTCGTGCACGCGCAATTCAATCTCTCGGGTTTGAACTTGTCTGCTTTTTTTTAGCAGAATATGTTCTACATCGAAAGCAATTCTTCAACATCTTTTCTTTTCCGTGCATGCAATGCGTAGCAGATTGTGCAACAACGCAAATAAAAAACTGAGGCCGTTAAGTGCTAAAAAAAATTCACTGCGCAGAGAAACGAAATACGTAAAGGAATAAATTTAAACGCATTAATTACATGTTTCTCATTTACTTCATATGTACGATATGCAATGACATATGAATGTGATGCCTTTTTGTAAGATTCGATTTAACTTTCATCAATATATTCTTCATTTTTTTTATATTGCATAAAAAAAAGAATACAAGGTTGAGTACTAGTCATAAGATTATCCAGCTTCAATATTCTCCACTTAGAAAAAGGCTTTTAGTCGCCATCTAACGGGCGATTATGAGAAACCGATGCGTTTGATAGGGTAGAGAACTGTACGCGGTAATTATAAATCTATATACGTGCAAAATTATGTCAAACAAAAAATTAGTTAATTAATTTCTACGTTTAATCTTTCTCTAAAGTTAAACATTTCACAAAGAAGATGTAACGTATGAAATATAATTATATAATTTATTAATTTTAGTTTGGTGTGCGTAGCATTGCAGAAAATATATGTATAATCGTATATTATTTGATATTTTAATTTGGAAGAAAAAACATATCCTTATACATATGTATAATCGCATTTTATTTTGAAAGAAAAAACATATCCTTATACATATATGTGGGTGTATTCTTTTAAAAATAAAAATAGCAAATAAAATATACGATATATCTATATGTGAAATCATGTATTTTATTTATTATTTTTATTTTCAAGAAAATGCAGTCACGTACACAATATATATATATATATATATATATATATATATATATATATATATACGTAATAAGATTAATAAAGTAATATATTTTTTCTTTTGAAATAAAAAGATCGAATAATATATGACTCTACGGCATATAATTTTTTATTTAATTAATTTTAGACACGTAATGCTTTAATTGTGCTATATTAATACACACTAGACTCTCCCTTTTTGCAAAATAATACTCGACAATCCTCGTCATTTACAATGAACCTACCCAAGAACCCAAATGATATACCCTTCGGTGGCGACAAAGGAGCGTCTCTCTACCCTCCCTCCACCCCTATCGCATATAACAAAGGATGCTCTTTATTTGCACGATTAGCGCACGTGCGAGACGTATACTTAACACCACTACCACCGGCATCGGTTCCGACGTACGTCGAGTTCTCGGGAAGGAAGGCGATAGCCGTCGCGGATCCAATTTTGTCGGTAGATCGAGTTTCGTGCCCTTCGCCGCGCCGTGCGTGTTAGCATAATATAATAATAGAGTCGCGCGCGGGGCACGACGACGGGGGATGGGGCAAGAACGATAAGGAGCGCCGCGCGCGTTCTCTCCGCGCGGGAGATCCTTCCGAGAAGATCCTCATTTTCGTCTGCGCGCTGATTCATCCCTCCGCGAGAGAAGATCGCGGTTTATCGCAACAGCATGGAAATATATGCAAAGAGTAGGCGGATTGTTAGCCAGAACCAACAGAGCGAGAATTGATTCCGCGAAATTGAATACGCGATTCTCGAGATGTGAGAGTCTTCGTTCGAAAATATTACGACTCTCTCCGTGTCCCCACCTTTCTCGCTTCGCGTTTTAATATAAATCTACGATTTAAAAAAAATCTTGTGTCTATATAAAATGTATTAAAAAATTAAATAACCTGATCCTGTGTAATCAGAATTAACGATCTTGATTTTTCACGAATGTTTACCTAATTTTATAAAAACTCTCGCGATTCACTTTAATGCTTTTATCCCGCCTATACATTTATATTATATGAATCGAAGAGAGCGATAAAGAAGCTTAGATAAAATCATATATTCAGCGATGTACCGACTTAATCATATTCTCGCATCAAAATTCGTGCATGTTTTTATTCGAATCCAGAGATAAAGTCCAGACAATCCAGACGGCACATAAAAATCAAAAGCTATTGCAAACACGTCACTGAGTTGTGCTATCTCTTTCAGACACGCGTTTTAAATGTTTTTTAAATAAAAGATGGACTTTTTTTCCCTTCCTACAAAGAATATATAATCTCGGATTATACATTGTATATATCGTGACCGGGCCCGAATGAACGTGCGCGAGGAAAATTCCGTTACGCAAAAGATTTCGCTTTGCAAATGTAGCACTTCCGTCGCCGTGTCATCGTTAATTCATTCATATCACGCCGCGGCCGGACAAAGATCGACGGATGAAAGTGCGAGCGGTCGGTCTTTGCGTAAGAACGGATCGAGCGCCGAAGCGCTAGCGCGCGCGCGCGCGTCCCTCTCTCTTCTTCGTTATTCATCACTCATCAGGAATGCCGCGTATCCGAATATCCGTGAGAAAATTGCGCGCGCGAGAATTTCGCATTTTGCGCACTTTAAAATCTAACACGCGCGACGCTCGTCGAGTCGCGATGTCGCACGCATCGGTCACGCGCCGCGCTGATACGGACGTGGCGCGTGGCCGGTGGCCGCTTTACGAATGTACGAGAGGGCACACCGACACGCGCCAACACGAGCATCGCTGCACATTAAGACACAGGAAAACTTGCGTTACGTTTAACATACGGTCCACTCAATTTTGGTGTTAATTTAACATAATGTGTTTGTGTCAAGTGTAACGCTGAGATACCATGTTAAAATATTCTCAACAGAAAAGAAATGTAATTTTGATCGTAATTTGGAGTTAATTGGGTGTACATTAACGTAACTTTTATGATGAGATTAACACATAAGAAATGTCCTTTTTATAATTTACAAATGTAACAACTATAGAGTAAAATTAGCACTCTTTTCCTGCCAATTTTAACACATTTAATTAATATGTACAAAAAAATTGTTACTTTAATATATTTTTTAAAACATTTTAATAATTTTACATTTTATATTTGTTTAGTTGACATAGCAGATATGTGTTAAATTTACACACACATGGACATGTTGATTATTTAATACAAAAACTTTAATCAGCATATTTTTTCACAAAAGTACACGAATTTTCTGATTGTGCGTGAAAGCAAAACGGACACTATAAATCCAAGTGTGTTACTTCTACACGCATAAACGTCTGATAATGACACATTTGACTGAAACTCGTTTTACATGTTTTGTTGCATATGTTAATTAAATTAACCCGTTATTAATCAAATTGAAAGTTAATACGTTCAACCGTGTTAAATGACGTGATTTAAAACGGCAAAAGAAATGTGTAAAAAGAACTTCAGTTAAAATGACACACTGGATTTGCAGCGGCGAAACGAGAAATACCCAATCTCCTCGAGATAATTGCCGATTATTTTGGAGATCTCCTACTCGAATTTCGCGCGGATTTCTCTTTATCTCTCGTCACAATTTCTCGTCACAAACCGTCACCATTGTATACCTCGCGTCTTGTATATCTTAGAAGCGATTAGATAGACAATCTTGTCGATCTTTAGAGTGTAAAACGTATAGCGATATAACCGAATAAAGCGTGACTTAGAAAGCGGTATATAATACAATATGGTTTTTCTATCGAAAAACTGTATTCTTCACTTGCAAGAGGATGGAAGGATAGACAGGATAGTAGAAAAGGGCAGAGTTTTTTAGGATCGCGTTCTCGATATCGAGATATCATCGACGTTCGTGTGAGTATTATAGAATATAAATTTATAGAAAGTGGAATGTCAATTCCTTTTAATTTATCTACTTTCCACAAAATTTCATAACCGCACGAGTCGAAAATGTACTTATCGTCTTATGTAATATCGTAATATTGCAATGTGAAGTAACGACACCTCATCGCGCCATCGACATCCCATAATCTCGGCATCGATTTTGCTTAACCTTGGGACAGTCTGGTCTAAAAATACAATAAAACGATTGCACGCTGTATTTTGTAACGACGCGAGTTCTTTTCTTTTTAATTATAATGAACTTTTTGTCGTTGATTTTCAATCGATAAACAAATAATTGATTTGACGTTTAGTTTGATTAAAAATATATTGTTCTAAAACTTGCGCCTTATTATTGCACGTCTCGTTTCGCGAAGAAACGGAAAAGAAGAGAAGAAAGAGGACTACTTTCTGGGCGTAGGTTATTTACGGAAAGCACAAGCTGTGGGCGTTCTTTTTAAAACGACACCACCGTTCGAAGTTCAATACCGTGAAAATAATCGATGGTAATGAATATCGTTCGCTTTCTAACGTTCAGTCCCTCCCCCCCCCCCCTCTTCCATTACGATCATTAGTCCGCCGTAAATTGAAGCGATTGTAAGGCGAGTTTAAAGTGAGGGCTAAGATTAGACTAAAAATAGGCTAAAAATAAAGAACGCCGCCGGCGACGAGAGGAGGTGGGGAGGGGAGAGCGATTAGGAGGCAGTCGGGGTGTGTTAGCCTACCTTTGCTAACGTCGTATTTGGCGTCGGCGAAGCGACGCGCGTCGCGGAGGACATCTCGCACCGAGTCCGACGTTGGCGGCGCGAAGTCCGGATCGTCCGCGTCGAAGGACACGCTTTCCTCGAATTCCGTCAGCGTCGTCGTCGTCTCCGTCATGCCGCGCCGGTGTACGGATGAGGGACGAAGGACGATGCTTCGGCTCTCTAAAATCGGCGGACAAGAAGCGCCAGCCCGTGAAACGTCACGTCCACCATTTTTGCGGAATCGTAGAAATTCGAATGTATACGCTGCGGAATTTGGTTATTGCAAAAGGATTACGTAGAATATCCATACGTAATTTTGATTACTCGGAGTATTCAAAGTTTTGGACACGTTCGTTCCGCGCGCCGTCCGTCGTTCGATCATTTCGACGACGACGACACGACGACACCACGCTTTCGCGTTTCGAAACGGCGAGCGGAGCGAAGTTGGCGGCACATGGCGCGATTACGGGATTATACAAATTGCGCAGCGATAATTTTATTACCTGGTTAACGATGGTGCGAACGATATATGTCACGCCGACATGCTCGGGCTCAGCTTATCGTTGCCGTCACCTTCGCGACATTCGTTATCAGTTAGGTTTTGCGGAAGATTCAAGGATCTGTCGTGCCGCTCTCTCTCTCTCTCTCTCTCTCTCTCTCTCTCTCTCTCTCTCTCTCTCTCTCTCTCTCTCCTTCCCCTTTTTTCGATGATCCGCGCGCGACGACAAGCGGCTGTCGACTGACACCTGACGTGCATTATCGCACGGAAAAATCGCCGCTACTCGCTGACGAATGGCGCGCGACTGACTTCAGGACGATGCCGCGTGCCGCGTGCCGCCTCTCTCGGCGATCTGCGATTCGCAACGAACGAGATCGAGCAGCTTATTCTCAAAAATCTCATCTTTACTTTAATTCTCTTAAATTCATGTTTTGATAACAGAGATTGAGATTCGCTCGATATTTCAGTTTCATAATGTGTATGTTGTTATATTTGTTATCTACACGCGAGCGCGAGAAGCTACTGCATTTTAAATTTAAAAAATATGAGTTTTTCAAAAAGGGATTGTTAGCACGTCAGGATGGGTTGTGAGAAAGCAATGCGTAAAACGCAGAGGATTCGTTTAATAAAATAACTTCTGAACGTATACTGTACTACGTGCTCGACGGTTACCAAGTTCAAATTCGTGATCACTTATTTAAAAAAATTAAAAAAAAATTACGACGAGAAGAAGGGCCTTACCCTGTAAACACCTTTAGATTTATCTGTCACAAAATAGGAAAAAAAACAGACGGAGTTTTGCTTTGTACATGTATGTGTTATATGTATTCATATAAAAATAATATACTTATCATCAATTCTGTGGAATAAATTGTGTATTTGTACAAATTATGCAAAGTTCGATTAATAATAAATACATACCTATTTTTAACATTAAATCGTGGTTTCAAAAACTCGTAGGTTTCTTGCTATTGTCTTTGCAGTTATTCTATAGATAAAAAGTCTTACCAAAAATATAAAGAAGCTTTCTACTTTATCCGATTAAATGTATTTCTTCCATTAGTGCGTCATAATCATTTAGCAAAGATAAATGCTCAGGCAATGTACTGTTTTAGAATTTTTCATTCTATTTTACTATAATTTAGATTATCTTTGAAAAATTTAAAATCATATAAAATGATATGTATGTATGTACATACATATGTGTTTTATATTTTTATTTCATCGAAAAAGGGAATATATGCAAAAACTGAACTGCGAAAATCTAACAATTAAAATATTCATTAAAATATACGCGCTAGAAAAATATCTTTGCGCAGATCCCGCTGAAACGGAAGATAAAATTGTAGAAAAATAATTTGTAAATGATATATCAATTACAATATATTACTATGTAATATTGATTGCATTTATCCGCTCCTCGTACGCGTTCCAAAGTTCCCTTCTGTATTCTAAAGTGGCCTTCAGATAACCGTCAGGCGCCTGCGTGATACCCCTGCCAACGACTGCTAAATCAGCACCGGCATTGATAACAGATCTCGGATCGTTATATCGTTGACCTAACCCGTCGCCACTTTTGGACAGCTTGACACCGGGTGTCAGTTGGAGCAGTCCGGGTTGCGCCGAAAGATTGGATTGGCTCACGAGACCTACTACCAGATCGGAGGCTTTCTCCGCCATCGAGACCGCGCTCTTCGGATAATCGCCGGTGGTCAACGCACCTTCGCACGACATCTCGGCGACCAGGAAAATGCCACGGGGCTCGCTGATATTCTCCACGCTTTTCTTCAGCGCGTCGATGACAGACGCTCCCGATACCGGATGCACCGTGATCAAGTCGGCCCATTCGGCGATCTTGTACAAGCCGTGTCTGTACTGCAACGATACCGTGTTGCCAATATCGCCAAACTTGCGGTCTTCCATCAATAAAAACCTGTGCTGCTTCGCCAGTTTCTTAAGCCGAAGAATAAAGCTTTCATTGAAATCCTCTATGATGTCCACATGAGTCTTCAGCACGGCAATATGAGGCCCCGTCACGTTTGCTAATTCCAAAATCGCGTCCGCTTCCTTTAGGTCGGCCGCTAAACAGAGATTAGTTTGCTTTGATGCCATTAGCTCCAGCAATTTTGAGGCCAATGGATTCATCGTTAATTTTGCGCGTTTACTATATGGCAGCTCCAGTCTGTCGTCCGGCACACCTGTAGATAAACGCAATAGTTATTAAGATTGGAACAAAATTAGAATGTAGAGTGTGCTCGGCATAATAAATTATAAAATATCTATTACGAGTAATTTACCTCGAACGGAAACGCTCGGTGCCCGATTTGTTGCCAGATAATCATCGATAGTCTTGAACATTTCAGGTGTGATCTTTCCAGCCTCGAGGAGATACTTCATAAGTTGCGTAGTCACAAACAGACTCTTGACTTTGAGCCCATGATTCTCGAGATTCTTTCTGCCACCCTGCTCCCTATCGATTACCACATAAGTCTCCGTCACGCTCAGATTTTCCTTCTTCAAGGCGTCGACAGTTTCTAAAATGCTACTACCACTCGTGATAATATCCTCAACGATCGCGCAAGTCTCACCAGGTGAGAAGGCACCCTCGATTAACTTCTTTGTGCCATACGATTTTGCCTCTTTTCTCTTCATCAACATGGGAATATTTTCCTCCGCCGATATCAGTGTTGTTAATGGCAGGGCGGTATACGGGACACCACAAATTCGGGACACTTTCGTAGGATCGTCCACCAGTGTCCACAGAGCTCTCGCCAATTTCGCCTACGATAAGGAAGAATAAATTAGTATCCTTTGCATTGCACGGCGTAAGCAACTTCCGTTAAATTCCAATTAACTCAATTGAAAATTAATTCAACTGACAAAAGTGCTTACAACAATTTAATTTCTGATTATGTAATCGGCTGTCTGTATTTTAATATTTTCTTTATGCGTCAGAAAATTAGTACCTTTATCCAGCTTGAAAAAAGTAATATCGTCTAGTGAGTTAATCATCAATTAAGTTAACCAGAGTTTAATAACTAGAGTTTAATCTCAGTTTAATTTACACTTTTTATCTTCTTCTAGTTTTAAGAATAAGCGATTTAAATCGAGATTAAAGTTAATCCCTGCATTGATATAAATCTACAATATATATATCAAGATGCTCACATATGTAACATACTTACCATTAATTTCGGATGAGAGATTATTATACGCAGGTCAAAATATACCGGCGTTTTTAAACCGATTTTCGTCTTAAATTCCCCGAATTTCACGGCCTGAATCTCGTACAGTTCCACAGCTAATTCTTTCAAGAGCGCCTCCATGTCGACTGTAATTATAGCGATGCATTAAAACATTTTTCGTGCGAAAAGTTAAACATTTGACGTTGACACCGCGGAGACAAGTAGCTCCGAAATGTAATTCGAACAAATTGTATTCTTTAAACTCGTTATTATCTTTTATGTGACAATTATTTCTGGATATATTTTCGGGAGATTTTATAGCAAACATTGTAAGTTACGATGTTACGAACAATAAGCTGGATTTTTGGGGGAAAAAGAAAAAAAGGGAATGTTAAATTAAAAATCTAACCTATATTTTTCTTGCTTGTACGAACCACGTGATTCACGTGTCGTCGTCGTCGGCCCCATCTGCCGCTTTCAGCACGAAAACGAAAGCGTCCAAACTCCAAAGCGAACGCTGCAGGCTGCAGAGTGCAGGCTGCAGCCCCACCACGTTGCGCAATTTTTCGACGCATGTGCAAGAAGTCAAGAACGTAGCACAGTAGTGTATTATATGTACATCTGATTCGAAAAACTTGGTATCATTACACTCTTATACATAAAAGTTTTTATAAGATAAATACCACGGGTTATTGGTAATAACGAGTTTATTAATACTCTATATGCAGTTGATTTATTAAATACCAATATTTGTTGCGCAACCGCAGAAAAACTTAACGGTATTCCCAATAAAATTACAAATATTAAAATATATTTATATAAATAAAATAAAATTATTAATATATTGAAAAATTAATACAAAATTGGAATAACACAAAGTAAACAAGTAAATTTAATCGATTTAATTAAATGTTTAAACAGCCAACTTTTTAAATAAAACATTTCTAAAGTTTTTGAACAAAAATATTAATATACGATTATAAACTATACATATATAATTACAGAAAAAAAAATAAATAACGGCATTAAAATAATGTGTAAAGTTGGGAGCAAAATAATAAAATATTTCTTTGTACCTAAAACAATAATTAAGTGCGCTAAATTCATAATACAAATTCAACTTTTAATCCTAAATATATGTATATGTATACTTTATATGTAGCGTTTAATATTTTCAAGTTGTTGCGTTGGGTCTGCAGTTAGCCTCCACTGAATGCGACAATAATAAAAGTCATATATATATACCAGAAATCTAAATAAATTTTTCGATCAATCTGATTAAATATCCTTCTTATTCTATCAGCGCATCATATATAATCATAATATGTAACTTGACAAAGATTGCTGAGGCAATGTATTTGTTTTAGAATTTTCCATTTTATTTCAAACATATATGTAAAATAAAATGTATATAAAATATATAAAAATAAAATATGCAAAATATATATATATCTAAAATAATAACATATTAATTATTAAAATATTAATAAAGTGTAAGTAATATCTGTTAGAAAAACAACTGCGCAGATCCAGAAATTAGTCTATACTACATTAAGATGAGATTGAAAGGGCGATATATGAAATCAATATTCAGTGTAAAAAATATATACTTCATTTTTTAATAGATTTATATACAAGTTGTATTCACAATATCTAACAGATCGATAGTTGCCGAAAGAACAAGATGTATTTTCTTCCTCTCTACGCAGTTTAGGTCCTCTCTGAAAAGGAGGAAAAAAATCCAGTTCCAGGCTAATCTATAAATGCTCATATCAAAATAATATATTGAAATAACACATGGCAATTGATATGTACATAAAATATGATGATTATCAGAGTAAAGAAATCCAAAAAATGCCAAGTTTAACGGCATTTTTCTAATCAGATCAGCTCGTTCTCGTCAAATCGGGTTCTCTGCTCGTCCTGTTACAGATTTACAATTTTTTAAGAGAAAATAATGAACTTAATAGTATATAGTATTATTTTCATGCGTACACACGTGATTGCTCTGACGGGCTTGTACTTAAACATAACACGCGTTCTTTTAGGGGGTTCATATTTTACTTTCTTATTATTTTATATGCTAAGATTAAATGCCATATTTTAAACAATTCGATCACTGCAATGACCAATAAGAATTATTATCATAACACAATATTTATATTAATTAAAATCTTATTGCGTATATATTTCATATAATTCTCTTTGTCTTTTCTTCTCTCTCTCTCTCTCTCTCTCTCTCTCTCTCTCTCTCTCTCTCTCTCTCTCTCTCTCTCTCTCTCTCTCTCTCTCTCTCTCTCTCTTTCATTCACTCACTCTCACTCATTCTCGCTCTTGATATATAAGAAAAAATGCATTAAAATTCTAACAGGTGATTAAATTGTTAAAACGATTATAGATTGCTGTAAAAGGGCAGGAGGCAATGAATTATACGATGTAACGTTACATTTACAGTAACACAAATATATTTCACTTTTATTCGAAAACAACGAACGCATCTCCATGCACAGATCGCGGCGCAATCTTCGCGCGACTGCAAAACGCATACTTTGCAAGTATTCATGTGTGTATGTGTTTGTGCGCGTTGGACATTCTATATGTCTCCCCTCAACACACCCGCTCAAGTATGTTAATAGTATTACCACGACGATTTGTTTGCGAAAACGAATAGCGAAATGTATACGAGATGTTATAAAGACGTAGAATTTATATAGGTGGAAAATAAGAGTTTAAAAATAATAATTATTATTATTGTGTGTTTTATAATACATATAGAGGAAAGTCCCCTATGAGACAGGATCCTAATATGAGATATGTTAAGCTAAAAGGCCCTTAGATCCCATCTGTTGATCCCACCGTGAAAAAACTTCGCCATCTCATATTAGGATTTCTATATCTCATAATAGGGGACTTTCCTCTATACGTATATATATATATTTTTTTCTAAAGTATTTTAAGTTTTTTATTTCCTACCTCCTTTGAGTTGATTTATGGCCGCTGCTTTTCATTTTTCATTTTTCTATTGGTTTTTGCACACAAATCAGCATGTGATTAATAGTTGCGAAGACAAATTAAATCTTTATAAGTAATCAATGCCGCAATCGATAATAATCCCTTTAATTGATTATCGTCAAACAATACGGCGATACAGGCTGTTATGAGACTTTACCTATAGAGACCTCATACGTTCTACATAATGTATTAACGAAAGTTTTACAGAATTCAGAGTGTTTTAAATTATGCTGTGCGTTCGCCTGAAAATCTTCTCCTTTTTTTTTATTTCGAGCTTGCAACGTACTTCCTTAACAAAAGTCAAGTCATACATGTCTAAAATCCTCAAAGTTGCTCAAAGTGAAATTATTCGATAAAAATGGTTGCTTCGTTTGTCATTAGTGTTCATTGTCTTCGACGAGTACACGCTTTGTAGGCCGTTACACGGTATAAGATAAAACTATTTTGCGGCATTTTGGTTACTGAAAAAGTATAGTGATAATCCTGTTCTCAAGATTTATCTCGAATCTGCGTACCACGAATTCTTCGTGTTATCGTGGGAGGGTGCGCCGGATTTTCGATGGTATTATCAACTTATTGATAATATAGACCTTTTAAACTAATCTAATTTGTCGGATTAATGTGTATCATTTATAGATATATACCGGTCGTTTCCTAGCTTAATACCTCGATATTCAGAACTCTTTGGTACTGTGCAAATGCTCAGTAATGTCCTCGTTATTATATCAGTTGTTCAGAGAAAGAGATGATTAAATTCGTAACTTATAAATTGCATTTTAAACGTAAAAAATCGCAATATTTAATTTATACTATAAACCCACTTGAGGTTATATATATATTCAAAATAATCTTTGCAAGTTTCGAACATAGGGCGGCATTCACAATCGTTTCTTGAAAACATTTTTGTTTATATAACATTTACACATATATGTGTTATTTAATAAATAAAGAAATATAATAGGAATGTGTGTTACTGGATTACAAAAATTTGGTAAATGTACCGTCCCAACTCTTTTGTAGGATAGCTCCTTACAAAGACTGTACAAGAAACGACTACGAATACCGTCCACTTTTGCTCGGAATACGTTCATGGACATCCCACGCGAAGTCCATATATTACACTCGACTAGATTAAATAAGTCTCTCTACTGTCTTTTTTTATATCGGCTTACCGCGTTTTCGTGCCTTCGCTCTGAGCGCGAACGCTTTCAGACTCTAACGCTTATGTGTGTGAGATCTAAATACAATTATATAATATAATTAATTTCAATTCTCAATGGCCAAGTCGATTGGACTCTAATTTGATATAATAATAACTTTCTACGTAATCCGCTACTGACTTTTTCCCCCAAAGTTCGTATATAAACCCTGCTAAAATTGCGCCGATTATTCTCGACCTCGACCACAGTATATACTGTGCCTCGACGCTACCCCGGGTGGCCATGACCGAGATGTAATACACATTTATTAGATACTTTTTGTAAAGAAGTCTGTTTCTATCTTTAATACAGTGTTATTTTTTTTTTACGTTAATGAGCTTGGAGTTGTCCTAACGATTGGTTTATATGATTTTTATACATGAGGATGTGAGATGAGTATATAAATATGTATAAATTGTAATGACAATATTTTATAGTGTTATTTCTGTGTGATAAATATATGTGATTCTACTGCATTCGGTTGGCCACCCCCGCCCCTACTACTATTTAAAGTATTTAAACTTATCAGAAAACCGTATCAAACATTTTTCAAGAATGTATAAAAACTCTGTAAAAGAAACCGACGTGCTCTATATAATGTTATATTTAATTTAAATAATTAAAAACTTACATCCTACTTTTCTTTACAATAATTCATGTAAATGACAAATAATTTTAATAAAATTTAATATTTTTTATGTAAATATACACGTATTGTGTATTAAGTTAATATTGAATTTTCGGAACCATGCCAATATGCCAATAAATTTAACATTTAACGTCCAAGACAATCGAAAAGTTAATTAACATTTTAAGTGCAACAATTTATATAATAATTTTATTTAATTTTTGTACAAGATCTCTTTTTCTATAAGGTTCCAAATATAGTTTTATATACAATTTATAATAGTAACATTTATAACATTAGATCTGAGAAGAGCACGTCAGATTCTGTTAACGTTATCTCTTGGAAAAAATCGTTATTCTAAGAACAAACAGAAATGTTTATGATTTCGTTGAGAATTCATTGACAACGGTTTTTGTCGTTAAAAGAAATACTACTTTCAACCTCGGAAGTAAATCGTTATCGACAAAATTTGTCCGCTCTATAAAAAAGATCTTAACGGCTATTCGTCTAGTTATCTAATTTGAGGAATTGTTTTGTTGAGGCCTGTACATTTGGCGCATCATTAGCGTTAACATTATTTTTCGGAGCTATCAATTTTTACGTGTGTGCATCAGTTAAATTATTCCTTTTGCAATCGTCTCATTAAAAGTGAGTTTTGATGGAAAAACTATTGCGTATCTTGTGCTCACAATTTCCTCGCAATTAGTTAAAACAGAAATTCTTATACAGTATAGGTATGCATAACTCGTCAACAAAAATATTTTTGTTAGCTTAACAACAATCAAGATCAGAGCAATTAATATTCATTGATAGAAAATATTACAATTAAACGTGAAATATTTCTAAAACAACTGCATAAAATAGACACCTAAATTACACGAATAATTACAGACGTGTGCCTCAACAATAACTATCGTATCAACGTATCTCTAATCAACAACAAATTCCGATAATGCATTCATCATGAGTAATAATTTAATAATTACTTTAAGCCTCGTACTTTAACGATTGTTACATAACGGTATATTGCTCTTCGAGGGGCAAAGTTTAAAGATATTTGCATCCAATTGCATCCAAATTATATAAATTTAAAGCTTGAAAACACAATACGTTAAATATTTATCTAATACTCTCAGCTGACGAGATTTAGTCTGATAATAATTATGCAATAGTGCAATTCTTAAAATCTCCTGCAAACTATAAGATGTTCTGTAACATCTTGGAGTTCATAGACTCTTCGATTTGGCGTATTTCCAAGAAGCTGAAAAGATACTTATGTAATATTTATTCCGGAAAAAATATTTGATTTATATATAAGTAATTAGTTATACAATATACTGTTCGCGAATAAAAGTAAAAAAAACACGATATATTAATCTGATATTTAACATCTATAAGATACAAGTAAAACAGTCGGAAAACGTCGATGCCGAATACTTCGATTGTTGAATCATTTTGTAAGAAAGTAGGCCTACTGATAAAACACGTGATCGTAACTGCAAATGACTTATGAAAAAATTATTAACATCGATTAGAATAATTAAAACTATTTAAATCAATTGACGACGATCGAATTTATATATTTCATGAAGAAATAATTTCTGGTTAACACAACAAACGACGAATATAATTTGATAAACTATAGAAATTCAAAAACGATGAAATCGTTATTTTTTCAACATGCGCATTCTTTTTTAAACTTTCTCAATGAAGAGAATGTGTTAATTGCGCTTGAAATTCATGCTCGTCGTGCTCCATTAATCACCGTGTGATTAATCATCATTGATCATTCTGTAATTTTCCTATCACATTCACCTCAAATATTATATATCGTAGCTTTAATCTACGACCAAGTATCATCCAGATACATGAGAATCTCGGTGTGAATCTCCACCGTATATCAACCTTCTAAATTCTTAGGACAAACCTTGCCTGGAATCGATCATGAATTTCGTTTACACGAACGAAATTTTCTTCAACTTGTCAGTTGAATCGCTGTTCTCGAAGGATATTCGGCATAGCTGAACCGACATCCCTCAGTCACGAGAAATTGTTCCGATCAGGATTCAACGTCCCGACGAAATTTATTCGTTCGACATGAGCTGCACGCTGTCGTCGGCCGATCGGTGAAGTCGTCGAACTTCCGACAAGGAGCGAATCGGCGTCGGATGTAGTAACGAGAAGGGATGGGAATGCCGATCTAGAATTAAACAAAAAAGATAGCATATAAAAGTATAAATATTCCAGATTTATCGAGCCGTAGACAATTATAGAAAGTGTTATATGTATACAAATATATAATATATTTATATAGTATTTATCTATATTAATTTTATATGTCTATCTAGTTGTTACGTGTGTGCGAGAGGAAAATATATTTAAATATGTTTATAAATCATCATGTATGTGTAATTATTATTTGTAAATGTGTGTGTGATTAATATATAAATGTTGTATTGATCCAATTTTATCAGTAAGGTAGAAAGCTATAAACTTTCCTTCGATTGCCCACTCTCAGGAACCTTAATTTAATCGGGTTAAAAGTGGAAAGAGGCAATATATACATATATAATATATATACATATACATATATATGAAACGGAGAGAAGGAGATCGCGCGAGATCGCGCGTGTCTAGAGTCTAGAGTGCAATGTCAAGGTTGGACGTAAGTGTCTCTCGTAAACGAATCGATTTGCTGAAGCTCCGATCTATACTCAGTATCGCGTCGGCGTTATTTCACCTAGACACGCGAAGAATCCCACCTACTTCATTGATTTGATCAAACAATGTCATTTTCATATTCCTTTCTTGTATAATTTATCATTACTGCAAACATTGCGATTCTTAAAAGAAAGAAAAAGAAAGAAACATTCTAGTTACAAATGTATAATATAAATAAATAGGTAGTAATCTTTCATCCACAAGAGTTTCAAATTTTTAACCGTTAACAATTAGTAGTTTTTAGGTAGCTTTTTAATTCATAATTAAACGAGTATAACCGCGTTACTGTTACATTCATATAAATATCTCTTTGTCATAAAATTCCTATTTCTAATATCAACTGACAGTTGACAATATCATTTTTATATAAATATAATTTGTTCTTATACGATTTATAATTATGTTACATAAGTGTATCGATTTGGAGGAAATAAATAATTTTAGTTACAAGAAATAAATACCCGAGTATAGCAAATTTTTCTATCGATTTTCAAGTAATTTTAGTCACAGTTTTTCTTTAAATAACTCTTAAAAGTGAACGTTGTGTCGTATCCTAAATATCCTCGTTAAAATTCTCACCTCTAATATCGGTCGTCGTCTCGCTCCTCGAGAGCTCGTGGTCGTTACCGCGATGCGAGGGCGTCTTTGACGGGCTCTTGATTAGGAGTGCCGCATCATTTTTGCCCAGGGTGCTTTCGTCCTGATTGGGAAACTGGAAGGCCGTAGAATTGGGCCACGAAGCCGGTGGTGGACTGCGGACCAGGTGCTCGTGTACCTGCGCGAGTGTAAGCGGATCCGCGTCACCGTATTCCTGAAAACACATGTCTTTTCATACTTCTTCTTAAACACGCTTAGAAAAATATATATGTATAATACTTCATTCAAAATGAGTATAAAATACTCTTGAAACACTTCTCTCTTTCTTCCTTTTATATTACATTTCAAGAAAGTTGGCTCATTCATTATCATGTTCTTTTTCAATTTTTGCGCCCAAATATAAAACTGGTCAATTATTTTATTTTTATTTAAATTCTTTAGGATTAGAGACAATTTGGGAACAGTTATAAAAATTCCACTCCCTTCTTTAAAAGTCATGATGGTAAAAAAGGCAAACTATTTATATGTACAACAGTTTGTTTTACATTGTCTATGTATAGAAATAAATGTTTTATTAAGCTCGTGAAAGTTTGACGAGGGAGCTCACCTGCGACATTAGAATCGCATCGTCGGACTCGGACTCCTCGATCGATTCCACAAGGCTCTCTCGACTTGCCAATACCTGCATAATTAGAGAAAATTTTACATACAATTACGTTGATATATATTACGGAGCAAAGTCGTATGCAGCATTATCAAAAATAAGCATTTTTTTTAATTAAAGTAAAGCAACGTCGCGAATTATTCAGAACTCCAGCAATTCGGTCTTCAACCGACTTTTACCTAACAGTATATTTTGATAGATCATGGCATACTTTCTTTGTAAATTTTTTGAATTTTTGCAATATCTTCAAAATTGAAGAAAATATAGTACACGAAAATGTGCGTGACGTCATAATGTTGTTGCGAAATCTTTTGAAGTTGCCGTCATCAAAGAAACTTTAGAAAGCTATAACTTTCTCAAATTTGGGTTTTTTTTTTAATTCATAAAGTACTAAAAATCGGCTTAGATTCTCTACATTAATTATGGATACCGCTTAATAAAAAAATTTTACTTGAGAACCCAATTCGTGAAATTGTTTGATTGAAAATTTTTACAAAAAATCTGTCTTTTTTATGGAACGGAATAATGGTCGGGCCGAACCTGTAGAAAAGGATTGTCCTGACGACTCAGCCTGAGTGCTTCCATGTCCTGATCGATGTTACGCGTTCTACCGGGTGTCAGGGTCAGAATCGAGTGCGAGGGTGACGGCTGACAGGAGACGACAACGTCCACCGCTGTCACGCTCAAGGTCGACGGAATTTGGGACATCGTGCTGTCGTTCTCCGAGCCGCCCCGGCGACAAGCATTCGTAATAATTGCTGCAAGCAAAACATTGCTCGTGCTATCGATCACGTGTGCTTGTTACGCGCGAGACGCAACGATTTTATAAAATAAAGGTAACCAATTGTCCACTTAAGACTTTATTTGGCACAGAGCAAGCGACGAGTCGAAGATGTAATCGCTTTAAGAGACGACTAAGAACTAACTCGAGCAGTTTAAGAGGGGTTCTCTTTTAAAAGAATAAGTTGAATTTTCGTCGATACGTATTAACCAATAACGCAAAGCGTCGATCCTAATATCGGAAGTAGCGATTGGGGCGGCTTTTTAAAAGAACAAGTATATATAAAACTGAAAGTTTGGTGTATGACACTGTTAGGATGGAACTAGTCATCGTTTATAGTTGTTGATCAGGAGATACAGAAAAAGAATTTTAGATTAAAAGTAATAAGTGAAAGTAAGTGATAGTCACAGTCACGGGGTAAGGGTCTGGACAAATAACGGGACTTAGATTATTAGGGTTTAGTTTTTATATAAGTATGTTTTGTGGAAAAATTATCTTGTAAGGATTTTAGAAATGGAATTCATAAATACGTGAGGTATTGAGTTGCGGCGCGTAACAACGCGCGCATGTACGCATGTGCTTTCATTAACTCCACATAAAACAATTCTCTCAATCAATATATAATTTTATTATCTGAAACTTTGTTTTATTAATCGAACACATGGGGACGTATTCTGTCACGACGCGTAATTTATTAGTTAGACCTTCATTTTGCTATTTACATTCAAAAAACGTGAAGTAACCTTTAACGAGATTTAATGTAAATGTTGACGTTAATTAAAACTCTGCGATTTTAACAAATGAGTTGTATAGGTAAATATTATTAAATAATTTTTGTTTTAATATCTCTGTATTAAAATTCATAAATCAACAACGTATCATATTGCTTAAGATTTTTTGCATTCGACAGAATTTCATCCGACAGAATATATTTAACGCTTTCAATTTTAATTTAATAAAACAACGATTAATTGACGGGCAATAAGATAAACTAAGAACCTCACAGATTTTCGTGTTTTCGTAAGGATAAACAAATGTTATCAAGAGTCAAGGATATCTCACCAGGAGTCTCCACCCTGGGCGCTCGTTCCATCTCTTCGTCTTCGTTAATCTTCATCCCTACCGCCAATTTTCTCGATTTAAACAGATTCGTTAGGAAAGCCGCTCCTTTGCGTTTCAACCGATCATATCTATCCGCGCTTTCGGACGACACGTGTATCATAATTCGTCTGTAAGTATACAACATGATGTAAGTTACAGTTATCGTGTATAATCTATAATTTCAAATATAATGTTATATAGTATACATATAATACACCTTCGGACGACACATTATCACATTACTCGTCCGAGATTATTATACATATCTATACAGAGGAAGCGGAAACATAATTATCAATTTATAACACCGCGTATAAAATTGCGCAAAAAAATTATAAATATTTTCCTTAAAAGAAAGCGTTTTATTATATATATATATATATATATATATATATATATAATCTGGTATAGATATTCAATAAAAATACTACAATAGAGTATTATGAATATCTGCCGGCAAGAAGAAAGCGAGGAATCAATCTACATTCTACAACAATCGTATGGACAAAGGGTTAATTTTCCATATTGTTCCCGAGTTACAAAGAGACGCATAATAATTCGCTGTAGGTTGTAATATAATAATTTTATATTACAGCAATGAGACACGTCAATAATGTAATAAGACAAAGCGATAGACGTGCCGATAGACTTACACCACTTTTACTTTCAACCCGTCAATCGCCGCAGTTAAAGCCAAGCAATTCCATAACGTTTAGAGTGTCACTCCCGAAAAGTTATTGGAAGAAAAGATCTACATATATGTACATTTATCAAAAACTGACGTCAAAAAGATAACGGTTATAAACAAGCATAGTGCCGAGACGCGCTACCAAGTGAAAACTCGATGGAATCGAAGTCGTTGTCAAATATGCGAGCAACGTCGGATCTGCAATCCGAGGAGTAGCGTACTGCCAACTGCAGTTGCGGAAGGGTGTGCACCTACTCCTGTGCAGAAACTCGCGCAGCTGCAGCTGCCAGCGAGAGAACGGAGCTTGCGCGCGAAAAGGGGGTGGGTAAGAAAGGGAGGGTGATGAAAAAGACGAGAACGACGGAGTCCTTAAAGAGTGAGGCAAAGTGACAATATTATCTCTTTTTTTTATTTCGTGGGCTTCAAAGGCCTTAAAACCCATATCTCGTGTTTGTTTGATATTAAGACATATGGCTTCTTAAAACATCAAGGGGTTGAAAAAGAAAAGAGAAACGCGTGAGCTTCGCGGAAGTCGAAATTTTTAATTGGAAGCGTAAGACGCGTTGCCCTTTACGATTTTGCGATTTCGACGTTTGCCTGAGATAATATTCAAATTGTAAAAGTGCATTATTAATATTAATTTACATTACAGATTTTTTATTAAAGATTTAAAAATTACATGATTATGAGGGTTGGTGATGAAACGTTAAAAAATGATGGATGACAATTGAAAATTTTTAATCGCTTTTTAAGGAAAATACAAAAAAATATTGTGGTTTTTTTTACGTAAATCTGTATATATAGCGTTAAGAAAAGACAAACAATCTCTCAGATAAAGAAAGAAATTCGAAAGATGATACCAAATATTGCAAATTAATTCCTAGAGTTCTCAAATCAACCTAAACATACACATTATACATGGGGTGGTTGAAAAAGACGGGTACTTTTCCAGGAGTGCGCCACGTCGTGCTCGTTCGATCGATCGCAAGAGACTCCGTTATACAAGGGGTGGTATTGCGATACATGCTGTCGGTTCCACGTATAATGTGATCGGTAAACTTACGAAAATTAAATGAAATTTAATAAACTAAGGAAAAAATTGCGATTCGCCTCCTTCCGCCTCCTCCAATAAGTAGTAAACTTATTATAACGTAATCGGTGATGGATGGATGTATATATACAAGGTGTCTTTTGTCAGTCACGCTGCCTCTTTCTTCTAACAAATTTTGAGTTGCTTTTACCTCCGAAAATTTAAAAGGGCTTGCAATAATTACAATTTTTTATCGCTGTTAATATTATCACTTTCAGTACAAAAAGTGTATTATAAATTATATATAAAAAACTGCTTCTCACGCACAAATTAAACTCACAAAGTTTCTATTGAAGTAAGATATCCTTGAAACTAACAATAAAAGTCAGCAACGAGGTTTTATCATTTATTTAAACTTGTGTTTGTTTCATATAGACGACATCTCTAATGTTTCAAGGGTATAACTATATAATCAATCGAGAGTGGCATTAAATGTGTATGATGTGTGTTCTCTATAGAAACCCCTGGATAATGATTCTAAACCCCTCGAGTAATGCACGATTGTTAAAACTGCACGTGGCTGATTAATCGGATCAGAGCTGATATTGAAACTTGAAACTCCGTCCGAGCGACTCGCCGTTCGTTCACCGTTTCGCTTATCGGGGGCCAGAATCCCGACGATTCTCGCGAACTACTTGCACGTTTTAGAGACACCAATTAAGAGACGATCGGCGACCGAGCCATTTCACGCTCGTTCCAAGTCCGTAATGGTCCGTAAACACCGCGATCACTAGCAATCACTGTGACACTTGTAGTCGCGTCGCAAGGGGGGAAAGCGGAACTCGATCATATACCTTTTTCGACAGGTCCATTGTCGGATTGCCTGAAAGCTCGCGCACCTGCCGGCGATGCATCCTCGCGTTTCGTCGCGGTGCGTCGCGACGCCAACGACACAGAGGTGCGACGCGCGCGAGAGGAGGGTTCCGACCGGCGGCACGCCGGTCCTACCCCGGAAAATCAAAGGAAGCCGGCTTATCAGCGACACGCGCGCGCGCGCGCGCGCGCGCATTCGTCACGGGCCAGCATCCCCCTCCGACCGAGCCCGATTTTCAATTCGGATGACTGTAACGGGGGATATTCCGGAAATCGGACGTAGTGTATGGAAACGCGGTATCCTCGCATCTCTCTTCTCCAATCATCGTGGTTATCGATGTAGCTCAGCTAATTAATCCAACGACTAATCCAATAAATTGCTACGAGTCATTAAGGATGATTATGTATAGAAGAGGTCTCGCGAACTCAGAATATCGAGTCCGCATACTTAGGATGTTAATTGGATTGTGTTCGAATTGTAGGGAAGATAAGAACAAAGCTTGAGGTAGATATGCCGATTTATTAAAATCATTTGCCTACCTGAAAATTTCGCCAAATTGCAACGTTAATATCTCGTAAATTAATGTTTAATTGTGATTCCTAAATCAGCGCACGTTTATGCGTAAATTGCGTAAAAATAGCATTCGTACAGCGGAATTAATTCGCCTAAGTATTACTTCTCCAGATTTCTCCGTCGTTGAGGCTCTCTCAAGTATATCCCTCACTAAATAATAAATAAGTTTCTCGAGAACGTTTAGCTATAAAATATTCATTTGTTACATTTGAAATATAAAAGATCTAAATAAATTTTTTTTTATTACTATACATTATCGCGAATATATCATGTGTTTCCTAATAATACACAATAAACTATAATTTTCATTAGTCCATATACGTCTGGAGAAAATGCGATTTATGGCGAAGCAATGGCGTACGAGTGCCTCTTCTGCCGCGCATAAATACTTATATTTAACACAAAACGTTACGAAAGAAAAAGAGAAAGAAAAATTAAATAACAAAAACGGCCGAAGCTAAGTGACACGGCGCCTCATAAGTACGAATAACAAAAGCTTACTTAATAAACGAAGAAAATATTTCTTTCCGTAAGAAAATAAGAAATGCACAAAATTTCTTCTTCGTAACGAACTAACATTTCCGTTTCTATTTGTTTAAAAAGCCGGTAAAAATGCGCCAATAGACGATACGATACATCCTCGTATACTTACAGCAAGCAATCAGCAACACTCGAGCTCCATAACAATAATAAGGAATAATAATCATAATAATAATAGCCCATAATAATAATAATAATCATAATCGTCATCATATTTTCGTTAACGATATGTTAGCCTAGTCCGTATAAACACAGCGACATCGAAACATCGTTTATATTATGTGTAGAAATTAATTCATATTTATGTATATAACATACATATATATAATATATATATAAAACATTTGCAAAAAAATCACAGTTACTTAAAACACCTTATCTTCGCATTCTCTTCTCTTTTTTCAAGCTCTCTCTCTCTCTCTCTCTCTCTCTCTCTCTCTCTCTCTCTCTCTCTCTCTCTCTCTCTCTCTCTCTCTCTCTCTCTTCCTCTCTCATTCCGCTTCTTTCTCATACGCACATTCTTTTTTCGCACCTATTTATAGACGACAAATCGCGGGAAACACACATCACCCGCTTTCAGTTATTAAATTAAAAATTAAACAAGAAGGCTGTCGCAGTCGATTTTACAGGACTCTTTATGCCTTATCTTTTTACAAAACTCATTTGCAAGAATTGTATTGCAAAAACAAACGCCTTTTCCAAGTTTCAATTATTACAAAAATTATTAATGATCTATTAATACAATTTGTAATATTTAGTCAAGAATTTAGATTAAAATATTTAAACAAAAATATTCCATTTTTTTAACAACAAATTTTTTATATCTCTCCTAATAATTCCTGACAATCAGTTCTCAATGTGTCGTGTATTGAATTCGAATATTCTACAAAAATGAGCTTCCTTCCACAAGATATATTCAACTCCAACACTACAAAGAAAAATCAGTCAATAATGACTCGATTAGACATGGAAATATTTTCGTGGAAGAAAATCGTGTCGAGGCAGTGGCACAACATCGATGTAACAATAATCAGGATTTCTTAAGTACTATTCGCGATTTCACAATGTCTTCACTACTAGATTAGAACAGACGTCCGATTTCTAATTGTTGACTTCTTTTCTACAAAATATTTTGCAATGCTGAATATAATTCCAGTTTGTAATATCGACATATAAGTCCTCAGAGTTATGAATCAAGTTAAAACTTAGCGATCTTAATGTTTTAACAATTCGCAAACTAAAACTCAGCAAAGGTTTCATTTATCAAAGTTATAAAAACTATTTTTTGTCAATTTTCGATCTGTAGCTATATAAGAAAATTTTCTATCGCGTTTTGTATGTATCTCTCTTGAGAAGAGAGAAATGTACATGCTTTTCTAGTTAATTAGTTTTTAGGAATCAAAATTCACCCAAGCTATTGTAAACTCGCTTTACAATTACCGTTGCTCGAACATCAAACAATCGATTGTTTAATTACACGGCAGTGTTGGCACAAAGCGTAAAAATTGGCTGTCTTTATCGGAGAAGGAAAATTTACATTTAAATATATAGTTCTAAGCACACGCAAACAAAGCGCTTTTGTCCAGCTAGATCTGCGACTTGAATCACTATGGCGGCCGTCGGAATAATTGATAACTCTATTACCAATAATTTTCGTACACTTAATTCCTCAAATACGAATCGCTGCTTTCCCTGTCTCAGAAAAAAAATTAAAATACGCTACAAAAAAATAAGAAGATATATGTATATAGATATATATATATAAATACATATTCTTGATTTTTATGTACATATCAAATCTGAAAAATATACCGCATATGATGAACGTATGTCATTATATACACATAATAAACGGTAATGTGCAGTCTGAGATAGTTACGCGATATATATATATAATTATCAATTTTGGGCAATTGCGAGTCACGCCGCCCGAGATGTTCGAGAGATTAATCAATGAAAGACTGAACCTCACAGTGAGTACTTGTGATAAAAATACCTAGAATAAGATTTTTGCGCGCAACTGTCCGCTTGGTAAGCCGAAAACAGAAAAGCCAGTGACGATATCAGTAAACATTCGCGATTCAATTTTCATCGGAAGTCAGTCGACCCCGCAGATATTGACTGCTTTTGTCGAAGAAGAACGAAAATTTACACTTTACAAATACGATTCTGCAAAGTTGAAATGTTTCATGACTGAACAACGCGTTATAATTCACCTAGGATCTTATAACACTATAATTCAAGCACCGTTACATCATTAAAATGCGAGGATGTTTCAATCCTATCAATTTTTTATCAATCCTATCAGTTTTTCAATCTTAGAGCTTCAGAGATAATATATATCTCAAAATTTAATTACTAATTGTATATATCAATAAAAAATTTAAAAAAATTCTTTTAACACTGTTACAAGTTGTAATTTTTTTTTTAGCAATTTTAGAACTGTAGAAAAAATATCAGTGTAAAGATGTCGGTTAGTTAATTTATGCCGGCGCGACTGGCTTTAAGCAATTGATAGCGAGACAGATGGCTGACAAAACATCGATCAGTAACTATTTCATTAGCGCTAATGAGTATGTACAAAATTTCATATATTACACAATTCCGATCCGTCGTTAATCCAAGCGCTCGCGAAAAATCAGTGTTAATCTGCTCACATGACGTAAGAGTGTTACCTTCGGCCTTCAGTCATTAGCGGGATTAGCAGCAATAATTATCATGATAAAGAAGCGTACGAAATCAGTACTGGAAAATCCAAAGATACGAAATCTACTTCAAGTTTGAAACGATCGCGGAGTTAAGATCCAAAGAAAAGCAATTAAAAAGTCTCAAAATCTTTTAAGATCCATGCACTTAAACTTGTTTACTGTAGAAAACGTGAAGAAAACGTTTTAGGAGAAGTCGATGAGAAATGTTGAACAAGTTTGAAGGTGTTATTAATTACCGATCGGCTCTCTCTCTCTCTCTCTCTCTCTCTCTCTCTCTCTCTCTCTCTCTCTCTCTCTCTCTCTCTCTCTCTCTCTCTCTCTCTCTCTCTCTCTCTCTCTCGCTCGCTCGCTCGCCGCGAACGCTTCAATTATCACGCTAACGGATGCTCGTTAGTAAGGAATGGTTGCCGGAGAACTTTCCTTAGGAAAGGACGTTGACTTCGCGGGGCGAACCGCAGACGTTCAACACGTTGCTAGTTGAGTTAGGCGTACTTTGACTTCGAGCCTCGTTTTGGGCCTGCCGTATCGCCTCCTTGTACGGGCCGCGCTTTTTCTTGTTATATCGCGTCTGGAATCAGATTCATAATTATTCGACAAATTTCCAAAAGTCGTAACATTCGTACCTTTTCTTTTGCAACGGTTTTAATTACTCAATCCATTATTTACTGTTTATTTTTATTATTATTTATTATTATATTATTTTTGAATGTGCACACCTTAAAGGTTTCCAGAAAGGGACTTAATTGATCACAGGACATCAGTGAACTCGTTGACGATCCGTACCAAGCCACGTGAGCTTGAGGACCCGACGAGGTACCGTCTTCCTTGCAAGATACCGTGATACTTAACACCTGCACATAATAAAATTCAATGATAGCAATGGATACTAAAAGTTAACGATGATTGTTGTAACTTATTCTACATTAAGGGTTTATCATTATTGAGAGATAACCGTACAATCAGCTTTTTTGAAACATCTTGAGCGTACCTTGCCAGGCCACCAGGGAAAGCCATGGATTTTGCCCCATACGACGTCGCCCACGTCCATCCGCTTACCGTTGGTTGTAAGACAGTGCGCTACGGGGGTGGCAGCTAGACGCATGACCAGTGGGTGCGACTGATGGGGTGGAAAATCTGGCGCGGTCTCTACTTCCGGCTCATGTTCGCTCAACTCGTCGCTGCTACCGCCCGAACTCTTACAGCCGGAGGACGCGTTACTCACGGGATAATCACAACGCGCGTACGCATTCGTGTTCAACCTCTTGAGAGATATCGACAACTTCTGTTTCAGGCACTGCTCCTTAATGGCTCTGTAGGACTCACCGCCGCCCGGTAAGACATTCCAATTCTGTTGATGCTGCTCCTCCTCCTGTTGCTGTTGTTCCTGCTGCTGTTGCTGCTGCTGCGGTTGTCCCGTGGAATCCAAACAGAGTTGTTCAGACTGTGGCTGATCCGGTTGTTGCTGCTGTTGCTGATTCTTGTGCTTCCTGCCCTCCTTGTGCTTCTTTTTATGCTTTACCTTGTGTTTCCGGCGATGATATGAGAGTGGATCATACGTGGGGTTGTATCTAGATAAATTTAAATAACGATAAATCGGTAAATTCTTAAAAAAATATGGCTTCGTAAATAAAAATTTTTAATATATATATATATATATGCAGCCAAATACATTTAATAAATTAATAATAATAAAAGTTGTAATACTTCTTTATATTGTTTAATCATACAATTGTGCCATGTATTTTTATATAATTTATTGTATATGTATACATACACTCTGTATACATATATACATTGTAAGAAAATTAAAAGATAAAAAATACCATAAAATTAAAAACTATATACCAATTACGGATTGCTTGGATTTATATAATTTTTCACTTGCTATAATCTTACCTCGGCGATCCGTTACAAGGAGATCTCGCTGGTGATACTCCGCCCAACATCTTTCTCCTAGCCTCTTTCTTGGCCTTTTTTAGGGCCCGTTTTGCCGCCTTTGCACTGGCGTCTTTCACCACGCCGCCCTGCTTCTGAGGATCTACCTGTTCCTGCCCGTCCTCCTCGCCCTCGTAATTGTCGCCGAAGGATCTGGGCAGCTCCAGAGGATCTCTCTCTTGCTGAGCGTCATCGGCGTCATCCGTCTCTTGCTCGTACGCGTCAGGATCCTGAGGTTTCGCGGGTATCTTGAGAACAGTCCCTTCGCCCTGCGCACCAAACGAGATCTTAATCACCGGCGTGGTCCTGGCAGTTCTCGTAGGATCTTCGAACACCGATTCGTCCCAGAGATCCTCCATCGAGCCCACCGAGCGCTTCTTTCTCGGCACTCTGCCGGTTCTCAGTCTCATCGTCGAGTCCGCGGCCGCGAAGGTCTTCTTGTCCTCCTCTTCGGGAACCTTCGCGCTCTCCACCGACGAACTGCTGAGTCTTCTTGGCGTGGCGCAATAAGCCGTCGAAGGATTATTGTCACAGTCGGCGGTGGACTCCACCCGTTCCTGCGACGACGCCAGCATGTTCAAGGACGCCTCCTCTTCGCTTCTAACAGACCAATGTGAAGATTGTGCGCTCGCTGCGACTTTTACTTTGTCTGAAACAATTGTCCAGTCTTCAGTACGATCAAATACAGATCAAGATCATATCTTCAATTAAACTTCCTTAATTCGTCTAGAAATTCAATAATCCGAAAAATATTTTCGAATCTAATTTCTCATATTTTCGCAAACACCTGGAGATACGTATCTTCTCGAATTATTTTAAACAGACACAGTAAGAGAAAATAAAACACAAAATAAAATGCAACGGAGATTTTAAAAACTCTAGATAAATTATGTATATAATTTTTTTGTTAAATTATTTATATTTATATACATGAAGCAATAAGATAAAAATTTAGTCCTATATAATCTATTAATCTCAAGTTATGTTTAATTTTCAAGATTTGAACTTTGTTTCCATTCATGTAACTGGTTTTAATTTCAACTGCTGTGCATAATTGGTATGATATATGCTCTCTAGGTTTCTACGTATGAAACATGTAATTAACTGATGTTATTATATCATTAGGAAAATAAATACATCGCAAAAGCAAATTGTTTGTTGAAGGAAAGTAAATTCGGAGTTGGTTATACTTTTTCTCACACAGTTAATTCGCACAGAATCGCAATACATATATCTATAATTTTTTCAAGTTGCATATTCTTAAAATCTCCGGTAATTGTAGAAGTTAACGTTAATAGTCACTCCATCGAAAGTGTAACACGTGAAAACGTACCAGATAATTGACCGGACCCCTGGGTCGCGTTGCTGATCTCGTTGGGCTGCAATCTCGACAGTTTTGGGATCAGCGACGCTCCTAGCTTCGACGAGTCGGTACTCGAACTTGTCGTCTTCGTCGTCGTTTGATTGGAGACCGTGCTTTGCGCCCGGCATTCCGACAGCAGTGTTCGCTGAGTCTTCTGCGGTTGCTGACCGCAACGTCGGTCGCTTCTTCTCGTGGATCCTGGGATCAGCTGATAGAATCAGCAAAGAAAATAGTTTACTTCCATGCAACAATTCGGATCAAACATCTATTGAACGCGCAACGACATCGATGGAGCCTCTAGAAGCCCGATGAGATTAACGTTACCGAAAAAGATGGTCGCTTATCAGAGCTTTAAACTCAGAGCTAAAAACTCTCGAGGACTGATATGACCCACATTATCACATTTTCGATAATACCGACAGTTACGAGTTTTTAAAAATATATTTTCAACTTTATATATTATGACTTCTGAGTTTCCCTGATTTAAAGTATTTTTAAATTTGTAGATTATTATAATAATGCAATTTCCGTCTTTGCAAATTTTTTGAAAATTCCGTACAAAGAAACGTTTCAGCCTTATATATGAATGGGACATCCTATATATGTACATAGGATCCTAAGCAACGTTCGCGGTACCTGCTGCGATTGCTGTTGTTGCTGCGCGTCCTCGTGCTTTCGCTTCCTGCTGACGTCGACATTCTCGCTGTTCTCGTTGCAGATCGACCGGCACTTGCTGCAGAGCACCTGGCGGGGTCTCAGTCTCACCGTAGGCCTCGCGTTCTTGTATCTAGCGGGCGGATTGATGCTCCTGCGGAGATCGACCTTGGCAACGACGGCGGCCGCCGATGACGAAGACGCGTTCCTCTTCTCTTGGAAATAGCTGAAACGCGCCGCGATCGTCGCCAGTTTGTCGCCATCGGGGTCCGGCACCGGCTCCGGGGGCTGAACACCGCAGGGAAGGCCCCTACAGGAACATAATGCGTAGCGCGTCTTGTGAAGTTTAAATCGATATCTAAACTATCCGAAGAGATAATGACGCCTTATCAATATTTCCGTCGTTTCGGAACTTATTGTCTGTTTCTGTGGAAGACACAACATTACAACGTGCCGCTACCTTAGGGATTTCTCAAGACTGCTTGACTACTTGATTAGTTTCCTATTTTCGCACGTAGCGATAGCCGAGGGAGATTCGTTCGTTCACCTTACATAAACGCGAATCAATAAACACTGCGAGAAAATTGAAGAGGTTTCTTACGTTCCTTTATGAGAGATACTCTACTCAACGCTAATTAATCTCGATTCTCCTCTAAATTCTACGCTTCGAGGAGTATTTTGGATTTGCTCCTTTCGACTAGGAGAAAGGCTTCCGATCGACATACGGACTTCTACCACCGAAAATGGTTAAAATGACAAATGGTTTCTCTCCATTTTTAAGACTTGAATTTTTTTACCGATTGTAAGTTCTCTAGATTCTTTCGCGACTTTGAGATTAACTTGCCTACGTGCATTGACAATTAATCAATAGAAACCGACGCGAAATGAGAATGGCCAGGCAGAAGATTGGGCAACGCTTTCGGCTGTATGCTTCGTCGGCTTCCCGTGCACCGACAACGCGGTCATATCATGGTATTGATTCGAGAGAGGCGCGTACAATGAGCGACAGCCTCTGACAGTATACCCATTAATATTTTCTGGGTCCCGATACGAGGCAGACCCTCGAAATTCCGAGTCAGCCCGCGCCGAGAAAAGAAAAATGGCCGGGAGGGAATATCGGGAATCAGCAGATTCGCCACGACGTGAAAATGATTATGATGGAACCTGATAAATTGGAGGGAGGGGGTCCCTGCCCGCTATCGCCGCTTATCCAATTTGTAATTTTGCAACACGAAGATTTCCCGCAGTCGTAAATTCGTTGGTTCTAGAATTATTCAAATTTTTTCCTCGTTCTTGTATTCTAAAATCTGTAATGTGCGCGCGCTTATCTAATCTCTGAGCTTGCCTCAATTTGCATATTTTTAACTGAACTTTAATCAATCAACAAGCTTCTATTCGATAACACCGATCGAATTTCTGTTATATAATCTTCGACCTTCGCAATTAGAATTCTAATTTGTTTTTCCCGACGTTCGCAATTATATCTCGTTAAAAACAACTGATGTAACAACAACTGGCTCATTTCTTAAGTTAATAAAGCAGACGGTTAACGTGGACTACGACGTTGGTACACGTGGCTGTTTCTCTGCTTCGTGTCCACGCACACATCCGCAGTTTCGACCCGCAAATGGTGGCGTTCTCAGAGACGTCGACGATATTCCCTTTGTTCCTGACGAACACGAGACCACTATATTGGAGGTTCTCAACCTTGGATCGTACGCGAGCCGCACAGCTGGGACGTATTTTGGCTCGATGTCGAGCAGATCGATAAATACCATTCCCCAGTCTAATAAATTCATGTCCTTGGATTCAGTCGTCTACGAATTTAGTCATCGATTTGCACTCGATCTTTCCTAAATGCGGATTGAATAGAGCACACAGTTCGTTCGAACCCAAATTCTGCTAAAATAAGATATGTTTAAAATTAATTAACGAAAAGGCAATATTTTATTGAAATAAGTTAATACTCTCCTTGCAATTGCTATATGAATATCATGAGTTCTACAATCGCCCGAGAATGTTTCGAGGAATTCTTTGACGCTAATCTTGATACCAATCTTCTTAGAAAGGGAAAAAAGCGGATTTAATCTCTTTGAACGTAAACCATTGTTAAGGAAACTTGATTTTTCGCTGTATATAAATATTTCATCGTATTTCCCAAAATTCTTTAAAACACCGCCAATTTTTCTAGAATGAATTAAGAAAATTTTATATCGAATTCTAGTGTGCACAGCGGAAAAGTATGGGAACCTCTGTCGCACCATACCGTCGTGCACAACGTGACACAAGCCAGGCCCGGTTGGTCGGTGGCCCCGACTAGCATTCAGGGCCGTGTAAACGGGAACTATACCGTCTCTGGATCACTCATCTTTCCTTATCTAGCCTAGCTCGAGATTTTACAAAATTGCCACACATATTGCAACACAACTGGCGTGAAAAAAAATTCGCCAACAAATAAAAAACACACTAAAATATCAGTATTGTTATATCAAATATTATATCAATCGGGCCTAAAGCGGTGTCGTTTATTATTGCAACAAAGATACAAAAGTTAACGAAAGGAAAGCAAACGAACGACGCAATTATAAGAACAGTCAACATTGGATACTCCCAAATAATTAATTAAAACGTATCGCTAATCACCAGACCCTAAAAACGACCCTTCTGACCCCGCTTACAGCCCTGCCGGGCAATGGTTGTGTGGCAATTGCGACACGGAGCGGCCATTGGCGCTTGAACAAGAAGAAAACCTAGAGCGCGGGGTAAGAAAACGGGCAACAGCTGTTCGGCCACAGCGACGAGCCTGGCTCTGGACTCACGGGGCGGCTAACCCCGGCTGGCCTCTGAGAAAAATGCGCTGAGAAAAAAGACAACTGCTTCAGCGGACAAAAGTAGCGATCGCACGAGCAAAATTGCCATTCGGATAAACGGGAGCGCATAACGCTCGCGGACGGCAAGGTCCGGGGCAATTTGACATCGATCGAGATCGGTACCAGCGCGATTTCGAAGTCATCGAAATTGCACCCCTATTCCGCGATAAAATCGAACTAATTGGATAATTGCACGGCGTTGACAGAAAATGAGTTTGCCCCGCCAAATAATAGCCCTTCGACGAAATCGGTTTTTAATATATCCATTATTGTGACACCCATCAGAGTTCAGTTAATTCAATAATAGAATTCAATTCATGTTGCAATAACATATAATCGAGTATACGATAAACCACAACGGCTTCATGGTAAAACTTCATACGATGAAATTCATTAAGTTGATTAATCTCATTCGATGAACTCGGTGGTTATAATATTTGAGTAAATTCAGTTTAAGTAGCCTTTCCCACGCGTTATTGGCCTGATGGCTATACATAGAGCTCGCCCTTCATAAGTTTGTAGATTAACTCGTGTGTCTGCCACAACAGTGGTCAACTAATACAACGACTACTTAGTTGACTTGCCAATAATCGAAATGACTGCTCGTATCAAAGAAGTCGGCAACGACTGTATTACGAAGGTGGCGTTTACTATGCGAGACCATGAGTCACCACAGCCACGTCTTTTTAGCATATACTGGGTGACACGAAACTTCCGTTACGTTTATCAACGTATCGCTCGATTATTCAAAGTCCGCTTATTGCCTTAACAGAAATTTTATTGAAGCGGAAAACTCCATTATATACCCGTCACTCGCCACTGTCAATCTCTCGCCCGTTGATTGCAGATGAACCTCACATTCGATTTAAAAAAAAAAAAAGGACGATTTGACCAGCAATCTGATTCTGACACTGTCGCGCGAAGGAAATTCCAATAATTTACGCTCTCCCGTTAAATTATCGCCGAAAAGATAATTCCCCGAGTTGGATCCGCCATCGAGGGAAAGCGTGCGACTCGCGGGACACCGGGTATACGCGATTATACACGTGTGTGTGTAAGTGGAGGAAAAAAAAATAGGCGGAGGATGTAACGTCTCATTTGTAATATCTCACGACGACTTTGCGACAGCCGAGTCATGTGAAATTTGACGAAACTCGCGGGACTTCCACGCCCATCGCAGCTGGCGCCGCGCCGGGAGGAGAACATACGTATACGCGCTCGCGTATACACACTTCCTATTAAATAACAGATAAGTTATCAAAATTATCGGAGCTTTCGGCACTTGGGCCTATTTACGTCTCGGAGGAAATGAGATATACTTCGTGCCAAGTTTCGTGCGTTAAGTTCGTGCACTATCGTGGAAGCCGACGGGCGTCGCGCGGCGCGCCGTCGGACGACCGCCCTCCAACTTCTGCGACAACTTAATCCCGTGGATCGTGATAATTAAAATATCCCGAATCTGAATATCATTCCCTACGATACTTAAAAACTGAATCACAAAGCTTTAGACCTTCCGATCCAAATTTCAGCTTGGACAACTACGACAATTAGAAAGTTAAAAGTGATAAGGGAAGATAATGAGGCATTAACTCCAGGAACGAAGTGAGAGTTGGAGAAAAACTTTTTTTTCTTGAAAAAAAAACCTAAAATTTTAAAGATAATTAATACATCTTTTACATCAACGCACTCGGATTATTTCTAGATATTAAATCGACGTATTTCATTCAAAATTTAATTTTTTTAAAAGTTGTTACACTAGTTTTTTTACAGATACATATTTATTCTTGTAAAAAAGAATCTACTTCCCAATTCACAATTTATATACTTCCTTTTCATAAATGAAATATGCAGTTTAGGCTCGAAAGAGAGATCCTTGAATTCCGAGAATGCTACACGAGAAAGTCGACGGCACTTTTGTGTAACCGCCCAATTTTAGATCGATTATATAACGAATCCTTGAGATCCTGACGCTGTCAGACATTTGGAACCCTGGCTTTGTTCCAGGTACTTGAATTTTTAAGTTGGACATGACACATCCTTGAATCTCGACAATACGCCTGAAGATTTGCAAGTTATAACCACGCGGTAACCAACCGGACTTCGTCTAGCAATGGGACATCAATCGTCGTTTACATCGATCATAGATCATTCTGCTTTTTGTCCCGATCTTTATTTGCCTGTACCTTAATCTTTTGGCTTGCGTGGCAAAGATAAGAAACCATCATAAATTATTTGTTCAGCTGTGCAATCTATAATACTTCGGCGTTCCCGAATTTTTCGCGTCTCGTGCTCCAAAATCTCAGAATTGTTGTACGCGGAAAGAAAGGATTAGCTAAAATATATGAGCTAACTAACATTTTTTTGCAGCGAGAGCTATAATTTTGCAATAATAGCAAAACCTTCCGTTAAAGTTTTGCTGAACCTTTTAGATTTTGCTAACTATTGCTGAATAATAGCTTTCGCTGCAAAAAAAAAATTAGTTGTCCCACATTTTTCGAATAGATTTGCTAAAGTAGCTAATCCTTTTTTCCGTGTACAAAATCGAAAGAATCAAACCCGCAAAACAACATATGGGTAACATTTGTTTCCCGAATACAAATATTTGCTTGATTATTGCTATAATTTTGACGAATACGAATCGATTAGCGTTCAAGGATTTATCTTGAATTTTTAGAGCTCTCGGTATCCTGGAATATCGAGACGCCTACATAAAGCTGTGCAGGAAATAACAGGCCGCAGAATGACACAAAAGAGCCTAGTCATTAATATCCGGTTTGACGAGCAATTGTCACTTTGCCTCAAACCGCGAACTTGCGTGCAGCGATAAAAAGATTTAAAAAAATCGAAGCCCTCTCCGAAGGCATGTTTTTTTTTAATTTATGACTTGTAGAACATTTCTCCAGGATCGCCAAACATCTCGAGAAATCTCAAGTGGACGAACCATAAAGTGGACTCAGTCATCAACTTTTCTATTGAACATTCCATTATGCGTCCGTCATTCCGTTCACAAATAGTGACTCAGGGTACCTTGGAACCGACCAATTTCCAAAAAAACACATCGTTCTCAGGTCTCGGGAAACACAGTGCAAAACTCCCATAAGAGATCAATGATTCGCGAGAGAATTTGATTCGTTAAAATTTGGTGTGACAAGCACTAGCGTTATCAATTTCCAGCGAAACCCGATCCCGACGGACCGGAGGATCGCCAGATCGACGAATCAGCTAATCCCAAGCTCCGTTCGGGACCACCAGCCGTCGGAAACCTTTGGCTTCAGCGGCGGAGCCCGCATAAGAGGGCGCCCTTTTCTCAAGATTTTTTCAAAGCCGAAGGGTGGTCGGGGATTGAATATATTGTTTCGATGACAGAACAAAGGCTTTCGGTGAACGGTAAAAAATTAAAAACAAAAAAGAACAAGTCACAGAGCACGAGGCCTTTCATATCGCTCTTTCTCTTTCCCTCTCACCCCCTCTCTCCCTTAAATCTTACCTCTTAGCGGCGTCGAGGAGCGCACCTTGGAAGCACTTGGCGCCATGGACGAAAGATACCACGAGGATGTCGGGCAGCGCGGATTCGACGGTCACGAGGATCTTGTTGCCCGTGGCGAGCGCGAGGTGCGCGGACGGGGCCTCCGCCGCCGCGGCCGCCATCTTGCCTCGAATTTAGAGTTATTGCGAGCGAGCGCGCGAGTAAGCCTGGTGGTGCGTGGTGTGACGTGGGCTTTGCGCTTTCCGCTTCGCTCCGCTATACGACCGAGCCGACCGAGAGAGGAGCGAGCGGCTCGTCTCGTGTCGTCGTCGTCGTCGTCGTCTCGTGCGCCGCGCGCCGCTCCACGCCGCGACGCACCGCCCCTTGTTTCTTTCTCTCTCTCTCTCCCTGTCTCCCTTCTCCCTCCCCTTTCTCTTTCTCTCTCGCTCGCTCGCTCGCTCGCAGTCTGTCTGAACCGGATGACGTGAGGACGTGAGGAACGACGGCTGCGGCTGTGTGCTGTGTGCGAAGACCGCGTGAGGCGGGCGGTGAAGCTTTACGGCCAGGGGGCAGGTGGGGGACAGAGCGTGCGTAGGCTGGCAAGTAGAGGGGACGTTTGCCTAGCAGCCCACACAGCTGGCTGCGCCGCCGCCCCCGGTGCGCCTGCGCGCGCTGGAGGCGGCCCGCCACGCCAGGTCTGTATATAAAAGGCGCTTCAAGGGGCCCTGGACAGCCCTGGAGCCGCACTCGTTTTATGACTGACGAACAATGCTACCAACTACCAACCGACGTCAGATTTTCAGAGCAGCAAATTTGCGCGGATTGATATGATAAAACTGATGTAGCGTAGTTCCATCTCTACGTTATATACGTACATCTTTTTATTTAATATATATATATATATATAAATCTCTGATTTTGTAAAGTCTTGGATTCTAATCAAAATAATGGACAACGATGTGAGATTAAAATAGATTCTATTGACACTGCGTTGCACACAATGTTGTAAACGGTATGTGAACGCGGCTTAGCGCAAGTTCTCTCCCATTGAAAGGCGCGTTTGCCGGTGTCAGTAGCGTAGTAATAAGGGCTCTTGTACGATACGATCATCGCACGCGGTATCGCTCCTTTTGGATTCGGCGCCGGGCGCCCGTCGCACTGTGGCACACACGTCCCGGCTCGGCGCTTGCCGACGACAGACGACATTGAGACAGAACGGCCGGGAACGGCCGAGCGCAACTCCAGCGTGCAGCGTGCGTTTCACGGGTGGGGTGAGTGGCTAGAATTTATGCTTTAATAAAACGTTGCATAAGCGGCAAGCGCTTCAAGGCGACGCCGACGCGAGTGCAGCGGAGGGCAGGATTATTCGCCACCGGGTCCAATTTGCGGCCCGATAGCGGCCGTAATCCTTCTGCTCCGTGCGTCTACGTTGTTGACGTTTGATGTAAAAAGCGCTATGGTTATGGTAAACACAAGTGGTCATTTGGTTCGACCACCGACCACTGTGATTGCCGCCGGGTGCACCCTACCGAAAACTGGGTCGCCGCGCCGCTTCGACCGCGACCGCTTCTGAGAGCGCGGAGATGAGTCGATACAGGGATGTGACGAGTGCTGGAAGAGATGAAGTGATGCACGAGAGGAATATATTGATAATGCGAAAAGTGCGTGTAATGTGGTGACGCTTGTCAAGCCATGTTCGCACGTTCTCACAGCTGCAAATAATTTAGGATTGTTCACATTGACTAAATAACGAAAAGACGACAAAAATCACGTTACAAATCGTACTGGTTGGTATTCCAGTGAGAAAAAAGATAATGAAAAGAATTAGAAATAAAAAAAAAAAGATGAGAGAGATCTATAAATTAAAACTTTTTAATTGCGATAAGAAAGTTAATATAATTTAAATTATATACGTCGACTAAACCAAATTAAGATTTATTCGATTGAATTAAATTGGTTAATGGCAATATGAACAGAGAAGCAGGTTTTATTGTTAATTAATTATTACAATTTGTCCTTATTGCTCTAATGTTTTTGTTTTTACTTGATGATTTGAAAAGTGTGCTGGGGCTCTTGAAACGTGTAATACGTTCTTGCGCAATTACGGCTTGCATTCGAATGATTAGCGGCGACGTATATATGTACGAATGACACAACACCGATTAATGCGCAATGACGCTTATCTATCGATTCCACTATGAGATTGCAAACGATTTAGCGTTATTCCGACTTTCGCGGACTGTCCCTTTATTTTATTTCTTGATGAGATATGATCGCTTATTAGATTTGTTTACAGTTGAAATTTCGATCGTAATAGGCCGTTTTGATGTTATAGAATATTATAGACGTCTTAATCTCTAAAAGCTTTGTTATACAATAAAGCGTCCTAATCTGTAACGCTTCTTAAATTGCATGCGAGTATAATCGCATTATCATTATCATTTGCGGTAGGTAATCTAAAAATCAAAGCCGATATCTCGTCACTAGCTGATAACCGAACGTTCGCGAAAAAGTTTTCAAAATTTTACACTTGCATCTGTTGCTCGCGAATCAAAGAGGAAGAATATGAAATATGTTGTGAAGAAGAATATTAAAATTTGATCCCCCTATTTTATTCCAATATATATGGAAGGCACATTTGACATAATATGCCAAAACAAAAGAATCTGTTATCAAAAATTATCTGTAGGAGACTTATAATAATTTTTTAATGCATATAGAAATAAATTTGAAAAAATATAATGGATATATAGATTTGTATTTCTCTGTAGACACAAAACTAGATATTTCTGAATGGAAAAATTTCAAAGTTTTAGATAAAGTTCTGAATAAAGTTTGGTGACGAAACAAAATTTCAAGGTTTTAGATAAAGTTTGTTGACGAAAAAGAATGTAAAAGAGAAACGAAATACAAGAATTATGACTTCAAATCGACTTAAAAATTGTATGAATAGTATAATGATTACAACATTAATATCGTTCGTTCTTTGCTAGATTTACTTTGAAGAATATTTGCATCGACAATAAATACTGACCTTTATCTTTTGCTCTATAATTATTATATGTATGTGTATTATCTATTATGCTCATTCTGCTCGTGGAAAAATATTACGTAACATCTCGATGACAAGGAGCGAAAATTGCTGCGAGTATATTAAAAATGCTCGACCGCAGCGCACTATTTTCATGCACAGAGCTAGAGAGAGAGAGAGAGAGAGTGAGTGAGAGAGAGAGAGAGAGAGAGAGAGAGAGAGAGAGAGAGAGAGAGAGAGAGAGAGAGAGAGAGAGAGAGCTCGCGCACTGAAACTATAAATATATCCTCATTTTGTCGGACTTCTTGTAACATTACGAAAGGAAGCATGGCTTATATGCGAAACATGCGAAACGTATGATCACGCAAAACGGCCAGCATTCGACGTAAGATCCATTTGTATAAAACTTGCAGTATATCTTGTCTTAGAATGTTACTCTAGCACTTTGAGACACTCTGTATGCTCTTTATCGCGCGTATCAACCGAGCGAAAGTTTTCCAATTTATAAATAACAGTAAATACATCGAAAACATATTAAAAAGAAAGGAAATTAAGATTTTTTCCAATTTACAAAAAGTCAATTTTGTAAAATTATAACTTATCTCTTCCGCTTCACAAATTATATTTCTGATTAGACATTTGCGCTGGAGATATCTCTTAATTGGACACGATGACGAATGAGAGAATGGACCTGGACAAACCCTTGTGGGATCTAAACACCTTCGTGGGACGGTGGAAATACTTCGCGTGGATGACCGACTTCCGCACCTGCGTCAAATCAGAATCGGAGCTGTTAGCTGCTAAGAAGTTGTGCGAGCTGTACAGGTGATAGGAAACATATATACGTCACGCAATTTCGTGAAATTTCTTTTTTGTTTTATAGTAGATTCGACGAGCATTGATCAGCTCGAAAACGAAAATTTTAGCACTGTCAATAATATCGAATATTTATGTCTGTTATATATATTTAATATATTTATCAATTCTCTCTCTTTTGAACCAGTTTTGGAAATGTCGATACATTTGTGTTCAACCTAAGTTTCCTTTGAATTAAAATTTGTTATTGGGAATAATAATGCGGCCAATGCGGGACGCTGTACGCATTCGACTTTGTATTCTCGAATCGCTTGAAAATCTTCGCCTCTTGTACGTTATAGAATTGGCAAAGAGCCAGCCGATACTACCAGAGAGCAAATCATCTATGCGAGGAAGCTGTACGAATCCGCCTTTCATCCCGACACCGGCGATCTGCAGAATGTCTTCGGCAGAATGTCCTTCCAGGTGCCGGGAGGAATGGCCATTACCGGCGCTATGCTTCAATTTTACAGGTATTCTGCAGAACTCAATTTTTCATTGGAAATTCGATCCCGTTTTCGTGCCACGGTCATTGGAGATTCTTTCGTTTGATCATATCGACATTTTGAAGAAACCAGAAACGTTTCGGCAACCAAGTAAAAAAAATATTGATTTTATTTATTTAAATTGTAATAAAAATTTATTAATTATTTTAATAAAATTTTAATAAAATATGAGGTTTTTGTTAATCGAGCTCCTATGATTTCATGAATTCATTCTTCGTTTCAAGAACTTATCGCGTGATCTATATAGAACATGTTATTGTGCTTCTTTTCTAACGCACTATGTACTAACTATGTTGATTCGATCTAGGACGACTCAAGCGGTAGTTTTTTGGCAATGGGTCAACCAGTCTTTCAACGCGCTCGTCAATTACACCAACAGGAATGCTAACAGTCCTGTAACGACCAATCAGCTAGGTGTAGCTTACATTAGTGCTACTGTCGCGGCGATGATAACTGCGATAGGATGCAAATCGTATTGGGAGAAACGCGCGAGCCCTTTAATGGCTGTAAGTTTTGCAAGAGCAATTTAGAAACTACGCGGAGTGTCCCAGAAATTACATCAATAACTAACGAACCTTCCATTTTGACGAAATTGAAGTAGTTTATTTTAATTTGTAAGAAGATCGACCATATTAGAGCTTTTATTTTTGGAGCACCCTGTATATAATTTAAAATAAAGTATCCGAGACTCGTCTCGAATTGTTGGAAGCCTAGATTACTGAATACAAGAGATAAAAAACTTATTTCAGAGGTACGTTCCGTTCGCCGCAGTGGCGGCCGCTAATTGCGCTAATATCCCTCTAATGAGACAGAATGAAATTGCGAACGGCGTGGATCTCGTTGACGAGGACGGCAGGAAACTTACAAAATCGAAGGTATACATTATCTATAGCTGGCGAATAAATTTGCTCAATTTTACACACACACACACACACACACAACGCACACGCACATAAAGATTAATTTATATATCTTATCAAATTAAATTTGCAAGTTGAGATAATATTAAAATTTTGGAGTATGGTGTCGTTGTAAATCTTATTAAACTTCATGCTAAACATATTGGAATTTTTTAGTAACCGTTGTTAAATGTTTTCAGCTCGCGGCTGTGAAAGGCATCAGTCAAGTCGTCGTTTCGAGAATCGTCATGTGCGCACCCGGCATGCGTATGTATTGAAAAATCGATTAAACATCTCGATTTAAATTACTTATTAAAATTTTCTACGAATTTATTTGCAGCATTACGTCTAGTTAATTAAAACGATAATTAATTTCCGCAGTTATCCTACCGCCCATAATGGAAAGATTGGAGAAATACGCGTGGATGCAGAGAATCAAACCACTGCACGCGCCGATACAAATTATGATGTGTGGAATTTCGTAAGTATATCACACCCTTTTTTATCTTATTTTTGCCTGCCTTATCGTTGCCGTTAAAATGTTACATTAATTATTATGTGAATTTTGTGTCAAATAGGCTGACGTTTATGGTGCCGACGGCGTGTGCGCTATTTCCACAAATGTGGTAAACAATGTTTCTATATTCTACATTTGAAAACTCTTCTTTCTATATTTTATTTTTAATTTATTATGCGATGCGTTTTGTAGCTTCTTCAAAACGACCACCTTGCAGCGCTGGGAGCCGGAAAACTACGAGTTACTACAAAAGAATTGCGAAGGCAAACTGCCGACGTATTTATATTTTAACAAGGGGTTATAATGTTATGAGAAAAGTTCTAGTCCTATGAAATTAAAAACGTAAATAAGTGTTGTTATTCCATCCTTTATAAAAATATCGTTGTTTCAAGTGACACAGTGATGGTAAACTTTTCTGTGCTGGATCAGAAACAAACTCGAAATTGATATTAATATAACTTATTAAGTTAGAGTTAATTATTATAATAGGAATTTGTTTAATTTGCTGTTAAAAATTTACGCACAACTCTTTCTTATGATTTGAGGTATTAAATTTTTTAAATTAACGTTTAGTCAATTTTAAATTAGGATTTAGACACAAAACGTAATATCCGCAGGGTGACAAAATAAAATTACGTCGGCACATGCTAAAGTATCTTACGATAAGAGAGAAGTGTCTTTAGCCACGATGCAATAGAAACAATAGATTAGTAAAGGATGAAACGTTGACATTGGTGTTTTACTGACGCATAATTACAAAAATTGTAGCAATAATTTTATTTATATAAATAAGTGCTTTATTGTTCCTGTGTCAGGCGTTTTAACATTAATTTATAAGTTTTGCATATTTTAAATACAATATTTACTTAAGCATTGTAATTACTTAATGTTATTAATATTATTGAATTTTGTGATGCCTGTCAAAGGTAAAAATGCTGCCACATATAGATACAATAAGAAACTCTTTGCTACATATATAATTAATGATAGATATAGTAACATCACGATTGCATCAATAAATGTGGTTCGATAATTGAATATTAGCATTTTCTATGCAGCTTTAACAATTCCTATATAATTTCATCATATTTTGGGAATTCAAAAACTTCACAGATCGAATGGAAAGTCTAATAATACGTTTATATTTGTACAATACGAAACAGAATATAAATTTATTTTTATTTATACTGACTACAATCCCTTGTTATAATAAACTTTATCCGGATGTTTGCGCTGGCCCATTTTCTCTCGAAATATTTCGTACTCCTCCGGACATATTTTTAACATTTCCGGTGTCATCGAGCTTAATAGGAAAAACATGTTACTGATGTCTTTATTTAATACATTCCTTATTTAAAAAAGAATTAATTCTTTTATTCAAAAGTATTCAGAATTAATTTCAACTCTTACTTTCTCTGCGGAAAAATGGCGAGCGCCGAAGGGATCATGACCAGCAAGCTATATAAGGAGAAAAAGGGACATTTGTTAATATACTTTGCGCCAGAGATTTTTCTTATCAACACTTGCGTCATTTGTGCGAGATTGCCCAATATCAATTTACGTAAACACGCTATGAGGATTACCAGAGAGTGCATAAGCCAATTTCGACGGGAAATGTGATCCACGGACGAAGTTGGTAGAAGCAATACGATCGCATGCGTTGCGTGATTATCGGGATCATCAGCATTCCGGGCGCGGCCATTATTATCCTTGTGAAGATGCACTCGGAGATACCCTTGACCGCGGCCACCTGCGACTTCATGATGCACACCTCGTCACCGTTCTTGACAAATATGGGAATACCCCGTTCGATCTCCCGTTGCCGCATGATGGGGAGATTTACCATGTTGCCGGCAGCCACCGCGCAAAACGGAGCGAATCTCTGCGATGAAGAAGACAATCTCTTGAACCCTCATCGATCTTGCGTTCCTCTTTGCGTTACAATTAATTTTCCGATATTTAAAAAAAAAAGGAATCCAAATACTCTTAAAAAATGACAATTATAAGTAAAAGTCTCGAAAGCCTTGAGATCGCGAATTATAATTAGATTTACAGTTTTATAGAATTTTATTAGTTGTCATTTTCTTACGATTAGAGGAAAATTGAGACATTGTTTGATGACGTCTTTTAAACGTTCGTATGGATAAAACAGGAAATTCGGGAAAGAACGAGGAATTAGATTTAGGGTGAATTAACTGCAAAGAGAGTGCCTCTGGTGGAGAACAGCTTCCTGAATCCCAAAGCGGCCGCGCAACTCGCCGCGGTGGCGAGCACGAACGCCTGCCGGATAACGTCGGTGTCCTGCGGCTCGTCGCTCATCGCGTTTCGATTAGTGTAATTGACAAATGCGTTGAGGCCTTGATTAACCAGCTGGCAGGCTATCACGCCGAAGGCGGATCTGAAGGAAATATCGTGCACGATAGAAATAGAATCGTACGGGAATCGATTGATCGGGAATTCGTGCGCGTGGGACGGTTATATTTATTATTTGTCTAGAAAGTTAACTTGTAGAAGGTCAACATGGCAGCGGTAAGGGCGACGGAACCAGGCAACTGGAAGGACATTCTCCCTATCACGTGCATGAGCTCGCCGTTGTCGGGATGGAAGGCGCTATCCTTGAGCTTCTTCGCGTAGATTATGTCCTTTCTTTGCAAGCCCTCCGGCTCCTTCCCGGCTCTGAATAACAGTCGAACAATAAATAATAATAAACATTAACGTTTTAAACATAAATTATTATAACTATATAATTTAATATAATTATATTTATATGTATATTTTACATATTATATATAATTGTATTATATAAATTTTTATCTACATGTATATAATATGTGACATATAATATTATTATTTATAATTATATAATAATCATGTATTATTTTTTTAAATAATTCTTACAATAAACTTGATTTCTTTAAAAATTGAAATGCTAACAAATTGATTTGAGAAGAGATTTATGAAAAAATTAATTTAGAAAAAGAAGGAGAGAGAAGAGAGAAAAAGCGTTACCAGTACAACTTACTTGTAGTCTTCGCAGAGCTTTTTTGCTTCCCACAATTTGTCCTCCGGCACGAGTATCGTACGACAGTCGGTGATGAAGGCGTAATGCATCCATCTTCCGAGATACGTGTCCTGGTTCCAAAGTGGTTTATCGACGTCGATCCTATCTTCGGATTCACCTCCAAGTTTGCCACTCTTTCCCTTCATCGCCAGTCGCCCAACTAATCGCGTATCTCTCGTTATTTTCGAATTTACGATTAAAAATACTAGTATAAGCAAAAATATACGTACGCAGAAATGACAGCTACGATATAATGCAGAAGAGACTGTGCTAAATAAATTTAAACAGCTATGCTGACAGTTTAGACGGATTGAAGAGATAAAAGGCGCGTGATAATTCCGATATGATTTCCAGCATTCTTTGTTCTCATAGCATTTATTTAGTATGTTTATAAAATGGGGCACTCTGTCACAACGGTATTTCACAGTACATCGTGAACTTATAACCAATAAGACATGAAAAGAGATAGATCATGCGTTTTCAATATCACGTAGACAGAAAAAGGAGCAAGGCTGCTGGTTTCGTTCTTTTACTACTCGTTGCTCTGACAACCGCTTGTACATATTTTCAAGACATATGGCAATATGTCAGATGAAAAAAAAGTATTATCCCAAAAATTAATTATTGAAAATAATTTTTTATCATGTTTTTGGTAATAGTTTATTAATGAGTGACCATGATTGAAGACTGTAGATTAATTATGAAAACAATTTCATTTTGTGTCCTTCAATGTTTTTAGTAACGTTTATTAATAAGTGACTATTTAGTAGTTCATTAATAGGTGACGAAAGGCCTTCGGCTGATGATAGAAAAATTATTAGTAGGGTTGAATGATAATAAAGGTTGAATGATAATAATTGAATGATAATAAAAGTAGGGTTGAAATTCGTATACCGAATAAACGAAATGATACTCGAGGATGTTCAATTATAATAAATTCTTGAATTAATATATACAGATTTTTGTTATTTTTACACATATATACCTTGTCGCACTTGTGCATATATTTAATTACTTATTTATTTGCAAGAACGTGGTCTGTTTACATTGAAGATCAGATTTTAGAATCAGACAAAACTAACCATATGTGAAAAGAACTAGAATATTTTTAAGTAAGTAGATCTTGAATTAATATCTTCATACTCAGAACGAAGTTTTGAACATTCGTTGAATATAATATCTATAGTAATATTTTTATTAACGCCATGTGTTACAGTGTTAACATTTGTTTGAATTATTTGATAATTTGAAGCAATAGCCAAGCGACTGATAACGAAATGGATGAAAATGACGAAGTAGAAACTTTAAATATTTGTCACTTTTCTCTTTCGTACTCAATACTTTAACGCATCATTGGTTTTGGTATGCCTTTGCCAATTGATTTGACTGATCATATCAAGCTTAAGTTACCTAAATTCATATTCAAATGAAATGATATAACCGCGGAAATATTCAAATGGGGTTAAACAATTTCCAAGCAATTGGTAAAGTTCCTCTTGAATTTATATCCTCCATGCATGAAATGAAATTCGGAGCTCGGAGCGTTCATTGACTGCGCCGAATAATGTTCGTAACGAAAGAATAGAGATGAAAAGGGATTAAAGGTATATATGAAATAGATTTCGGATTGTTTGAGAACACGAAAAGACAGTCAATCGGAAGAAACGCGCGCGATTATCTCGGCAACGGCATTCGTCTCTGCACGGTTTACTTTTATTTGTTTAATCCAGGACAGGTCTTTCTTCCCGAAAATCGACACCCCCAAAATTCGTTTGAATAAAATCGCTGGAAACGGCAGCCGCTACCCGGCTTCCCATACACGCGAGTTTGAATCTCGTGTTCTAAGAGCGATGAAAACGTAAATATAAACTCATGGACGGAAACGCGATCGCTCTTCGAAATGTCGCGCATCGCTTTTATCGAGACGCTTCCCAATCTCGCGAAAACATTGGCGTGAGACAGTATACGCGTAAAATCCTCGAGATCCATCGAAATTCATACGATCAAATCGCCGAACATAATAAATTGCGCATATACAGTGCGTGCTGTGTTAATTAGTGTTTAACAATCCGCTAATTTAAAGCAGCAAGTAAACGCCGCACTGATAGCGAAATATGGAGCTTTTCGGCGAAATGAATGTGATTCTCGTTTTAGTAACCGTCATAACTGTTCTCTTGCTGCTTTTCTGCTATCAGTTAATGTGAGAGTACGCGAAAGATGTTGAAGGGAAACACCTCTGTTCTCCTGTTTTAATCCCATCTATTTTCAAGGACGACATAACTGGAGAATATTCGGACAAATTTTCGAGCAGTTAATGTAAGTAAATGTCGAACCGCGATATTTTTCTGCGTGAAATGGAGTGTGTATTAAATATTGCATCCGGCAATTTCATGGCGGAAAAGAGAAATTAAGATAAAGACGAGATAAATTCGAATTGCTCGCTGACTCATAAATGGCAGCTAGTCGACAGAAATGTGATTCTTTATCTCGGCGACCTTCATCTCTGTTGCACGATTCATTATATTTGTACGTTGTATATCAATTCGTTACAATTTTGCCTTCTAACTCGGTTAGAAAATCTCTGCTCTCCAGGATTCATTTGGATAGAGTTGCTCGAAACAGCAGTTCGCACGCGTGAGAATTCGTATTTTGCGTTCAATTTCTCTAAAAGAAAACAAAACTGTAGATAAACACAAACATGGAACACGCGATCATCTTGAAATGTCACGAAGCGGCGAGGTGTTCGACAAACTATTCGTCTATCGGAATTCTTCGAGGATCGCACGATCCAGTCGCCGATTAGGATAACAAATTACGAGCATGGTGTCTATTAATAGTGCAAAATGATGGACCTAGAAACATTAGTCATAGAGATATCCGCTGTTACTTTCACAATTATACTTATATTTATGTTGTGGTTTCTCTGTTGCTTGATTAATATTTTGAAGAAAGACCGTTGTGAGGTTTTTACTGGGATTCAGGATTAACGTAACTATAGCTTGCCGAGGAGGAAAATTCGTAATCATAAGTGAATCTTAAATTGGTATCAATATGCACAAAATGAAATTCGGAACATTACATTGCATCTTGTGACTTTGCGGCAAGAGGGGTGAAATTAAGATAAATTAAAGATGAGATAAATTCGAATTGTGCTTGTGGATACGGAAAATGGTGGTAAATTAGCCGAGAGAAATATGACCATTCGTTTTGGCAACGTTCGCCTCGCTGCATAGATAATTTTATTTATACACCAATTCGCTACAATTCTTTCCTCGAAATTAGTAGAATCCGTTTATAAAGTGGCTTCGAAAGAGTAAGTCGCTATCCTCAGACGAATTCGAAGTTTAGTTTCGCGTTCGGTTTTCCTTCATCAAAAAAGTAAATTCTTCATTTTCAACACATTAAATATTGGAGGTTCAAATTTTACACAAAATTAAGTTTCTATTAAACTAAGGCTCATCTAAAATTACTTAAAAAATGGAGCTCCTTTACTTATTTACAGCCTAATTAATCGGGAAATGTTTTCTATTAAATACCTAATACCTAAATATCTCTAAGTTTTTGAGGAGAAGCAAGTCAATTTCAAACTCGTCGAAGAATACATTACAACGATTCTCATATTTTCCGAATCACCATTTGTTTATCTCGTCCCGTTTCCCTTATCGCTCAGAGGTAACGGCGGTATGCGAAACATATTGAGATGTATATGAAATCTTTCGATTTATCCGTATGATATATCCGTTAGATGTACTTCGAGATTTTGATAGAACATTGTCGTACCTGTGTATGCTCGGTCAATTGCGAAAAAAAGAAGACCGAAGGTCAAGATGACGACGCGGACTCGAAACAGCACGTTGAAAAAGTTATACAAAATCAGAGCTAATAATGGCTTCCTAACTAAGTCGGTACTCGACGGACAGTGTCTAAGAGGTAGTAGCAACAATGCTTTCTTAACGTGGTCAACAAGGTTCCTTAGCTTTTTCTTCTCCTTCTTCTTCTCACCTAATCAGTTCTTCCGTCCGCCACGCCTCTTCATCGAGGACGTACACTGAGGGCAGTACCACTTCCCCTTGGGCGGCGCGGTGATGCCCACACATGGATAATGGAACCATTCAAAGGGGCACTAAAAGCAATCGTTATACATCTATCCGCTTGTAATTTACTTGGAAGATGCCGACGAGTC